>NC_056743.1:1073517412-1074117412 GCF_019279795.1 Protopterus annectens
GTGATCATAGAGTTAGTATATATAAGTAAAGAGTGGGGATGCAGGATATATTTCTTGTGAAGAAGGTTTTTAGTGAATACGTTTTCATTGTAACAAGTCTTCAACAAAATGGGTTTGACCATATAAGTTTCAGTGAAATGAATTTTCTTTGTTAAGACATAGACCCACATATAGTGCCTATTGAAGTTCTAAGAACCATAATGCAAATTGTGTAACTGCAAGTGTTTATGTAGGGGAATTAATCCCAAGTCCAAGACTGTGGTATCTCGGAATATTTCCCCTACTTTGATGCACAGTAATGCTAGTATATATAAGTAGCAGGGATGAGAGGTACATTCCCCACATCAAGGGATGTAAGGGTGAAGCCCCCTACAAAAACACTTTAAAGGTGTAATAGTGAGTTTCAGAATTTACTGTTACTTTGAAAAGTAAACTGTGACTCCAGGAAGTATCAGAACTTGCACTATTGTGTCTTGCACTTCCAATACAGAGTCATATTAAAACATGTATTCAATCTATGATGATTTGATGCAGTGGTAACATTCCTTGTTTTGGAAATCACATCTAAAATTATGAATACAATATTATTCTGGCTTTTCATGCATTTAGAATATTTTTCTTCATTGCTCATTCTTTATTTTTTTTCATTTCCTTTATGGGTCGTGTAGCGTAAGCATTAGGTATCCTTTTGAATGGGTGGACCTTAGGTATAGCAATTATACAATGGTGGTTAAACAATGCTGCACTTAGCAGTCTTTGTTCATCTTTTATATTGATTTTTTACTTAAATGTCTGACTGGGATAAAGTGTAAATAATGTGTTTATTCGTTACTATGAGTTAGTATTTTTTGATATTCTAGCTACACAGATGCTTTGACACTAAAGGTGTGGGGATACTCCTGGAAGGTTTGGGGAGCTATTATACTGTACTGGATCTCAACATTAACAGTAATAAAGCACAAACTTTCCTGTCCTATGGGAATAACACATGGCTATCGGGTATACAATATTTAAGGGAAAACATTTAAGTGTTTGTAGCTAGGATTTGGACATCTCAGAGAAGCTATAGCTAACTGGTATATGGCTTTACTAAACTGAATGCTGTATTACAAGAAAGTGTTTCTAGTGCATGTTGGGGATTATAGGCAATTCAGGCTAACAGGACTACATCATCTGCAAACAACAAAAATACAACCCTGACATCACTAAACCTTGGCTACACTTTGATAATCTGCCACTGAAAATCATGAACAGGATTGGTGCTAAAGCATACCTTTGGTAGTGTTTTATGTGCTCTTTGGACTGAATGTGGATATGACTCTTCCTATTCAAATACAGGGTCCCCTTGGATTCTGCTCTTGCCCCATCTCCTCCAAGGAATTCTGGGTTACATGATCATATGCCTTTTATAAGTTCAAAAGACACATGTAAACAGTCCTAGCAAATGTCTACAACCCTTCCAACATCTGCGTGAGGACAAAGAGTTGCTCTACCATCCCACTGCAAATTCAGACTCCACACTGCCCCTTCTGAAACAGAGGCTTGACATTTGGACAAAGCCTGCTTTTCAACACTGTGCTATATATTTTCCCAGGAAGACTGAGGAGTTTGATTCCTCCATACCTGGAGTACACTCTCCAGTTCACTTGTTTGAAGATGAGGACCTTTACAACAGTTTCCAACACTACAGGTACTGTCCCACCCTTCCACAGAATATTAAAAAGGATGTTAACTATGATACCTGACAAGGACCAGCCCCTTTAACAAGTCCAGAAGGATGTCATCCACTCTCACAGCAGCAGCACCGGTGCTGTTCTATTGCCCCTGTCATCTCATTTACAGAAACTGATGCACTCCTACCAACTGCTTCTGGCACTGGCTTCAAGAATTTGTTAAAGTGCTCCTTCAGCCTTTCCATATAGCCCCCGGCTGAGAAGTATTTCTTCACTGAGAACATTATAAGCAATGTCTTACCTCAAACTTCTGAGCCATGGAATGGTTTGCCAACATCATTTTGAGGCCACCCAAAAGTAATTCTTCATGGTTTTACCAAACATTTCACCCACCTGGGTCTTTGCTTTGGTAAATATCACAGCTGCTACATCTTTGTTTGTTGGTACCCATTAATCTAATACAGGCAGCCCCCCCCTGCTAACACTTCACTGAAGATGTCTTCTTTAACTCAGTATCCACCAGTGTCTCCTTGAGCTACTGCAAGACAGGTACTTACCACCATTTTAGCAACAGTTCCTTAACCAGCCCTAGCTACTGAGGTCTTAAACAGGGTTCCCTCGGACTTCATGTTCTCAACTTCCTCAGGTATTTGGAAGAAGCTTTTCTGAAGGAGTGGGAATTGAACTCATCCCCTACATGAGCATTAGCTAGGCATTCCCAAGAGACTAGAATTACATGTATGGGTTTTCAGGTCTGTCCAGCTACTGTCCTGGCCATATGACCCTATTCACTATGAAAGTGTGGACAATTAACAACTCATCTCTTCTCTTGAATACCCAGAACTTAATGAGATGTGATATAATATAGCTATAAAATACCTAGGAATATTTCAAATAGGGATGTATAATAAACCTTCTGTTTTCTGCATGCATCCCAAGATCTGGGACAGGTTTGAAGTGCTTGCAAACAGTATGCCCAGGTTGGAGTAACGTTCTTTTTCTTTTTCTACAGATAGACTTAAAAGGTAACTTTTTTCTTCCATCTACCTTACCTCATCCTAACAGTTTTTACCAAAGAAAAGCAGTTTTATTTAGAAAAACAGCACATATTTTCACTGGCATGCACCTCAACCACAGCTTAATAGCATGTCATAGTATTGTGGGGTGTTCCCATACCCAAATACAGATGTTCCTGTATGCCCCTGTTGCTGTATCTGGCATGGGTATTCAGGACAGTGCAGAACTACATTACTTGGTATCTTGTCTCTATTCAGTATGCCCATTTCAAAGTCCAGGGTTCTAATGCAGTACACTCTTGATCCCACAGTTACTCATATTCATGCAGTTTCTTGAAATATGGCAATGCAACTTTTTATCCGGATAATTTGATCTTCATAATGAGAGAATTTATCCCAGCTGTCTCTTGCTAATATTGTATACCATGCAGTTCTATCCTGATCATCTATATCTGTGCCAGGGCAGTGCACTACATGCTGAAGTATGGCATTGATGAAGGTCGTAGTGCCTTGGATGTGCACTGTGTTTTATAGCATATTGTTGTTGCATTAAGATCTATGTCACATATTGTCTGAATGTCTGCCCATGCATCATACTTACAGGTGATCTCTACCCTGCTGGTCGAGCAGCTTGTGTGTGAGAATGTAATGTCATGGTGGGTTTCACCACAATGTGTTGTATTGTGTGAGCCGGAGGTGCCCTTTGCAAAGGTTTTACCATTTTCTTCACTGTGGTGCAAACATGGAGTTGGTATATATAATGTCAGGAGGTGTAGAGGAGATGTAGGGGGGCTTGCCTCCTTGCAAAAATAAGGCTTTTTTTAAGATTTTTCTGGTTTACCATTTTTGATATTTAATTTTTGATGAACTGTAGGCTGAAAAAAGATTTCAACAGCTCATAGGTAAACCATCTCCTTGCATGTGGGGCTATAATTTTTCTCATTGAACAGATCTTTCTTAGTGGCCATGACTGCTTCAATTTTCAGGATCTAGAGACAGGAGGGCTCTTATGTGGTGCCCAAGAGACAGTACGATTTTGTGTTCTTCCTCCGTAGGGACTTTCAGGAACATCTGCTGGACGAGTATGATGGTCCCTTGTAGGAATAAGCTTGCTGGGATGGTGAGTGATGCCACTGGCATCATCAGTCTCATGAGTGGTGCAGGTATCACTGTAGTGACCTGTGCTAGCATCACCACAACTTGCTTAGGCAATGGGAAGCAGAGGTTAGGGACAGACATCCAGTGCTCTACTGGACACAGGTGTTTTCCCACTGACTTTTTACAGTAGCTTAGGTGAAGAGGGAAAATTGCGAGGATGCCTCAGGAAACAGGAGCACCTGTCCCAGTGGTGGGGTGCATATGCTGTTTGTACTATCACATTACACAACTGTAAGAGAATGTGTAACACATGGTATACTAATGTGCTTTCATTTTGTTTGTCATTCTTTCTGCAAGTCTAGCCATAATGGAGGCAAGGGAGTGCCAGTAGTCAGTTTAGCTTAACTGGTCAATGTCTCTGATGCTGGGTCACCAGATGGTGCCATGTTTGACTATAAACAGTAGGGCATGGAGGTCACCTTGCTGAAGGTGATGTGGTGGGCTCACTCTGTCACAATTACCCAGGAGGAAAGTGGAGGCTTCTCTTCCGATAATGGGCCAGAATGGTTCCTTGTGGTTACCTGTGTCAACTTCATATGTTAGTCAAGTGTGAGGTGCTCCAGCAGCTAGACACTGGTCTCAGAACTGTGAAGCACCTCCTGGCATGAATGTTTGAACCATGTAGCTGGTGGGCCCCAAACATCAAACTGCCAGTACCTTGACCTGCAAATGACATCAGCTATTTGGGTGACTGACATCTGTGTAGGGTGGCCTCGGGGCTGGTCTGACATCTACCATGTACCCTGACCTATCTCCCATCCCTGTGGTTCCCTGACTTGTATGCCACTCTATATACTTTGTTTTTACAATCCTCCCCATTACCAGGTGCCCACCTTCTATCAGTCTGTGGCCATCTCACTAATTGACTAACTCACATTAACCAGTTAAAGCTGGTAGCAGCAATCGCTCTTAATCCAAGCAAAGTTTTCCTAGTTACACCAACACCTTTTTCCAAGTTACACCAGCACCTTTTTCCTAGTTACACCAACACCTTTTTCCTAGTTACACCAGCACATTTTTCCTAGTTACACCAACACCTTTTTCCTAGTTACACCAACACCTTTTTCCTAGTTACACCAGCACCTTTTTCCTAGTTACACCAACACCTTTTTCCTAGTTACACCAGCACATTTTTCCTAGTTACACCAACACCTTTTTCCTAGTTACACCAGCACCTTTTTCCTAGTTACACCAACACCTTTTTCCTAGTTACACCAGCACCTTTTTCCTAGTTACACCAACACCTTTTTCCTAGTTACACCAGCACCTTTTTCCTAGCTACACCAGCACCTTTTTCCTATTCACAGTAACACCTTTAATCAGGTCTACTGTTCAACCATCAATTTTTATTTAACCTAACTTCAAATACTTATCAGTTTACAGGTTTCCCCTTCTCTTCTTATAACAACCAGCAACATTTTCTCTTGCTGGATTTCCCAAACTCTCTCCTTTTAAATAAGATATCTGTTCTTTTCACTAAAATAACTGTACAATCAGTTGTGTTTTCCCCCAAACAACAAAACTGCTTAGCCTTCCTACATAAACTACATTTTCACTTTGATTAAAACGATGTAAATATAATTCTGGCAGAAAACAGCATCATCCTCACATGATCCCTAAACGTCACTTATTTTCATTTCTATTCTTTCATTATTCTTTTTTAGTATTTTAATGAGCTCAATTGAAGCGTTATTTAGAGACTTCCTTTACTGCCTCGTGGTTCTTTTTCATTCTATCCTTGATTTTGTTTTCTCCTTCGCTGTTCTCCTTTTCTTGTAAAACTTGACGCTTTAGCCTCATCACTCCTAGTTATCTATATCTAAAACGCAACTGTCTGAACATTTTCTCTAGATGATGGTCACTGTTGATGTGATACCATGACCTCGTATGCAAAAATGGGTAAAGGCTTTGTGGATGGATGGATTTTTTTCCTGAGGAAAACAAATTCCTTTTTCGTAACTTGCTCCATCTCTTTGCTTTCTTCTATTCTTCAGTATTCTAACTATCTGCTTGAAAATACACCCCTGGGATCACTTCAGTTAATTAATCAATGGGGCGGCGAAAGCCGACACACTCTGGCTAGGCTTATAAAAGCCCTCCATCTTCCTCTGGCATTTTTCCTTCGCTGTGCACCTTTTCATTCCTTGTCTTCGGTATCATTCTTCAATGTTGTACATTACATCGCTTGATCATTTCAACATCATTGTCCTTGTTATAGTTTTTTAATTTTCACATACGTTTGTTTTTATCAGTTTTAATAAATGTTACCTTTTTCATTACACTGCATTTCATTTGCATATTTCCTACCTCTTTAATGCTATTCCACTTGTGGACAAAGATTAACTGTTGAGCTTCTGTTGCCTGAGGTTGAACCTGCTGAGGACTTGAGTTCCTCCACTGGAAATCACTATTGGTGAGTTCTGCTGGTAGTGATTTCCTTTCTGGGGGAATTTCCCCTTTCTTTGAGTTGGTGTGACCATGGTGTTGGCATATATGCATTTCTGGGGTGGGGGATTGCCCCTCCTGCAAAAAACAAAAAGTGTTTTTATTTTATTTTGGCAAATGCTGTTTGGGGATTCTGATTTTCTATGTATTCAGTTTAATCCAGTCATAGTAGAATCCATATTTAACCTGTTTTGTCATAGAACAAACATTTATCAGCATTACAGTAATAACTGAAATGATTTTTAAGTCTACATTTGCAGAATTCTTTACTTTGGCCATTACAAAACAGGTTTTTATATCATGTATAAAACAGCCAAGGGGCATGTAGCAATTACTGTTCCTTTAACTGCAGCTTAATAGTTACTTCTCCGCCATACTCCAAAATGCATTCCTAATTAGATCTGGGTCGATTAATACAATTCAGTACCTGTTCAACAGCACATAAAACAGTTCAAATTACCATCAGGTATTCCTGAAAATATGACACAGTCCTTTATTTCTACATTTACCCAAAATTGGTCCAGAAAGTCAATGTTTTTTTTTTTATTATTTCCTCTCACCCTTCCTTCATTATTATGCCCTGTCTGCTCAGGGTCAATCAGCTAATCATGCCCCAGGACTTTTTCAATAATCACTGGGGCCAGTCACAGAATGCAGGCATCTGAGTTTGGCACATCTGTGCTTCTTTTGGAGGGGTCTTACTTTTAGCCTACCCTATTTCTCCCCCCTCCCTTTGTGGTAGCATGGTACAGTCCTGGGGAGGGGCATGCAGTGTGGGATCCACAGTATATTGCCCTGCCTCCATGGCAGCTCAGCCAAGCCCCACAGCCTCATGTTGATCATATCTCCTCTGGTGACATCTTTAACCTCCATCAGGTATCATTGTCTGGATATGCCTATGTACCACCTTTCCTTCCAGGATGGACATACCCATATCTCCCCTTCCACTCTATCAGTCACCTGAGACATTAATAGAACCTGGGACACCTAGGTCATAGACAGGGCTTTATCCTTCTATGCCACTGCAGTGGCACAAGTCCATCCATCCATCCACAACCCCTTTTTTCCCATTTTTGCACAGTGGATTGGGTGTCACTTCAGACAATCATCTAAAGCCAAGGTTTACACCACCATGTGGCTAGCCCTGTGACAGTTGCTCTTCCACATCACACACACACATCTATGGCCAATTTACAGTGCCCAATCCATCTAATGCATGTCTTTGGAATGTAGCAGGAAACTGGAGCACCTGGAAGAAACCCATGATGTGAACACAGAGAGGACATGCAGACACCACACAGAAGGCACCCATCCATGAATTGAACTGGGGAATCTCTTGCTATGAGGTGACAATGCCATCTGCTGCACCACTGTGCTGCCCCACCACTGTTTTAAAATTGTGTTCACATCCATGTTTTCCAATACAATGACAGATCATGTATCTCTGCTGGGAAAAACAAAAAACTGTATTATCACTTATTTAATCAGAAAGCTTGTCTCCTGTTCCACTGGCAAGCCTTTTATCCACTGAATTCACACCCCTTTCCTTTGTGGTACCAAAAGCAGCACAGTACTTCTCACTGGAGTGAGTGAGCCTTGTTAGTCACCTGTGCCTCTAACTACAATTATCCACATCTCTCAACCTCTTATGACAAGAAATCTGGACAAAGCCAAAAATAACGGGGGCAAAAATAATGGGAAAAAGCCAAACATTATGGGGAAAAGACAAAAATAATGGGGACCAAAGACCAAAAATGGGGACAAATTCTAAATATTGCTCTTATAAGCCTTGAAAGTTGCTAAAATAAAATATACCATATTATAGTACATTTTCTGAAGGATATGAAGTCTGAAGCTCAGATATCTGTCATTATTTAGTGACTTCAGTCCTCAATGATTTGCCAGAAAACCACAAACTTTATGAGAAACAGACAAAAAAATATGAGGTGAAAATCTGGACAGTCGAGAAGTATGTAATTTATTCATGCTCCTGATTTCATAAAACATCCTCTGTTTTTGTTCACACAGCTTGCTGTAATGCTTTATGGGTGTCCATTCCTCAACTTCCATGCTTTTCATTTGCTGATTCCACTTCTTGCTTCTTCCTCTAGCCAAGTCACTGCCAGTCCTGACATTCTCCAGCTTCTCCATCACTGCCATTTCTTCCAGAAGCACCCCTGCCAATAACTGATTGCACTCAAATGTCAGAACTGGCAGGATCAACACATCTGTGACCTGCTGCATTTCAGCAACCGCATCCATCAACAAATTTCTGTAGTGGGAACCCACTCAACAAATAGTAGGGAACTTCCTCATTATCTTAGCCAAATTTCCCTAATCAGCATAAATTCAAACAAGGGTCTCACCGAACACAGGCCATAAGCCTAGTGGTATTATGCTATTCAACAAAGCCTTTGTAGATAATTAAATAAATAAATAATTAAAAATCTTGTCAGTATAGCATTCCTTATCAGGCCATTTTTATGTGTAGCAAATTACAAAATCCTAACCACTCAGAATTAGGGGGAGAGTTCAGTAATGCACAACTGATAAATATATAATGAAACATGTTTTTCTTTTCAGTATTTAGGTAGAAATGCCCTTTACTTGCTTTAATTCACAAACTCTGCAGAGACTAGAAATAGTTTCCTTAATGAATCAAGATATTTAAATACAAGTTAAACAGCTGGTTATGTCACTCCTTAGGTTCTTCATTATTGCTAAATGAGAGATTTATTTTGGGTAGGACGTCACAGGAAACTCACAATGCTATTGTGACCTGCTCTCTGAGCATGGGGTACTGGGCACTGTTATGCTTTAACAAGGTGCATGGGATTTCGACAGCAGAAAGATGTCCTAATGAAATATCTCAGTGAAGTGCATTAAGTGACTCAGACATTTATATGCAGATTCAAAGATTAAAATGTTATTCGGTGGTGCTTAGCCATCAGTTTTTAATAATTAAAAATCATAAGAGATGTCTGCCAGCTTCCTCCTTATGTGTGCTTCTTTTCTTGTAAGCAGTATCTTAAGTACATGAAAGTCAATGACTAATTGCAGAAAGTATCAGTTTATGCTGTTGCTGGTTAACTTCAGATCACCTCTCTCTCACTCTGTCTCAGTCTGTCTGTCTTGGACGTTAGCAAACCAATTAAACCACCAACCAACCATAATACAATAGCACTGATGTACTGGAAATACCACTGCATAATGCTGAATAAATTAAGCCTGTTATCCTGAACAGCAAAGCTAAAATTCAAAGGAATTGTCATAACAGAAATTGTCCTTAATATATTTACTTTTAACTTGCTCATATAGCCAAGAAACTAAAACCGAGTTAAGGCAGAGAAAATTATTTTTTTGATAGAGGTAATTTTAGAGCTGCTTCTTCTTACCTCCAGGATCTTGGTTCAGTTCTGGTCTTGGAATGTTGTTTGTGTGAAATTTGAAAGTTCTTCCTTTCTTTGTATGGATTTCATCTGTGTAGTCGAGCTTTGTCTCACATTTCAAAGATATGCTGCTTAGATTAACTGTTGAGTCTATATTAACTGTGCTAGTGTGCCAGAACTCAAATAAAAACTTGTGTTGCCACCTCACAGCAAGAGGTTCTCTGGTTCGATCCTCGGCTGGGGTGTCTTCTGTGTGGAGTCTGCATGTCCTTCCTGTGGTTGTGTGGGTTTCCTCCAGGTGCTCCAGTTTCCTCCCACATCCCAAAGACATGCTGATGGTGGATTGGATACTCGAAATTGGCCCTAGGTGTGAGTGTGTGCGTTTGTGTGCCTACAGTGGAAGGTTGGGTACCGGGCTGGCAACTCGACACTGTAAAACTCCACTGCAAATCATGAGTGGACAGGTGATCCGCTGTGGCGACCCCTAACCAGGAAAAGCCAAAAGAAGAAGAAGATTGCTGAGGTTTTCTCACCAAGTCTCCGTATAATAAAGTATTTTTGACTCAGTGGGATAACCAGATTGACAAAGTAAAATAAAACAGCAGATCTATCTATCAACATGTATTATTGTAAATTTTGCATCTTTACCAAGAGATGAAGTAGATAATTTGATAGCCAAACCTGCACCCTCCAACCTCCATGCAAGACAGAGGGTATAACTCCTTGTGTTTGCAAGCAAACAGCTCTAAACTCAGAAAGAAGACTCATTCATTTATTTTTAGGGTTGTGGGAAAAGCTGTTGCCTATCCCAGCAAGCAGTGGGCATAAGGCAGAGAAAAATCAATTCTGAAAGGGATGCAACTTCATCACAAGATGGAGACACACACGTGCACAAACATGCCACGTGCATACACATACATCTGCAACTACACACACACACACACACACACACACACACACACACACACACACACACACACACACACACACACACACACACACACACACACACAGACAATTTATAAGCAGGATTTTTAGATAATGTAGGAAACTGGAGACTCCAGCAACTCCCCCCCCCCCCCCCCCCGAAGAGACAGTGAGCACATGCAGACTCTTCACAGATGGCACCACACCCAGGAACCAAACTAGATAGTAAAGCACTGTGAGGCAGCAGTGTTAATGAATGCAAAACAGTGCGCTGCTCACAAAAGTAACAATAAATGGAAATATTAGGAGCTTTGATTCATGTTCAGTCACTCAGCTCCCTATGCAGCTTCTGTAGTAGTCTTTATACACCATCACACTTCCAGATTACACACCACTGCACTAACGTATTTCACCCTTTTTCCTTTGTAAATGGTAAAGGTTATTAGTACCCCCATATCACTTATAACAGAGCCTGCACCAATGTCATAGAGGGATAAAGCCTTGGTCTATGCCCATGTTTTAATTGTGACTTTGAGGTTTGATGGTACAAGCAAGAAGGATGCTCATCCTGGGAGGAGGTAGGTATGAACACTCAGGGTGCACTCACACAGTCTGAGTTCACTGGTGGAAACTACAGAAATCACTGCATGGTGTTGCCTGAGGGGGAGAGGGGCACCATGCTAATGTCAGTTCCTTGTGAAGGTGAGGGGGTACTTCAGTGCTGAAGCACATGACCTGTCCTGCACTCAAGTTATTACTGGGTGAGTGCCGGGTGGAAGAAAAAGGGGAACACAATTCCCCAGCAGCAGTAGGGTATTGCTTCAGTATGTATCAATCTCCTTGCGAGCCCTGGCCAGAGTGAGCCTGAGGGAGGTTGGTAGGGTTCAGTAGACCTGGCAGTCAAGGACAGGCACTGAGAACAGCTGTTGGTCAGCTGTAAGGGAGGCAGGGAAAATAGCAAACACAAACAATCAAACAAAAAACACTTGTAACAGAACTTTGACTGGACAATTAACCGTTTACAGAAATTATTCTATTCATTATTAACCACTGGAGCAAAAATAGAATGCAAAAACAAAAATGTTCCCATTTTGGCAGTGACTATATCTATAAGTAGTACACTTTGGGGGATAAAGTTTTGTGTCAAACAGCAGCAGTGCTAATAATTAACTGTAGTTGTGCGCCAGACCTCAATTAAAAACTTTCCCAGAGTAACAGGGATGATCTTCTGCATGACCCCTGCATTACTGAATTCATTCGCTCATTTAACATGTCTCTGGCATGGGTTATATATTCTCATGCTTTTGGACTAAATGAGAATCCAGGCAGTCATGCTTCGTATATAGTTTTATAGACAGGTTATTAAAATTCATGTGCCAGTTCTGCAGGCATATCCACAGTACAGCAATGTATAAGTCAGTATACTTCTCTGTATAGTTCCAAGATTCAGCCATTATAGAAGGTTACAAAGAAGGCGACGACCCAGTATTAGGGTAAGATTGGAACACAGACTGGTGTATGTCCTACTGGACTAGGATACACTCACAGGCTTGTTTAGCTAGTAAGGCCATTAGAGTCATATTACAGTACAGGTCTGATCAGGATAAACATATTTACCAAGCACAAGATATATATTCATGTCTACAAAACGCTAAACAATGTCGTTAGTTTAAGCCACTGGGAGAAACTGTATGTCTCAATAACCTTGTCTGGTGAATAAACAAAGCATATAAGGAATGTAACATCAGATGAAAACTGTAACAGGATATTATCAGCAGGATAAATAGACATTAGCAAATGGTTATGTAGAACTAAGAGTCTAGCATTGTGTAATATAGCTTTCATAAGCATAATTTCCATGTACATTGCTACTAAAATGCAAATTTGCATCACTTATTAAATGTGCTTTGTGTGGGGACTGTGTAAATTATATATAATTACACAGCTGGGCTTTATCTCCACAGGGAAACCTGTTATTACAGTAAACACATGCTGGGTTTCACTGGCTCTTTGCCTTTAGCAGCTGCTGCATTCCTTTTTTTCAATGAGACACATCTATTGTATGAATGCAAGCAAACAACTATCTTTATTCTAAATTGTACTGTTGTTGCAGTAAAACAAACAAGCAAACAAAAACACTAGTCATTAATCACTGTTTTTAATACAAAATATATACGTGTGTGTGTGTGTGTGTGTATGAGAGAGACTGTACAAGTATCAAAAACTTGACTTTACATATACCCTAATGAAATGCCTTTCATGCACGAATCTCAGTCTCACACATCAGACATAGACAAACTCTCGTAAGTTGAAACGTCTTATCATTTATAATATAGAGGATTATGAATGTTACCAATCATAACTGGCTTATAAAGTGTGAGACATGGATTCTTAGAGAATCACCTTGAGAACGATCCTCGAGAAGTGAATCTTGGCATCCATGTCAAGAACACATAATAAGGGGTTATGATCAAAGACCTGATCGTAATTCTTTGTAGTGCAAGTAGCTTGATCTGCTCCATGTACTACTAGTTACAGAAAATAAGTGCTACGTGTTTTGCCAGTTTTCGGAGTGTAAAGCACTTATCAAGCATGTCAGAAGACAATGTAAGAGATTCTGTTAAGTCAGACAAAGTCACAGGTATTAGGGAGAAACAAATGTGTTTGCAATTCTGTCACTGTTGTTTGCTGGTCAATACTGGCATATTTAACTGCCTAGTGTGATACCAGATCTTTAACAATGGAAAGAGGGGTGTATAATTTGTTAAACTCAGGTCTCGCACTAGAAGCGATTATATATATATATATATATAATCAACTGACCTCTTAAACAGCTGGTGCAAACTAACATACCTCACAAAATTCACTGCCTGCCCCTGAATCCTAACTAAACAGGGCAAGGAATGATGGTTATACCAATAAAAGTTGCATGTGCACACACGCACACACACACACGCACACACACACACACACACATACAGACACACACACACACACACACACACACACACACACACACACACACACACACACACACACACACACACACAAACACACATGGACAAACGTGTGCAGGCACATAAGCATATTTTTGTTGTGTCTTTCGGCTTATCCTGGTTAGAAGTCGCCACAGCGGAACTCCGGTCCGCTAATATTTGGCAGTGGATTTTTACATGCCGAGTTACCAGCCCTGACGCACAACCTTCAATGAAGGCACACCCATTCATGCATGCCTCCCCACAGAAGAAGCTCCAGCTGAGAATCGAATGGGACAATGTCTTGCTGTAAGGTGGCAACGCTACCGCAGCACCACTACCGTATATATATATATATATATATATATATATAAATAAATACAGACACACCAGACATACACACACATGTGCACACAAGCATATATATATATATATATATATATATATATATCTATATATATATATATATATATATATATATATATATATATATATATATACACACACACAGGCACATGTATATATATATATATATATATATATATATATATATATATATATATATATGTGTGAGTCTGTGTGTGTATGTGTATATATATATATATATATATATATATATATATATACATGCATACATACATATAAGTAACTGTTCGCCCAACCCCCACAAACACACTAACACCCCCCTAACTAAATAACAGGCAAGCAAAAACTGAGGGTAATGCTACTCAATGCTAGAAGTCTAAATCTCAAAATGAACTCCCTTGAGGCACTCCTTAAAATGGAGAACATCAATATCTGTGCAGTGACTAAGACCTGGTTCAAAGCTCCAGAGAGCACCCCTGCATTACCTGGCTATAACTCATACCACACTTTTCGGCCATCTAACCTGGACAGGAACACCAAAGGTGGAGGTGTGTCCATATTCATTAAGGATATACACACCTCCAGGCTAGTTGCTCAGCATAATGCATCCGAGGTTATCCAAGTGCAACTAACTCTGGGCAAAACTGCAATCCAAACTGTAGCTTGCTACAGATCCCCCACCATGCCCCAGGATTCCCACTCCTCTTTTCTTGATATACTGGAAAATATTAGGGTTCAACCAAACACCCTAATAATGGGCAATTTCAACTATCCCACCATTAACTGGGAAAACTACTCATGTACCAAACTCCTTCGCTCAATGCTTTCTGGAATTCATAAATTCCAATGCCCTGGATCAACTTATCCACACCCCCACCAGGGGCAACAATATCTTAGACCTAGTCATTACCAACATGAGTGACCGGTGTTCCACATCTGAAGTCAACTCCTCGTTGGTCTGATCTGACCATAAGCTAATCAATCTAGATATCCACAACCCCCCCCCCCCCATTAAGGAAACCACTGTAAAAAAATTCTCCAAAGCCAACTTCATGCTTCTTAAGGCAGAAGTGGAGAACTTCATGACACCCATGCAGATGGAAAATACAGTTATGACTGCTGAATCCTGCACAAATGCACTCTATAAGCACTTACATGAGTGCATGGATCATGCTATCCCAAACAGAACCAAGATGCTTTGCTCCAAAAAAAGGAAGCCAATCTGGTGGTCCCCTGCCATAAACAAACTCTACAACAGAAGGAAGAAACTGTTGCAAGAGAGAGTAAAATTTCCCTGGTCATCCTCAGTAAGAAGCTGAGATCCCTTATAAGATCCTCCAATGCTAGCTATGAAAACAAAATCACCACTGATTCTAGGGACAACCACAAAGCATTCTATAGCTATGTCAAGAATCTCAATGGCAACACCCAGATCTGCTTTGAGTTACAGCACAAGTGCACGAAAATTACAGAACCAACTGATATTGCCAACATCCTGGCAGATAGGTTTAGTGCTAACTTTACCCCCCCTCTCACCCACTAAAGGGCCCATATCTATACAGGATGAATGTAGAGTCCCTGTAATCACAACTATGCAGGTAAAAGCTGCACTCTCTAAAGCCAAAAACACAGCATTCATGGGACCAGACAACATCCCAGGGTGCGTTTTACACGACCTTCAGAACGAACTGGCTCCCACCTAAGCACCATGTTCAATCATAGCCTCATGTCAGGCTTTGTGCCCACTGAATGGTGCACAGCAACAATTATCCCACTCCACAAAGGGGGAGCCACCACTGATCCCGGGAACTATCGCCCTATTAACCTGATGAGCCTGGTCTGTAAGGCCATGGAACGTATCATTATGGAACTCATAAACAAAGACATTGGTAACCTCCAAACTATGGACCCCACCCAGTTCGGGTTTGAGAAAGGCAGATCATGCCTCCTGAACCTGATCGACTTCTTTGAGGCAGTCACCAAAGCCGTAGACGAGGGTAAGGTGGTTCACACAGCCTATCTTGACCTCACCCAGGCTTTCAACACCATCCCCCATTCTGGAATTATAGCTAAACTCACTAAACTAGGTATAAATCCCTAAGTCAAAAGATGGGTTGCCAACTGGCTCACTGACAGAACCCACACTGTAAAAGTTGCAGACTCCAAATCTAACTTCAAACCAGTGACAAATGGAGTACCACAAGGTTCAGTCCTGGGACTTCTCCTGTTGGGTATCTACTTCTCTGAAGTACAGGCTAACACAGAAGGCCTTTGGCTAATGAAGTTCACAGATGACTACAAACTAGGAGCCATAGTTGAGTCCCAAAATAATGTGGACATCCTACAGAAGGGCCTCACTGAGAAAGATGCCTGGTATCAGAGCCATGGCCTCAAGCTCAATGCCAAAAAGTGCATTGTCATCCCCTTTGGTAAAAACTCTGTACCCATGAACTACCACATAGGCGGCAGTCTACTTAATGCCGAATGTGTGATAAGAGACCTTGGGACCCAGGTGGACAGTAGTCTCTCCTTTGATAATCACATCACCACAGCAGTCAAGAAATCCTTCTACATGGCACACCTCATCACAAAAGGGTTTTCATCCAGGAAAAAAGAGATCTTTGTTCCCCTCTACTCAACACTCATTAAACCAATTATAGAGTACAACGCCCCTTTTGGAATGTATCTCACAAGACATCTGCAGCAGCTGGAAAGGCCACAGAAGTACCTCAGAAAGAGGATTACTGCCTCAAACAGATGCCACACACGCACACAAGCAAACATATATACCCACTCACACACACACACGCACAGACACACACACACACACACACACACACACACACACACACACACACACACACACACACACACACACACACACACACACATGTACATCTCATCCTGAGGGAACTTCAAGGGTTCCAAGGGCAGCCAAGAGATATGCCCATGACTGGAAGAATCTCCATTTGGTATCCTTGTAAGATGCCTATGTCACCTCAGCTGGCTAGACTTCATCTCAAGCCTCAGTTCTAACAGTGCTCTGTATCACAGAGCTCCTTATCCTGTTTTGCAGAATAAACCCAGCAACCCTGCAAAGAAATCTTATGTCCATAACTTCTACATACTTATTCTTTTGATGACTACCCATGGTACATGATGACATGTTGGTTTGGGGGCTCAGAGCAACTACCCATGGCACATGACCACATGTTGGTGTGGGGGCTCAGAGCAACCACCCATGGCACATGACCACATGTTGATTTGGGGGCTCAGAGCAACTACCTATGGCACATGACCACATGTTGGTGTGGGGGCTCAGAGTATAGCACACAATCTGAGACTGCTGTAGTGAACTCAGTTCACATATGACTATTACGGACCAGGTCATTGCTTAGGGATTCTTTTCAGCCATAACTCAGGCCATATAGCATGGGAACATAAGAAAACTGTGAATTCTAGTACAGAGACATTATGTAACAAAGAAAACCAGAAACAAGTTTTAAGGTATAAACAAGCAACAGCTGATGTGGTACATATTATCAGGAAGTCCTAAAATATATCTAGAGAATGATTTCCTAAAATTGATTATAAAAATGTGATGCAATATACACAACTGACTAATAAGAATTAGTAGGCTGTACATTAGGTAACACACAAAATCCAGTCTAGTGGTATTAGTACACGAACAAAAGATACATAGAAGCATGTTGTCTGAGTCATAAATAAATGCTGTTCCACTATTCATTCATAGATCCTTGTAGGTTCTATTCAAGAGTCAAAAGAAATTTAGTTAATCCAGAGATTAAAAATTCCATGCTGTTATTGGAAACTTGAGTAACAAGCATTCACAACCAAAACAAGTAGGATTAATACTTGAGTTATCAGGTGAAGAGGCTGGATATTAACGAGGGGGAGAGCTGCTTTTTATCAGCAGAAACACACCTCATCTAACCACAGATCCAGGCCTCTTGATTCGGAATGATTGGCAATTACTCTCAGCAGAGTATAGAACCAGACTGACTCTCTTTACTATTGCCCTGTTATTCCCACTGTATTAGGTTTATTAATGATGAACCAGGCTTCAAGAGAAGTAGATTATTTCTAATACCATCAGCAATAGATGGAGCAATACGCATACATTTTTATTTGGTTGGGATAGTGGAGTCTATGGGGTCTATATTAAGTTATCGAAAAGGCATTACAGCAAATGCCTTTTCACTGACCCCTTAACAGCGAACCGCCAATTATGGGAACGACCAATTCAGTGATTTTTTTTTCTTAGGAAAAAAAAATCGCTCGGCCAACCAGGAACGAAACATCACTACAAACATTTCAAAGTGGGGGGCTTTACCCCCCCCCACACCCTCTAACTAAATATGCCGACTCCGAGATCGCACTACAGTGGGGAAAAGGGCAAATTCACGATGATGGCCAAGCGATTTTTTTTTCCCCAAGGAAAAAAAATCATTGAACTGGCCATTCGCATAACTGTCGGTTTGATGTTTAAGGGTCGATGAAAAGGCATTCGCTATAGTCCCTTTTCGATAACATAATATAGACCTGATTCTATGTTGGTTTCAATATCATCAGCAAACAGCAGAATGTAAACAGTGAATAGAATTGGATTAATCAGAAAATCAATTTTTAGAGGAATGTGCAGTTTGAGAAATTACATTGTTATGTGCCTCTGGCAGGTGATCTTGACAATGAATGGAGTCAGTCCTGACCAGTAAGAATCAAGAGCTTGAAGGAGGAAGTGATATAATAGTGATGTAAATGTAATGTTATTTCTAGGGGTGTGTCAATGTGGGGTGAGGCATGTTAGGCCCTTCCACTTTATCTTAGGCAATTATTCAGGTGTATGAGGGAATTGTTTAAGGTATGGGCTGATCGGGGGGGGGGGGTTAGAATGGAGTAGTTTACGATCAGGAAAATTGGCTAATTTGTTGTCCCAGGTACAGAGTACAACTTTACAGTCCCAGATATCAGCCCTTGGTCTGCCCCATGTCATCACCCCAGCAACCTTGTTTAGAAATCTTATTTCTACAACTTGTGCCTACCTCTCGCTCTTTTGCTTATTCCATTTATTTGAGATCAAGTACACAGTAGGAGCCAAATTCAGCCCAAGCAGTAGATTCAGAAACAAAAAGTATTAATAAAATTGTTTTAATACCACTGACTGCTATTAAAGCAGTCATTTCTTGAAATAAATTTGTCACGTGTTGCTACTGATCACATGCTGACCGATAGAGTAAAGAAATGGATATGTAAATAATGGGGGAAGTGCGGAGTACATACAGGTCTATGAGATGGTCACAAACACTAGTTAAAGTTGTGCTTGTAAATGCAGACATTAGCACAGTGTCACGAGTAACGAGGACAGTGAGTGCCACTATGTAAAGTGACTGATGCCGAATTTGTAGTATGACTTATCTGTAGTGTCAGTGTAAGTGTTAATTATTAGTAATGCATACAAGGTTCTGTTGATACCTGTGGCCAGAATTGTAAAATGTGTCACATGCTAACTCTTTGGAGGTTTTTTCAAGCAACATTGGTCAAAGATAGTCAAAGGGCAGAGGAGATGTATGTTAATGAAGGCTTCCTTACTATGTGAAATATGTTATTGGTGCTGTGTACAGAAACATGTTTCTGCTGCTAAAGGCTGTGACATTTTTTTTTCAGTTATGGATGTCAAGGAGAAGAAAAATATGATGCATCACCCCACTTCCAAAACAGAGTAGTTTGAAGGTTTTGTTTCACCTCCGCTTAATGCTAAAAATGTGTTGTCATTCCCTTTGGGAAAAACGTAGTTCCCACTAATTACCACACTGATTGTAGCCCACTGAACACTGAGGGCGTTATAAGAGATCTGGGGACACAGGTTGACAGCAACCTCTCCTTCGACCACAGCATTGTCACTGTGGTCAGAAAGTCCTTCTATGTGGCACATCTCATTACCAAGGGTTTTGGATCCAGGAAGAAAGAGGTCATCATCTCTCTCTACTCTTCACACATTAGGCCAGTCATCGAGTATAATGCCCCATTTGGCATGTACGTCACTAGATTCATGCAACAGCTGGAAAGACCACAAAAGTACCTCACGAAGAGGATCCTAGGCCTTAAACACATGTCCTACATGGACAGACTCAAAAAACTCCAGCTATTCTCCGTCTCATATAGTCTACTAAGAGGCGATCTCAGCTGGACTTACAAAGCCATGTCTGACCCAGCTCTGTTAGAAATGCTACATCTAAAGAAATCCCAATCCCTCTGCACCACATTCTCTACAGGCCTCAACCTCATTACCACAATCAACAGAACATGCTGGAGGGCCAGGTTCATAACCCAGAGACTGCCCATGCTCTGGAATAGACTTCCCATACATGTCAAGCAGAGCACCTCACTGGCCCTTGTCAAGAGAAATCTTGATGAGTGGATGGGAAATAGAAAGCTCATCCAGGGATCACTCCAGTGGCACCAGGAACTAACACCGGCATGATGCCAGGGCACTTCTATGGCTAGGCTTGTAAAGACTCCAGGACCGTTGGCCTAGTACACACTTACATACCAATGTACCTATAAAAACGGTGGAAGAGCATCCCATTAATGACAGCACTGTTGATTTGCACAATATTTGTGGAATTCACCCCCAGAGAGGTTTTCATCATGTTCTCACCAAAGGCTCCATTGTACAGTTAATATACAGCAAAAAAGCAAGTAAATATTCAAGCAATGTAACCATAAATGTTTCATCTCCCAAACCCCTGCTTACACTTATCAAGGGTACCAGAACTTGTCAGAGATTTGGGATGCATGGCTAGGCTTAAAAAGGCTCTTGTGGGCATTACCCTAGTAAACAGCTATGAACCTATGAGCAGTGAAGCACGCAGACAGAAAGAAGCTTGCCCACAGCTGCTACCAACACTCTCAGATAGAAGCAGAATAGCTTTTCGATGCATAACATCTCTGGGGAGTGGTATGAATATACTGGCTCTAGATGATGGTCACAGCTTATGTGACACTGTGCAAAAATGGGAAAAAGGCAATTTTGTATCAATAAATATATAGAGGTAAAAGCCCATTTAATGTTGTTCACAATGGATGAAAATTCTACTTTTCCCACCAAATGCACTGTATGTGAGAAGTGTATATTATCTGTGGCATATGGGAAGCACCAGCAACTCCTGTCACATATACTTTATGTGCTGATAACAAGGAAAACACAAGACACGCGTGCATATTACTACGTCAAAAACTTAATTCATCGAATGTCATTACATCGCAATGAATTCAGCGAAAGCTTGAAGCATCGAAAGCTTATACCATCGAAAACAAATCATCCTAAATGCAATGGTAGGCCAACTGCACACCTGTAGTGAGAAAATGAAAAGTATACTCATACAAGCATAGTACCATGAAACCAAACATTAGTAACACCCAAACAAACATAAAGAACCTATTATGCTGCACTAACAAAAACATCAGTGTAGACTATAGAATATAATATTTACCAACTGCAAATTGCACCACACAAATAAAAGTATATATACAATTACGTGGTACATGTTACCGCTACTTTACAGTTTTAGAAGCATAGCAGCTGCATCTAGGTATTCCTTAGCGGTACATTCTGACCTACTGCTCATCACATTTTGTAGTTTAAGTTCCCTGGACAGATATCTATTTTTTCGAGGTTCACACGTACTACCTGATCTAATCAGAGCGCGCATATCATCCCCTCTATTTTGCTCCCTCACAAGGACATTAACAACGGAAGGAATATCAGCAATTTGTCTACCTAGTAAACAATGAAGACGACGATGCCATCCCTCCACTTAGTTTTATGTTCTAGGTAAAGAGAGTAACTCTCAAATCATTAACATTTCAAAAGGATATGGGAAACATCAGTGGGAATCTGGTAACAGTGCATCCCCTTGTCTGTTGCTTTCTTGGCCGTCCAAGTACATAAACCTCAGCAAAGTACTTAACTAACTCTTTCCCATCACAGTGGAATGTTTCAGTAACACACTTAAAGGTTGCTAAGACATCTTCCTCATGTAGAAATGCTAGCGCAAGAAGTCTCTTCACATCTAATTGGAAACTAACATTGCTACCATACAACTTAACGACTCCCAATGATTGCACCTTTTTCCACACAGCCTGTATGAAGTGAAAAAAAACATCCCTTACTTACAACAGAGTTGAAATTGTGCCTCACACTTTTTATTGACGCTAACTCGAAATCGGTCATGATATACGTCACACTATAGTGCAGTTCATTAGCAGACATTAGCTCATGCACACAGTCCCACAGATTTATAGGCTTTGTAAGATTTATATGACATTAAGGCAAACACGAGTGGTAAACATTTAGTTATGGTACTTAACGTTACCAATGCGTGAATTGTATATAGTTGCCTTCACAACTTCCCTGTAGTCAAACATATTCCGTTCATAAACCATATAGCTGCATTTGATTGATTTTGAAGATTGTCTACTGCAGTGAACACAAGAACGTGCATATTACTGTGCAAATCAGCTCTACGAGACTGAATAAACGTTCCCTGTCTCAATGTACATTCTGTAGTATCTACATGTGCTAACTGTTAGCAACCTTTCTGTAGCTCAATATTTCCTTACGTCTAACCATATGCATTTGCTGCAACATAGAGCGATGTGAAGGCAAAGATGTTAAACTTTCTACAGACATACTTGCAATCACGTCTTCAATAAGTAAAGCTGCTGTGGTACTGTTACAGCTGGCATTCTGTTTTAAATTATGACATGCTGTATAAAGTCCTACTTCACCAATGTCAGGAGCGTGTAGGTGACTGACTGACTTTACTAAACGATCACCTTCTACTACTTGTTCCATTATTGCTCTACCTCTGCACTTTTGTACATGCTTTAGCCTACAGCACAAGTATCGTCTACCTTTATATGTCCTTTCCAGGTTATACAAATATCCCTCTAACTGTAACATTTCTTTTCTCCTTTGAGACATGACACATGTATATATGGAACCAAGTGTTCCCTAGGATTTAGGATAAGCAGTTGCGGCCATATTGCATTTCGTCAGAAATTCATGTACGTAAACGTGTGGCAACGCAGTATTTTATATAACTTGTACCTCCCTTATACTGGAATTCATTATTTTATCTAATTACTGATTGCAGAACATGTTTAAACATTTACTTATAGGTTCATAGGTTCATAGGTTCATAGGTTTATACTAGGCTATCTGCCCTAAGGCATTTATAAGCCTAGCCCAAATTATTGTGGCTTACGCCACCCCTTATATGAAAAAATACTGTGCCCATTAGTTTGTTGTGCCTCTGTCCAGCAGTGACCCAGAGATGATTCCCGGGGTAAACCTACGATCTCCCATCCACAGGTCTAGATTTCTCTTGAACAGAGTCAGCGAGGTGCTCTGCCTCACATGGACCGGGATTTTATTCCACAGCATAGGGAGTCTCTGAGTGATAAATCTATCCCTCCAGCACGTCCTATTTATATCCGTGCTAAGGTTTAAGTCGCTTGCTCTAGTGGTTTTGGTGGATTTGGATTTTTGAGGTGGAGCATGTCCATTAATTCCGGGTTGGACATGGCCTTGTATGTCAGGCACATGTCACCTCTGAGCAGACGGTATGCGACTGAATAGAGCTGGAGTTTCTTCAATCTGGCAGCATATGACAGATTTTGGAGTCCCTTTATCCTTTTGGTGAGGAACTTTTGGGGTCTCTCCAATTGCTGCAGATGTCGGGTGAGATACATCCCGAATGGGGCATTGTACTCGATCATTGGTCTGATAAGTGAAGAGTACAGGGAACAATGACCTCACTAGATCTGGATGTGAATCCCTTCATGATCAGGTGGGCAATGTAGAAGGTCTTTCTAACCACTTTAGCAATGTGAGTGTCAAAAGAAAGGCCACTGTCAACCTGGGTCCCCAGGTCCCTGATAACCTCTTCTGTGCTTAGTGGATTGCCACCTATATGGTAGCTTGGGGTTACCTTGTTTTTCCCGAAGGGTATGATTATACATTTTTGGCGTTTAACTTCAGGCCATGGCTCTGGCACCAGCTATCTGTTTCAGTGAGTCCCTTCTGAAGGATATCCGTGTCCGATGCACTTTCCACTATGGCGCCCAGTTTGCAGTCATCTGCAAACTTTGTCAGCCAAAGTCCTCCCATGTTGGCCTGTACTTCTGAGAAGTAGATGCCAAACAATAGGGGCCAAGGACCGAGCCCTGTGGGACACCACTTGTGACCGGCTTGGAGTCTGACACAGCGCCAGCAACTCTAACCCTGTGGGTTCTGTCCTTAAGCCAGTTTGCAACCCATCTTGTGACATATGGGTTTACATTTAAGCTGGTAAGTTTTTCTACAATACCCGAGTGGGGTATTGTGTCGAAAGCCTTTGCAAGGTCAAGGTAGGCTGTATGGACTGCCTTTCCCTCATCAATGGCCTTGGTGACTATTTCAAGAAGTCACCAAGTTCAAAAGGCATGATCTTCCCTTGACAAAGCCAAACTGGGTCGGGTCCAATGTCTGCAAGTCCCCTATATCTTTGTTTATGAGCTCCATTATGATCCTCTCCATAGCTTTGCAGACTAGACTTGTTAAGCTTATGGGGCGGTAATTACCAGGGTCCGTAGAGGTGCCACCTTTGTGGAGTGGGACCACAGTTGCCGTACGCCACTCCTTGGGCACGTATCCTGTGGTAAGGCTGAGATTAAACAGCTGCCTTATGTGCGGGTTTAATTCCTCATTTAGCTCGTGTAGCACACAGCCGGGGACATTGATGCTGTGTTTTTAGCTTTAGAGAGAGCAGCTTTCACCTGCGCATTTGAGATGTCCGGGAGGCTACACTCGGCTGGGATAGTTATCTCTCCTTTAGGGGGGGAGAGGGGGGTAAAGTTTGCACTGAACCTGTCTGCCAGTATGTTGGCAATGTCTGTGGGTTCAGTGATTTTTGTATCATTTTGGACTAATTCTGAGCATATCTGTGAGTTTCCACCCAGGTTCCTAACATAGCTGAAAAAGGCCTTATGATTGTCCTTTGAATCCATGGCAATTTTTCTCTCAAAATTGGCCTTAGTTGATTTTATGAGTGCTCGTATTTTTTACTAATAATGATCAGGGTGACTTCCCTTTTATGGATTTTGTTCTATCATGTAATAGCTTTCTCCTCTTATTGTAAAGTTTGTTAATGGCTGGGGTCCACCAGACTGGACGTTTGCCCTTTGTGGAAAGGGTCTTGGTTTTATTTGGGATTGCCTGATCCATGCAGTCCTGGAGGTGTTCATAGAAGGCATTTGTAAGGGCTTCCGCAGCTTGGGTTGTGGTTTCCTCTGACTCAGGGGCCTTGAAGGATACCACACCAGTCTTGAGTAGTGTGAAGTTTGCTTTAGAGAAGTTCTTCACTATGGTCTTTTGTTTGGGGTGGGGGCGGATGTGGATTTCCAGTGAGATTAGTTTATGATCAGATCTCACCAATGAGGGATATACTTCGGTGTGGAGCATTTTGTCCCCATGTTTGTGACAATGAGATCTAGTATATTTTCTCCTCTCGTGGGAACAGTGACTAGCTGTTCCATGGCATTTGAATTTATGAACTCCAGGAACCATTGGGCTAGAAAGTTAGGGCTTGAGTAATGTTCCCAGTCTATATTCGGGTAGTTGAAGTCACCCAATATGATGGTGTTTGGAGATACATTTATACCCTCCAGTGTCTTCAGGAAGGCTGTGTGGGGTTCCTGAGTTTGAGAGGGTGGCCTGTAGCATGCTACAATTTGTAGAGCAGTTTTGCCTATGGTTAGTTGCACCTGGATGGTTTCAAGCTTCATGCGTTGCCACCAACCTGGAGGTGTGAGTATCCTTTATGAATATGGATACACCCCCTCCTTTTGTGGAGTGGTCCGGGTTTTGGGGCCGGAACGCATGATATGAGGTAAAACCTAATAGTGCCGGGGTGCTCTCAGGAGCCTTGAACCAGGTTTCAGTTACAGCACAGACATCGATGTTCTCCATACTGAGAAGGGCCTTGAGTGCATGCATTTTGAGATTTAGACTTCTGGCATTGAGCAGCATTACCCTCAATTTCTTCCCATTTTTGTTTTCTAGGGTGGTAGGTTTAGAATTTGAGCCTTGCCTAAAAAGGCACTATGGGGTGGCAAGAGCCTTAGCCAATATCCGGAATCCCAGGGGTGACAGGTGCAAGCCGTCCCTTGCGAAGCAGCGTGGCTTGTCAAGCATGTCATCCCAGGCAGACAGACACTGGATCCCCTTTGAATGACACCAGACATTAAGCCAATTGTTAAAGCTGATCATCTTGTCTCTATATTGTGGCATCATTCTTGGTGAAGGAAGGATACTGCTCAGGGTTAGGGTCATACCTGCCTGGGCTACATAATCAGAGAGCTCCTCTATGTCTCTTTTCATGCAGTCCATCTCAGGTCGTTCACACCAGCATGGACAATGACTGTGTCATATTTGTACTTGCTGTGGAGTGACCCGAGTGCTTATGTTATGTGGCGGATTCTAGCGCCCGATAGGCAGCTTACTGTGACCCTCTCCTTGTTCAGCCTGGTGAGTGGGACGTCAGTGTGTCTGACTATGGAGTCACCTATGACAAGTATGTTTGGTGTTGTATTTGGCCTTAAGGGCTGTGACTGCTTTGCACACTGCTTTTGTGGTTTATGTGTTGCTTGTGGGGTGTCTTGAGGTAGCAGTTGTTTGGGTGTCTGCTTTGGAGGCCTCTGCTGTTTAGGTAAATTTTTACTCAGAGCCTCCGAGTATGTCTTTGTGTGTTTATGTGTTTGATTCAGTGGAGTGGTAGCATTATGTGAGGCTGGTTTTGTGGTGTGTGTAGTTGCCTTCTCCTCCTGTCTGGTCTTGCCAGTCCTGAGTTGAGAGAGCTCAGCCTCCAGTTTGGCTAAATAGCTGCATCTCTCGCAAGTATTTGTGTTATGTGGGAGGAGGAGAGGGTTGTCTGTGTACATGAGGCAGTTATAACATTGCCTCAAGATTCCCAGATTCACCAGCTGGACCGGAGAGGAGATTGACAACTGACCTTTGGACATGCTAGAATAATATTGGGAAATCCTTAATTGAAAACAAGGGCCAGTGGGGAGTGAGGGTGTAGTGCTTTTAATTTTTAGTGCTGACTTATATAATTGCTTTAGTGAGCAAGTGCCAGGTAACTTGAGTGCAATGTGTTACAAGTAACTAAATGCAAAACGACAAACAGTAACTTTCTTTCAAGTGAAACAAGGAAATAAGTACAGTAAGCAATGCAGATATCACTAGTGATCCACAGAAGCTGAGAAGTTGCGTATTAGGTGAATTAGCTTCCAGGGAAATAACAAGCAAACAAACAACAAGCATATAAACAAAGCTAGATTCAGTAAGCCTGGATCTAGTCTATGCTAGAGCAAACAAGGTGAACCAATTTCAGTAAGATACAGTTCAAATATTCAGGCACTATAAACCTTTAACCAGAAAATTCCCAGCTCAGAAGGGCAGAGTCCAGCCTCTTCTCCCACAAGAGTGCAGACCACGAACCTTCTTAATGTAAAATAACTGGCCTGAAGCCCAAGTGCCTAAACCAGAACTAATACACTTGGACACTGGGCTCTCAATCAGCAGTTCCCAACTTAGAAGGATGAAAGCTACCTGTCCTGCCACCACAGTGCTTGCCACAAACCTTCCTAATGTAAAACAACTGGTCTGAAGCCCAAGTGCTTAATCCAAAAGACTTGAATGATAGCTACACTTTAATCAAGTTACAACCAAGCAGTAATAAATACCATTGAATACTTTAGAGAATGTCTGGATTAGTGCTCAAGTTACACAAACAAAGCTAGATCCAGCAGGCCCGAATCCAGTCTATGCCACAGCAAACAAGGCGCACCAACTTCAGTAAGAAACAGTTCAGATATGCATGCACTATAAGCCTTTAACCAGAAATTCCCAGCTCAGAAGGGCAGAGTCCAGCCTCTCCTCCCACAAGAGTGCAGACCACGAACCCTCAATGTAAAATAACTGGTTTGAAAGCCCAAGTGCTTAAACCAGAATTAATACACTTTTAGAATAACAGACACTGAGCCCTCAATCAGCAGTTCTCAACCTAGAAGGATGTAAGCTACCTGTTCTGCCACAACAGTGCAGACCACAAACCCTCTCAGTGCAAAACAACTAACTGGTCCGAAGCCCAAGTGTTTAAACCAAAAGGCTTAGAATGAGTTACACCAAGCAGTAATAAATACAATTGAGTATTTTAAGATGATGCAAAAGTAAAAGAAGTAGGTAAAACACAAGGACAGTAAAAGCAGATGAAATTTTTTTTTTTTTTTCTGAACAAGTGCTGAGATCAAAGAAACAGATTTGAGTGCTGAAACTAGAAAACTGGCTAGTTACAAGAAAAAATCAAGCTAGAAGGCTTCCTCAAACACAGAAGGGCTTGGGGCTCAGAAGCCCACAAACAGTCTGTACCACTTAACAAGAAAGGCAGGAAATAAGCTTAATTTTTTTTTTTTCTATTTCCCAGATGCTCTCTTTGTACACAGTAGGAGTGCCTGAAATCAGAATATGATCTCACTGCACTCAGTTGAGTGAGCAAATGAGATGGGCCCAGAGGCAGGCTGAGGCGGGCAGTTTCAATGCCACTAAGATTAACACCAAAACAAAAACAAGGCGGGTGGGTGGGAATAACTGAAGAGCAGAATAACCAGTTAAAAATTCCTTCAACACTCCTTCATACACAGTTTAAATCAATTTAAATACTGTATTTTTTAAAAAAAGTGCATAAAAAGGTACTTAAATTCTCTTATACGTCCAGTTGAATATAACCAAGTTCTTAGCTTGCCAAGCTGAAGTTTTAAAGCAGGAATTATTTCACATGCACCAGTTTAAATATGCAAGGACAGGAAATCAATGAATGTGGCTACCCCCACACCTGTAATTACTAGCAAATAACAAAATTCAGCCAACACTAGCTTTTAGTTCAAGTTACTGAAGAGCAGAATAACCAGTTAAAAATTCCTTCAACACTCCTTCATACACAGTTTAAATCAATTTAAATACTGTATTTTTAAAAAAAGTGCATAAAAAGGTACTTAAATTCTCTTATACGTCCAGTTGAATATAACCAAGTTCTTAGCTTGCCAAGCTGAAGTTTTAAAGCAGGAATTATTTCACATGCACCAGTTTAAATATGCAAGGACAGGAAATCAATGAATGTGGCTACCCCCACACCTGTAATTACTAGCAAATAACAAAATTCAGCCAACACTAGCTTTTAGTTCAAGTTACTGAAGAGCAGAATAACCAGTTAAAAATTCCTTCAACACTCCTTCATACACAGTTTAAATCAATTTAAATACTGTATTTTTTAAAAAAAAAAGTGCATAAAAAGGTACTACGTACTAACTTTATTAGTTACGTAAGGGAAACTACTTATCACTGTTTGCTCAGTACAATATCACACTACGTACTACATGTCACTAGGCCAAGTATTAATTTGCACAGGGTTACTTTTCACCATTTTAAGCTTTCGATACTTTAAGCTTTCGCTGAATAAATTACGATATAATGAAATTCGATGAATTAAGTTTTCGACGTAGTAATATACACACACAAGACTTGTAGTAGATGCTGTTCAGTGAGTTGCTGTTAATATCCACAGGATTGCAAACTGACTTCACACTGCAGTAAACAGCAAAAACAAAACCACTGTACTAGATCAAGTCCACTTCTCACTTCACACAAATATATCAATGAATTCAAACAGGCAAAAGACCAGCATGGCATAAAAATACAGACTTTTAACAGAAACCAAATATAAAATAAAAACTGTGTTAGTGCTTTCGCGTAGTACTCATGCATCATCATCATCAGACATAACTACTGCAAGCAACAGCTCTTCTTTTAAAATAACTAGCATCCAATCACATCCTTAAATCAGTTAAAACTAATTAGGCTCTCTAAAAGGAAATGAGTGTGTTAAAGCCCTCTCACTACAATCTCAAAAATGCTCTACCTACTAATGACAAGCCCGTATCTATGAAAAAAATATGTTTGAAATTCTAATGATTACTACAGTTTTACAAAGTGTTTGAACCATGTTTTTAATAATTTAATGTTCAAGATTCAATGATGTTATAATATTTTGAGAAGTGAATGTTTTTATACAACTATTAATAACCTTGTCGATTTTTAGAATCCCAGAAAGTATTTTGCACTGCACAATGTATTTATTTCAATGTATTTTTTCATACATACGGGCTTGTCAATAGTAAGTAGAGCATTTTTCAGATTGTAGTGAGAGAGCTTTAACACACTCTCTTCCTTTTAGACAGCCTTATTAGTTTTAATTGATTTAGGGATGTGCTTGGATGCTAGTTATTTTAAAAGAAGAGCTGTTGCTTGCAGTAGTTATGTCTGATGAAGCGTAGGAGTACTATGCAAAAGTGCTTACACAGTTTTTATTTTATATTTGGTTTCTAATAAAAGTTTGTATTTTTAAGCCATGCTAGTCTTCTGCATTTTTGAATTTGTTCACGGTGCAGTAGTTTTTCTTAACACTGAGATAGCAGGTACGCATGCTGTGCAAGTGCAGTCCTCTAGCATCAAGGTATAGAGATTTTTTTTTTCACCTAGCTCAAAATGTGAGGTTGTGCCTGCAACACTGTGGTTTGGTCACACTTCTCAAATACTGAATGTACCATTAATTTCAACTGGGGATAAAGGCATTGCTTGCAATGACTCTTTTACTTGAGACAAAGACTTCCAATGCCTTCTTTCAGGTTAATATAGTGGAGTTAACCTTTAGTGGAAATAGATGTAGAACTGCAGCACCAGGGGTGAGAAGACAACTACATGTTTAGTGGTTTGAAGAAAAGAGGCAAATGACTAAACCATTGATTTTGGCTACCACTGATGTTTCATCTATGGCCTTGTCTTTGGCCTGTACGAGACTTTTAGATGGAATACTGGCTCCACTGGTGTTTCATCTATGGCCTTGTGTTTGGCCTGTATGCGACTTTTACATGGAATACTGGCTCCCACTGATGTTTTGTCTATGACCTCGTATTTGGCCTGTACACGACTTTTACATGGAATACTGGCTGCCACTGATGTTTTGTCTATGGCCTTGTGTTTGGCTTGTATGAGACTTTTAGAAGGAATACTGGCTCTACTGATGTTTCATCTATGCCCTTGTGTTTGGCCTGTATGTGACTTTTGGATGGAATACTGGCTCCGCTGATGTTTCATCTATGGCCTTGTATTTGGCCTGTATGCAGCTTTTACATGGAATACTGACTGCCACTGATGTTTTGTCTATGGCCTTGTGTTTGGCTTGTACACAACTTTTACATGGAATACTGACTGCCACTGATGTTTTGTCAATGGCCTTGTGTTTGGCCTGTACATGACTTTTACATGGAATCCTGGCTGCCACTGATGTTTTGTCTATGGTCTTGTTTGGCCTGTATGCGACTTTTACATGGAATACTGGCTCCACTGATGTTTCATCTATGCCCTTGTGTTTGGCCTGTATGCAACTTTTAGATGGAATACTGGCTCCACTGATGTTTCATCTATGCCCTTGTGTTTGGCCTGTATGCAACTTTTAGATGGAATACTGGCTCCACTGATGTTTCATCTATGGCCTTGTGTTTGGCCTGTATGCGACTTTTACATGGAATACTGGCTCCCACTGATGTTTTGTCTATGGCCTTGTGTTTGGCCTGGACACAACTTTTACATGGAATACTGGCTCCCACTGATGTTTTGTCTATGGCCTTGTGTTTGGCCTGGACATGACTTTTACATGGAATACTGGCTCCCACTGATGTTTTGTCCATGGCCTTGTGTTTGGCCTGTACGAGACTTTTAGATGGAATACCTTCTCTGGACCCAGAATGGTGAGGCAGCATGACAGTAATGGCTGCAAACATTGCAGCTAAACCACACAGAAGTCTTTTGTGAACTACTGTCAAAAATACAGCAAGAACAAGACTGCAGTGATATTCATCTGGAGGAAGTCTTATTGGAACTATACCAGTTGCCCTTGTGATGGAATTGGAAGTTAAAGCAGGAGGCATTCATGAGAATTATCTTCCAGAAGAATACAAGATTAAAAGTATGCAAGGCCTAAACAACATGTCCTACATGGACTGACTCAAAGCCCTGTCAGTATACTCGGTATCCTACAGACTGCTAAGAGGTGACCTATGCCTGGCATACAAGGTGTCCACCGACCTATTTATGATCAATTTACTGCACATTAGCAAGTCAAATGGCATTAGAAATACTCTAGGGATCTAAACCTCTTCTGCATCCTTAACAGAATGGTTTGGAGGGACATGTATATCTCACAGAGAATACCGCTTGCCCATCTACATAAAACAAAGTTCATCCCTGTCTCTATTTAAGTGCAACTTAGATCTATGGATGGGAAACAGAAAAGTTACCCCAGGACTGCCCCCTGTACTACTAATGGACACAGGCAGCTCCTAAATGCTTTATCCCATGCATTGGTGCCCTGATATTTTCTACGGTATGAACCTTTTTTATTCTCATTAGGGGCAATATATAATTACTGACTATAAGATAGGTAAGGGCAGTCTGTAACCAAATGGGGTAGGTTATTTCAAGCACAAAAAGGGAAACTGGTTAGGTTTAAAATATCCCACAAGTACAGCTAGCCTATTACATACATATGACTGTATGAACCTATAAGAACAGATACAACACAATATTTCACAACAGTCATCCACAACTTCAAATATAGACTTTTTGCATCCATAACAAGTTCAAGAGGCACAAACTGTCACGTTTACTGCATTTGCTTGGTTGTTGTTGTTCACACATTTCTACTTATTCTGTCACACTTGTACTTTTGTTATGAATAAAGTTTGTTGCGGTTATGTTTTGCTTCCTTTCAGTCAGTTGGCAGTGGTATTACATCAATGACAGCCCACACACCTCCTGTTTTTTAGAACTGCTGATAGCAATGGCTCCCCAATTTACATGGTAAGATCATTCAGAAAATGTACTTTGACCAATAGATACAAAATCAGTACAGTATTAAATCACTAGTAGATGGACATGGAAAAATGCAGTAAATAACATGAGATTGAACGGGGCTGAATATAACCAGAGAAAGAGGGTTAAAGGTGAACTGCGTTTAAGTTACTGAATAGGCTGTGGAGGGATGGATTAGAATTTTAGCATTATAAAATAGTTTCTTACAGTGTGAACTTGCAGTCTACAACTATCAAGCTTACCAGTTTCTATTAAAATAAAATTAAAATAATGTTAGTAAGAAAAGACAGTAGTAACTCTCCTGAATGCAGATCTGTAATCCATAATTGTTTACTTGTGAAAAATACTGTAAACAGCAACTAGATTGTTAAATACACCACCTACAGTAGTGAATATTTGCATTTTTAATGTTGCAGCCAGTGTATATTAACAGCTACAATTAAAGAATATAGTTTCTCATCTCTATATAAAGTACTTCCAGTCATCAGACCTCTCCCAGCCAATTTACCCATTTGATCCCCATCACCAAAGTGAGAGCTGACCATGAGGGGCCAGCATTTCTTCAGTAAGATATAAACAGCTTTAGAATGAATAATAATAAAAAAGTTCTTAAGTCCATATATAGTTCTTGTGGGTACTTTTCCATTAAACCCCTACCATTTTGCGCTGCACATACTGCATAACTCTTTCTGAACACTATCATGTAAAACTGTGAAGCAACTGTAAATGAGTCTGAAAAAGAACTCCTAGTGGCGGTGGTGCTGTATTTTATCCTGAAACGTCTGCTTCTAATACCGCTCCAACTTTGCAATATCTAATTTGATACAAATGAGGGGGGGGGGGGGGCTATTCTGGCGGGAAACACTGCAAATAAAACATGCTGCTGATAACAACCTGGCCACAACCAATCCATAATGTAATTCCAGTTTCCAAAATAACAGGTTAAGTGTAAGACAGCCTGAATAGCAACAAAACACAGCAGCATGAAATGGTAGGGGTTTAACGGAAAAGTACTTCCTTGTGAAATGTGTTCCTGCTGCCTTGAAAGAAATGCTGATTCTTAAAAACCTTGAAGAGTAGCTGGATCACAGCAATTTCAGTATGTATATTGTTCCCCTGAACTAATGAACATTCTTCAGGGCTGAGGAGAAAACAATCTGTACAATATTCTCTCCCAGGAAAATCAAATTGTTGTTTCCTTGAGTGAACAGGGATGCCACAACAGTCATGGTTCTATTCTTGTGCACCACAAGAGCTGCTGTGTATAGATTCAAATGTTTTATCTGAACACAGGATCTCATGAGCTCCCACTTAGTTCCACAGTTTCCAAAAACAATTCCAATGTGGTAAACCTCAACAACACAAAGAGAGAAGGTACTGCTGATGATTAAAACATATATTTTATTCTTTCAATTAAAACATGCAGAAGCTAACATCCTGGCGTGTACCTTCAGGATTATAGATTGTCTGATGAAGCTATTAAATAATAGAGCCTTAAAAACACCACAAGGACGAAAAATTAACAAGGAGATACACAAGGATTCTCTAAAAGAAAGACATCAATGAAGCTTAGTCTAAATAAGTAATTAAAAAAATACAAACAAATAAACACATACACAAAGCCAAAACACATTGCAAATTCCATATATATAATGTTTGATTCATTATTCAACACATTTGGTTGGAGAGTATTTTAAGTAAATAATTAATTTCGCTTCTTTATGCAATAAAACTTGTAGCTCATTGAAAAATGTTCTTCTTTTGGCTTTTCCCGGTTGGGGGTCGCCACAGCGGAACTCCGGTCCGCTAATGATTGGTAGTAGAATAATGGTTGTTTAAAATATTACATAATAAAGAACTCATATTTTGAGAATAACAATCATGTGTATGAAACATATAAATGAAATTGGACTTGTTGCTGACACTTTCCTAACATCCCTTATGTGCCCCAATATTCTCATTCTAAGGGGTAAGGGGATGCCTATTTTGACTTCAACAGTTCAGGTTACAGGGACATCCATCAATCCATTCACACCCTCTTTTAACCATTTTTGCACATGGGGTCAGGGTGTCAATTCATCAATGACAATCACCTAGAACCATTGTTTACATCACCAGGATTCAGGGACATCTTAGCCTATAAACAAATATTACAGTGTAGTAACTGTGGTACATGAGTAACACATTTATGTTCATTCGTTTTACGTGATGGAATAGAACTTAGAGCATAGGCATAATTCAGAAACTAATGGATTGGTTAAATAAACAACGATACCTGGAAAAATATTTAAGGATAGCCAAATAGGTTCTATATTCCTTACTTAAGAAAGATAATCATAAAAGAATGGTAAGAGAAAAAGAGAGAATTAAAGCAAAGTAGATATTCTGTTTTCTTAAAGAAAGTTAATTTCATAAAATACAAACTATGTAGATGCAATTGACAACAGATACACACTGAGCTTTTATATAAAATATAAATCTGAGTTATTTGACAGTAACATTTTAAATAAAATATATAACAGAGAAAATGAACTTCAGTCTTGTATATATAGCATATTAGTAAAAGAAAATGTAGTACACGTACTTTGCTATTGTAACATTATCAAAAACATGAAAGAGAAAGATTTAATGAAAATGTTGGGTCCAGATCATCAAACAATTTCGGAGGGTGTAATGGACGATATAGGTCAAAGTCTGTTTATCACTTGACATTATAACACTATCTTAGAACTGGCAAACTGGATAAAAGAAAATTATAAGAAAAACAGGCATGAATACCAAAAATTAATGAGGTAAGACATGAGACTTTTATGATATTTTGATACTGGAGGATTTTGTGGTTTGTATATGTTATACGTTTTGTTTATTTTGTAAGTTATGCATGTTTCCTACATTGTAACAACCTTTTACCGAACCAGAAATTATACCTACCTACCTAACTAATACCTCTATTAACAATACCATATTGTCTAACGTGTGAAAAGTAGCTGAATGGACCATAATTAAGTTGGGGGAGGTCTTATAAGATGTTACCAGTCTGTTAGACAACATCGCATTTACAATCATGTCACTCAAGAGTGCACCAGTGCTTTTCTTTTGTAATTATAAAAATGCAGAAACACAGCTATGCACAACTCAGGTAAACAGGTGCAACAAACAGCCAAAAAAATGTATAAACACAGTCCACAAAAGCGTTGCACTAGGAACAACACAGGCAGGTAAAATCTGTTGCAGTTTATTCCACAAGTAAACAAGGATAAGCGCTTTCACAGAAAATAAAAACTCTGCTTCATCAGATCCAGCATATTCAAAAAAGAAGCAGCTTAAATACTACATACCCCACCAGTCATGGGTCAAATTAACTCACACACCCTTTTTTTTTTAAAGGTACAAATACATACAGCCAAAAACATATTATAAAAAGCATTCATATATAACAAAAGCATTTAAAATATTCACCTAAACAACCTGCGTGCTTTCAATACGGGTTTAAGAGGGACATTCTCATTTAGTCCCAACCATTTATGCACTTGCATCCTAGCAATCCACTCAAGTTCCACAGTCTCTGTACTATTCCTGATGTCACCCATTCTCAGAGTTTCGAAGACTCTGTCAATAACCCTAAACTTAAACTTATGCTCAGCTCCCTTCTCCACTATGTGTTTCGCTAGAGTATTTGACATGTACTTAATAATGGCACATTTCCATGAGCAGGGTGTAAATATTGCACATATATTGAAAAAGATAATGTTTTTGTGAACCCTGATAATGGCAGGAGATTTTATTTTAAAGTCTCTGCTAGTTGTGACACTAAAGATGTTATTTACTTAGCGCACTGTGTCACATGCTCTTCATTCTATGCGGGGAAGAGCAATCAGACGTTTAAGGAGTGTATAAGGGAACACCTTTATTCCATTAATATTGAGTACATGTCAAATGCTCTAGCAAAACATGTAGTGGAGAAGGGAGCTGAGCTTAAGTTCAAGTTTAGAGCCATTGATAGAGTCTTCGAAACTCTGAGAATGGGTGACATCAGGAATCGTACAGAGACTATGGAACTTGAGTGGATTGTTAGGATGCAAGTGCATAAATGGTTGGGACTAAATGAGAATGTGCCTCTTAAACCCGTATTGAAAGCACGCAGGTTGTTGAGTGGAAACTCTGAGAATGGGTGACATCAGGAATCCAACAGAGACTGTGGAACTTGAGTGGATTGTTAGGATAAAAGTGCATAAATGGTTGGGACTAAATGAGAATGTCCCTCTTAAACCCGTATTGAAAGCACGCAGGTTGTTTAGGTGAATATTTTAAATGCTTTTGTTATATATGAATGCTTTTTATAATATATTTTTGGCTGTATGTATTTGTACCTTTAAAAGGAAAAGGGCGTGTGAGTTAATTTGACTCATGACTGTTGGGATATGTAGTACCCGCGGTGGTGGTGCTGCGGTAGCGTTGTCGCCTCACAGTAAGACGCTGTCCAGTCCGATTCTCGGCTAGAGCATCTTCTGCGTGGAGACATGCGTGAATGGGCGTACCTTCGTTGAAGGTTGTGTGTCAGGGCTGGTAACTCGGCACGTAAAAATCAACTACCAATCATTAGCGGACCGGAGTTCCGCTGTGGCGACCCCTAACCGAGAAAAGCCGAAAGACTCAACAACAACAACAACTGGTGGGATATGTAGTATTTAAGCTACTTCTGTTTTGAATATGGTGGATCTGATGAAGCAGAGTTTTTATTTTCTCTGAAAGCGCTTATCCTTGTTTACTTGTGGAATAAACTGCAACAGATTTTACCTGCCTGTGTCATTCCTAGTGCAACGCTTCTGTGGACTCTAATTGTAAAAATGCTTTACAAAAAAGGCATAATAAATGAAAAAAGTATGTTATCACCTGAGGCTCGCCTACTAAAATAAAAAAGAAGGCATATAGGAACTCTTCCAGTACATATCTTAGTTAGGAGACAAAATATGTGACAATGAGTTATTTAAATTTTGCTTAGAGTAATGTGATACTCTATCCAATCATAATTTCACTTACTACTTGAAAAAATAATTTTCTTTTGTGCACAGAAGCTGAAGCTTTATGCCAATCTACTTGCACATGGGCAAAGTGTCTGCCCGAGATGCTGGTGACTCAGAACAGAATGGATACCTGTCAAGCTGGAAGGCTGGCTGGGGGGTAGGGTTGAATGGTTGATGCACAGCTTCTCTACCTTAGAGGGAAGTTGTGGGTTTTTGCAGTGCAATTTTGCCATCTAGTGGAGAGTGGAGAGAAATGTTAATATCTCACAAGCACATGGTTACACTGAGAGGAGACTGTATAGTTAACAAGTAATGGGAGAGCTCCCTTGGGTACACGTCTATGTCAGTGCATACTCCTGTCATTTTGGAAATATGGGGCATATAGAAATTCCTCCAGTGAGGATCAGATGATGCAGGGTTGGACCCCATAATCTCCTCTTCTACCCTTGAAGATGGTTGAATGCTACAAGAGCTGTGGCCCCAAGTCTAGGTGGTGGTATACAATTGGTCTAGAAGAGGATTAGGGAGAAATCATCATGGTGATATTTTCATAATGAAAAAATAAATCATCAGTATACTTTTTATATGAAGTACACTGCACTGGAAACATCTACATATATAATGTGTTCCTTAATGTAACTCACACACAAACTGGCATAATCGGGCTACATTTTACATCCATTGCTGTACTCCTGACTTGCAAAAATAATTAATCTTAAAAAGTAAACAAAAAAATACTAATATAATAAAACTCAGTTAACAGTAAAATAAACAATTAAGTATTTTCTTCACCAATGAACCAAGCTATATACCTAAATTCTGTTGTATAGAAGTGTATTAAGTATTAATGCCAACAGTAACAAAAAAAAAAACATTTTGCTAAACAAAATCACATAATTATTTAAGCAAATTCCCACTGTCATAAAGAGTCATAACTCTCATAAAATTGCATTAATAACACTTCCAGTCTCAACAATGGACCCTTCAGTTGTGAATCTATTGGCCTCCCTGGTGGAGATGGTACAGTCTTATAGGTTCATAGGTTATAGGTTATCACTAGGCTACCTGCCCTTTTAGGCTATGTTAAGCCTAGCCAGTTACCCTATGTGAGAATCAAACCCTGCACCTTGTGTCTGTAAGGTAAACACCTTAATGATTAGGCCAACCACCCACCCAAAAGAATGGTAAGTGTATAGGAAAGTTTGCTTGTTTGTTTGTTTAATTGTTTGTTTAATTGAACTGTGGAGGCTGCCCACTAAAGTGTGCTAGCCTGTGTAACTAATTTATCACTGTCTCTGCATTTTCTGTGTATTTCTGCAAAAAAAACAAAAAAACAAACAAAAAAAAAAATAATCCTTGTTTTCCTGCCTTTCTCAACTAGTTTAGACCAGTATACAGGCATTGCTGTATTCTGGGCTGTGGTGTAGTTCCTGTGTTGTCCATTACCTTACTTGGATAAAAGGAAGTTTCTTTGCTCACCAGTGGGAGTGGGGAGCCTTGAGCAGCCTACCTATCCTTGGGGGAAGTGACCTCAGCACAAGAAGCTGTTAGTAATTGGTTGTTTGGGACCATTCCTAGCTCTTTTGTAGTTCACTGCTTAAAATCCGCCTCTGGGCATTTTTTTCTGGCTATACTGCTCAGACAAGCTCCACGTGGCTTTACAGAGTGGTCCTAGCAGCAAGGAACTCGAAAAAGCAGGTAAAGCACTCTTAAACAAACGAAAAGTACTTCATTCACCTAAATTCTGTTGAGTACCCATTTCCCTATAGGTCCTTTCTGACTCAGTTACACAGCAATCTTTTTCACTATTTCTAGCATGTCAAAGGGTCGGTTGCTAGCGTCCTCTCCTGTTCAGCTGGTGAATCTGGGAATCTTGAGGCAATGTTACAATTGCCTCATGTACACAGACAACCCTCTCCTCCTCCCAACAAATACAAATATATGCGAGAGATGCAACTATATAGCCAAACTGGAGGCTGAGCTCTCTCAATTCAGTACTGGCAAGACCAGTCAGGAGGAGAAGGTAACCACGCACACCACAAACCCAGTCTCACATAGAACTATCACAACTGCAAACCAAACACATAAACACACAAAAACATACTCGGAGGTGCTGATTAAAAATCTACCAAAACAACAGAGGCCTCCAAAGCAGACACCCAAGCAACCACCACCTCAAGACATAGCAAATGCAACACATAGTTCACAAAGTCAGTGTGCTAAACAGTCACAGCCCTTAAGGCCAAACAACATGCCAGACACACTTGTAATAGGTGACTCCATAGTCAGGCACAGTGACGTCCCGCTCACCAGACTGAACAAGGAGAGGGTCACAGTAAGCTGCCTGTCGGGAGCTAGAATCCGCCACATAACACAAGCACTCAGGTCACTCCACAGCAAGTACAAATATGACTCAGTCATTGTACATGCAGGTGTGAACGACCTGAGACGTACCTCCCTGGACTACATGAAAAGAGACATAGAGGAGCTCTCTGATTATGTAGCCCAGGCCGGTATGACCCTGACCCTGAGCAGCATCTTACCCTCACCAAGAATGATGCCACAGTACAAAGACAAATGATCAGTTTTAACAATTGGCTTAATTACTGGTGTCATTCTAAGGGGATCCAGTGTCTGTCTGCTTGGGATGACATGCTTGACAAGCCACGCTGCTCAAGGGATGGTTTGCACCTGTCACCCCTGGGCTTCCAGATATTGGCCAAGGCTCTTGCCACCCCCATAGTGCCTTTTTTAGGCAAGGCTCAAATGACAAATCTACCTCCCTAGAAAACACAAGTGGAAAAAAACTAAGGGTAATGCTGCTCAATGCCAGAAGTCTAAAACTCAAGATGCACGCCCTCGAAGCCCTCCTCAGTATGGAGAACATCGATGTCTGTGCAGTGACTGAAACCTGGTTCAGAGCTCCTGAGAGCACCCCAGCACTATCAGGTTTTACCTCATATCATGCTTTCCGGCCCCAAAACTTGGACAGAACCACAAAAGGAGGGGGAGTATCCTATCCATTTTCATCAAAGATACCCACACCTCCAGGTTAGTGGCAACGCATGAAGCATCGGAGACTATCCAGGTGCAACTAACCATAGGCAAAACTGCCTTACAGTTTGCAGCATGCGACAGACCACCCTCTCAAACTCAGGAACCCCACACAGCTTTCCTGAAGACACTGGAGAGTATGAATGTCTCTCCAAATACCATCATTTTGGGAGACTTCAACTACGGAAACATAGACTGGGAACATTACTCAAGCCCCAACACCCTAGCCCAAAGGTTCTTAGAATTCATAAACTCAAATGCAATGGAACAACTAGTCACCATTCCCACAAGAGGAGACAATATACTAGACCTGATCATCACAAACATGGGGACAAAATGCTCCACACCGGAAGTACATCCCTCTTTGGTAAGATCAGACCATAAATTAATCTCACTGGAAATCCACATCCCGCCCCCACCCCCTGCACAAAAGACCACAGTGAAGAACTTCTCAAAAGCAAACTTCACACTTCTTAAGACTGAAGTGGTATCTTTCAAGGCCCCTGGGCCAGTGGAAACCACAACCCACACTGCTGAATCCTTTGCAAATGCCTTCTATGGGCACCTTCAAGAATGCATGGATCATGCAATCCCAAATAAAACCAAGACCCATTCCCCAAAGGCAGGCGACGGTCTGGTGGACCCCAGCCATAAACAAACTTTACAACAGAAGGAGGAAGCTACTACATGACAGAGCAAAATCCCTAAAAGGAAAGGCATCTCTGATCAGTACTAGCAAAAAACTACAATCACTCATAAAATCATCCAAGGCCAACTTTGAGAGAAAAATCGCAAATGACACAAAAGACAATCACAAGGCCTTCTTTAGCTATGTTAGAAACCTGGGTGGAAACTCCCAGATATGCTCAGAGTTAGTCCAAAATGACACAAAATACACTGAACCCACTGACATTGCCAACATTCTGGCAGACAGGTTCAGTGCAAATTTCTCCTCCCCCCCCCAAAAGGAGAAATAACCATCCCAGCAGAGTGTAGCCCCCCTAACATATCAGATGCCCAGGTGAGAGCCGCCTTCTCTAAAGCTAAAACACAGCATCAATGGGACTGGATGGTGTCCCGGCTGTGTGCTACATGAACTCCAAGAGGAACTAAACCCACACATAAGGCTGCTGTTTAATCTTAGCCTTACCACAGGATACGTACCCAAAGAGTGGCGTACGACAACAGTGGTCCCACTTCACAAAGGCGGTGCTTCTACGGACCCTGGAAATTACCGCCCCATAAGCCTGACGAGCCTGGTCTGCAAAGCTATGGAGAGGATCATTATGGAACTCATAAACAAAGACATTGGGGACCTACAGACATTGGATCCTACCCAATTTGGCTTTGTCAAGGGCAGATCCTGCCTTTTGAACTTGGTCGACTTTTTTGAAACAGTCACAAAGGCCATTGATGAGGGTAAGGCAGTTCACACAGCCTACCTTGACCTTGCAAAAGCCTTTGACACAATACCCCACTCGGGCATCATAGACAAACTCACCAGCTTAAATGTAAACCCATATGTCACAAGATGGGTTGCAAACTGGCTCAAGGACAGAACCCACAGGGTCAGAGTTGCTGGAGCTATGTCAGACTCTAAGCCAGTCACAAGCGGTGTCCCACAGGGCTCAGTCCTGGGGCACCTCTTGTTCGGCATTTATTTTTCCGAGGTACAGGCAAACATAGGAGGATTGTGGCTGACAAAGTTCGCAGATGACTGCAAACTGGGCGCCATAATTTTTACTCCAGCGGACACAAACATCCTTCAGAGAGGCCTCATAGAAACGGATAATTGGTGCCAGAGCCATGGCCTTAAGCTAAACACCTAAAAATGTATAGTCATACCCTTTGGGAAAAACAAGGTACCGACAAATTACCACATAGGCGGTAATCCATTAAGTACGGAAGAGGTAATCAGGGACCTAGGGACCCAGGTTGACAGTAACCTCTCATTTGACACTCACATTGCCAAAGTGGTTAGGAAGACCTTCTATATTGCCCACCTTATCATGAAGGGTTTCACATCTAGATCAAGAGAGGTCATTGTGCCCCTGTACTCTTCTCTTATCAGGCCAATGATTGAGTACAATGCCCCATTTGGGATGTATCTCACCCGACACCTGCAGCAGTTGGAAAGACCCCAAAAGTTCCTCACCAAGAGGATAAAGGGTCTTAAACATATGTCATATACTGCCCGACTGAAGAAACTCCAGCTCTATTCAGTCGCATACCGCCTACTCAGAGGTGATCTGTGCCTGATGTACAAGGCCATGTCCAATCCTGAATTAATGGACATGCTCCACCTCAGAAAATCCAAATCCATCAGAGCCACGAGAACAAGTGACTTAAACCTCAACACAGAAATAAATAGAACGTGCTGGAGGGACAGATTCATAACCCAGAGGCTCCCTACACTCTGGAACAGAATCCCAGTCCATGTTAGGCAGAGCCCCTCACTGACTCTATTCAAGAGAAATCTCGACGAGTGGATGGGAGATCGTAGGTTTACCCCGGGGGTCATCTCTGTGTCACTACTAGACAGAGGCATAGTAAACTAAACCCTAAAAGGGCGTAGTATTCTCATCCTAAGGGGTGGTGTAAGCCACATACACTCTGGCTAGGCTTATAAATGCCCTAGAGCAGATAGCCTAGTACGAACCTATGAACCTATGAACATTATATATGTAGATGTCTATTTCCAGTGCAGTGTACTTCATATAAAGTTTATACCTCAAAGTTTATGTTTTTTTTTTTTTTTTGGTGAGGCAATAACAAAGATAAGCCCTTGCATTTTTCAAGATAAGGTTACTGGCAAATGTCTGTGATAAATACTTTTTATCCACTGCTGTATCTATTATTTTATTTATTTTATTATTTTATTTTACATTTGTTAACCGGAGGTGTCTGACTGAGCCGAAATGGTTCTTTTTCAGCAGAGGCCCGGGGAGAAAAGCTCCACATAGAAAAATTACAGATACATTTAGACATGATCAGTATACACACAAATTACAAAAGACATGTTTTTACAGTGGTATGCAGCACATCAACAGTTACAGTGGAGAGAACAAACAAAAAAATATTAATTTAAAAATAATGGTACTTAATAGATTTGTGGTGTACAGCTGAAATTTGGAACATAGGTAGAATACATACATAGTACACTGGTACAGTACATACATTGTAGATTAGCCATTGTTTGTGAGAATAGTTTTCAATCTTAATCAAGTACTCTAGGTTTAGTACGTGTATCTTATCCGTTTTCACTAGCCTGGGGAGCAATCATGGCACTGCCAACTTTGCTTGAGATGTTACCTGATGAGGTCTTTAAAGGAGGCTTTGGATGACGTGTTTTGAATGCTAGTGGGGACAGAGTTCCATTTTTTAGCCACAGAACTACTATATAGTGCATCTCCGAAGCTATTGTAGCTGTTGATGACTTCTAGTAGTAGTTTGCTTGATGATCTAAGAGGCCTTTTGGCTGGGTGATGTTGTACTAGGTTTTTGAGGGCAGGACACTTATTGGGGAGGTAATAGATAGAATGACAGAGGCAGAACTGATTGTAGGTTAGGAGGTTGGGCAGTTCAAGCCAGTGGAGCTGTCTCAAAGCAGTACAGAGATGAGTTCTATATGAGCAATTTGCAGCAAAGCAGCCAATTCTGTTATAGCAGGCTTCCATTTTGCTTAGTTCAGTTTTGTTGAGATTAGACAGAATGGGAGATGCATAGAGTAGGGTGGATAGGAGCTGGGAGCGAGCAATGGCTGATCTTGTGTTGTTGGTAAGAAATGGTTTGATACAGTAGAGTGATCCCAGTTTGGCATGTACTTTTTTAACAGTTAAGTTGAGATGACTATCAAATTTTAGGTGGGAGTCTATGGCTATTCCCAATAGCTTAGCCTGTGCCACTGGAGCGATTGGAGTAGCATTTGTGGAGTAGATAGTGAAATGACTGTTATCAGTGTTTTTGTTAGAACTGGTTATAATCATAAGCTGAGTTTTCTTTGGATTGAGGATAAGTTGGGCGTTTGGTTAGGTAGTTTTCAACGTCAGAGAATGCTAGTTGAGTTGTTTGCAGGAGGGTGGGAATGTTTTGTGCAGCACAGATTATGGTAGTGTCATCTGCATACTGAATGATAGATGCATGCTGTGTGGAGATATGGAGGTCATTTGTGAAGATTGTGAATAGTAGTGGTTCTAAGATGGAACCCTGTGGGACTGCTATAGTTATGGGCGGCTAAGGAGAGAGATAATTTTCCCATTTCACAGCTTGGTACCTGTCAGTTAAGTAGCTTTGGAACCAGGTAAGAGTGGAAATTGATAGGTGATACTGGTTTAGTTTGTTTAGCAGGATTTGGTGTGATACTGTGTCAAATGCTTTGGACATATCCAAAAAAAGAATTGACACCTGCAGGCCTTCATTTTTGAGACAGTTTACTGTGTCTGTGAAGGAGAGGAGGGCTGTAGTGGTACTATGGGCAGGTCTGAAACCATGCTGAGTAGGTGACAGGATGTTGCTGTCTAGGAGATAGTTTAGCATCTGGGTATGGATGTATTTTTCTAGGATTTTGGCCAGGGGGGAGAGTAAAGCAATGGGTCTGTAGTTATTAAGTTCAGTGGAGGTCCCGCCTTTATGTATGGGAGTAACATAGGATATTTTCCAGAGTTTGGGCACATAGTTTTCAACAATTGATCTGTTTATGAGAGTGGAGACTGGGATAGCAATAGCATCTGCTGTGAGTTTCAAGAAATAGCTGGGGAGTAGGTCGGCTGCTGTTGATGAGGTTTTTAGTTTGGAGAGCATGCTTTTGATTGAAGTGGTGGAAACTGTTAGGGTAAAGCTTGTGTTAGTGTTATTTGTGTTGGGGGGGATAGTGAGGAAGGAACTGTCCTGTGATACTAAGGATAGAACTGAGTTCACAAAGTGGGAGTTGAATTGTGTTTCGATGGGAACTTTAGTGTCAGGGGTGGTTGGTTTGGGGGTAGCCTTTTGGGTGGATTTTAGTAGCTGGTTTACATTTTTCCAAAATTTTTGGGGGTTGTGCTGGTATTTAGTTTGTAATGTCGTGTAGTAGGATTTTTTTGTCCAGCCTAATGCATTTTTTTGCACGGTTGCGCAGTTCTTGGTACTTAGTTAGGCTTTGTGTTTCTTTGTTTTTTTTTTTATAGTAAAGCCAGGCAGTGTCTCTGGACTTAAGGATTTATTTGGTTTCTTTACTGAGCCAGGGGTTTGTTAAGGTTCTAACCTTGATTTTGTGCAATGGAACGACAGTGTCTAGGTGTTTAGAAATGTTTTGTTGAAATATGCTACAGCCTGGTCAGGTGGGAGCGTTTTTAGGGCAGTCCAGTCACAGTTACAGAATAAAGTATTGAGGACCACAGGAAATAATTTTTTTGTGTTTCTAGTGGATATATAGTTAGTGGTTTTGCATATGCTTGTTCTACTACATATAAAGTATATTATGTTGTGGTCACTTAAGGTGTCTGGGAGACTACCTGCGTGAGGGTACAATGTGGGGTTGTTAGTTAGGACTCAGTCAAGGATGGATTCACTTTTAGATTTTTTATCACATCTAGTTGGAATTTGGACTAGCTGCTGGTAGCCATGGGGATTTATTAGATTACTTGGTAGTTCTGATATGCAGGTGAACCAATCTAGGTTGAAATCCCCCAGAATAAGGGTTTCTTGTGAGTATGTGGAAGAACACCAGGATAAAAAAGGTGGAATATAGATCACAATTGTGGTGATGACCTTTTTAGGGTGAAGTTGAAGTTGTGAGATATGTATGTCTCAATTATTGGGGGAGGGGTAGGAGTTTGGTAATTGACGTACAGTTAAGTTGGACTTGTAGAGTAAGGCAGTTCCACCCCCTTTACGAAGTGGTCTGTCTTGTCTAGTGATATTGTAGCCGGTAGGGAGAACTTCTGAGTTAGCTATGTTTTTATTTAGCCAGGTTTCTGTTAAAGCAACTATGTCTGGGGAGTAGTGTGCTATTGTGGCCTGGAGTTCAGGTATTTTATTTTTGATACTTCTAATATTAATATTTAGCATTAAATGATGGTTGGTTTTGCTGCTGTTGTTAATTTGCCCAGGGATGAAGACAGTGGGGGTGTTATGTTCTGACATTTGTGTTGGAGCAGTTTGTGTTGGACAGGATGGATTTGGGCCTGGGTTGGGGTGGATATCCCCACTTATGGTGAGCCTGGTGTTAAAATGGTGATACAGATGGAGTTTGGTAAGGAGTGTGAGAAAGTATTGTGTTTTTTTTTGGAGTAGGAATGAGAGCATATGTGTTTAGTTCTGAATTGGTCCATTATGTAGTTCTTGAACAATTGTGGGCAGATATTATTATAATGTGTGGTGTCTGTATATGAGAGTGCATAATGTAGTGTTGTGCTACTAAGTTTGGGGATATTGCTAGAGTGATAACTTGTGGTGTTATAAAGAATTATGAGAAGACAGACTAGACTTAGTTGTGTGATAGTCATGGTTATAAACTTTAAGATGGTACTAGGTGGGGGTCTGAATAGGAATTATAGGTTTGCACTATATGTGGATGGGTAAGTAGATGTGGGTGATGTAAAAAATGCCTAATGGGAATGAGAGTGATTGGGAGTATTTTGTGTGGTATAATGTGATCTGACTTGAGGAGCTGTGATTGGTGGAGGTGATGTGAGGGTGAGCTGTGGGTGTGGCTGTGATTACTATAAATGTAGAGGTAGTGGGGGCGGGAGGGGATGGGGGCAGGCAGAGCAGGGGAGCGGAGAGAGCCCAAGCGTTAATGTTAGTATTAGTACCAAAAATCCAGATAAACCTGAGACTATGGATTAAAATACAGCTTTTGTTATGCTGCACTGTTATTTAGCAATGTATAGCACATTTGCAAATAAACAGACAGCAGCATCACCACTACAGTTCCTCATTACATTGTCAGACTTAAGAGATTAGCTCCAATCACCTGTCCATCATGCTTCTACCAGCCTACAAACCTGCTCCGATCAGAGAAAAGCCCATAGTGAAGCAGATTAGGGTTTGGCATGAGGGGACAATGGAATGCCTCCAGGACCATTTTGAAAGTACCTACTGGGATGTTTTCAGACAGGCAGCCATGCCAGATCAACAAGTAAACATAGATGACTACACAGAAGCAGCAATGGTATACATCTCAAAGTGTGTTGATGACGTATCTGTCACCAAAAGTATCACAATTAGTGCAAACCAAAAGCCTTGGCTCACTAGTAAAGTCTATGAACTCCTGAAGGCAAGGAATGCAGCATTCAGGTCAAAAGACAAGGAAGTCTAAGAGAGGCCAGAGCAAATCTAAAAAGAGACATTAAAGAGGATAAGAGGGAGTATGGAAGGAGGGTACAGAGTCGGTTCGAGGACATGATGGATACTAGGAGTCTTTGGCAAGGGATATAAAAGATCACCGATTATAAAATCAGGGCAGCTCAGTGTGAAGACAGCATTGCATTCCTTGATACGCTGAACTCCTTATTTTGTAGATTTGAACAGAAAAATAACTTGCCTGCAACTAGGTTACCCACTGACCAGAATGAGTGCATGCTCAGTCTTAACTCTGAGGAAGTGAAAGGTCAGCTAAACAAAGTGAACCCCAGGAAGGTTGCTGGCTTAGACAATATACTGGGCAGAATAGTAAAAGGGTGTGCAGATCAACTATGCTCAGTTATGACAGATATTTTCAACACTTCCTTGCTCTAGAAAAAGTACCCTCTTGCTTCAAGGTAATAAATATCATTCCTCTTCCCAAAAAAAAAGCCAATCCCTCTTGCCTGAATGACTACAGGCCAGTTGCTTTAACTTGCAACATCATGAAATGTTTTGAGAGGATTGTTAAAAAGCACCTGTCAGCAATTATACCATTAACCTTTGATCCTCTTCAATTCACTTATTGGGAAAACAGGTCCACTGCTGATGGCATATCGATGGCAAGACTGCTGTTCATAGACTTCAGTTCTGCATTTAATATTGTGGTTCTGATGCAACTTATTGACAAGCTGGTCCCCCTTGGCATTAAGAAACACCTTTGTAAGTGGATCTTAGACTTCTTGCTCAGCAGACTGCAGAGGACGTGTGTAGGAAATAACACCTCAGGTGAATATTCTCAACACTAGTGTTCCTCAGGGATGTGTACCCAGCCCGCTGCTGTTCACCATCCTTACCCACGACTGTTCTGCAAAACACAGCTCCAGTCATATCTTCAAGTTTGCAGATGACACCATGGTTGTGGGCCTCATCAAAGGGGAGGATGAAAGAGCGCACAGAGACGAGGTCAACTCTCTGATCGACTGGTGTGTGAACAATCTAGACCTGAATGTCAATAAAACAAAGGAAATCATCATTAACTTCAGAAAAAGGTCAACTGCCCACTCATCACTCAAGATTAATGGTGAATAGGTGGAAAGGGCTAAAACTACAACATTTCCAGGATTATACATTTCAGAGGATCTCTCTTGGACTGTGAATACTGGTCAGTTGTTAACAAAAAGCCCATCAACATCTACACTTTCTGAGAAGGCTCAAAAGAGAAAAGCTCCCACATACTGTTCTCTCCACCTTCTACAGAGGAGTTATTGAGAGCATTATCTCCTTTAACTTCACTGTTTGGTTTGGGAACTGTACTGCCAAACATTAGCGGACAGGAGTTCCGCTGTGGCGACCCCTAACCGGGAAAAGCCGAAAGAAGATCAACAGTAACTGAAAGGAAGAAGCTACAGAGAGTGGTGAGAGTTGCTAAGAAAATCATGGGCACCAGTAAACTATCAATCCAAGAGCTATTCACAGCAAGGAACCTTAAAAGAGCCCATAAAATACTTAATGACTCATCGGACCCTGCACAAGGCTGGTTTACTAAACTGCAATCTGCCAGGAGGTACCGCAGTATTAGTTGTAGGACCTCCAGATTCATTAGCAGCTTCTACCCAAGTGTGGCGAGACTTATTAATCCGGACACCAGCCCTAGTGACTCCAACACAAATTAACTTAATAACAGTGTTTTGTTTGGAATTTGCAATATTTATTTATTTACTTAATTATATATTCACATTCAAGTGTAATTGCCTGTTACTTGCTTTATGTAATAATACATAAAGACTGACAATGTTAGTTCATGTGCAATAGCCAATCCTACCTGTCATGCAGCTACTGTACAGTATTTATATGTCTAGTTAGGGGAGTTAGCTTTTTACTTATGTTCCTGGAGCATAATCATTAGTCTCAAATTCCTTTACTTGATAAGTTTTATGTTGCATTTGTTGTATCCTCTGCTTCTTCTTTACTGTCATGGTGAGCTGATACTCATAATTTTATTTAGGTTTACACTGGTGAAGTCCTAAATTACAATAAAGTTTACTTTGAATCTCTGAATAACATTTTCAAAGGTAACCATTCAGCCTCAATTTCATTTAGACATATTTTATATTTCTGACAACACAAAATATTTTAAGATTTCCCTCTTAATAACAGGAATAGCATGGCAGGAAAAGAATGGGAAAAGGGGATTTATTTGTAAATGCAGCATCAACACATACGTAAAACAGTCAAATTACAGTTGTCTTGTTAGAGCTGAATGGTAAATAATGTTTTAGATACAATCTTTGATTATAGGACGTAGTATTTCTGACAACTTTTGGTTTTCATTTTTGTCCTTTTTTTCCCCTTTAAAAAGAATTGCCCCTTAGTATTCCAAAGTCATTTTTTTTGTAACTGGTGTCTTGGGACACTTACTGAGTTTTTCACAACAGGAGCCTGGCACCCTGATGATTCCACTACATTCTTCCTAAAGCAGGAATTGCACTGCTGTCCATCATTCCTCTGTTTCCCAGAATCCTCTGGGACAGTACAGGGTCAAAGTTTGTGCCTAAAATGGCATAATCAAGGGATAAATTCTCCAGAGTTGAAATCTTTCTGATTGTGAGGCAGTATTTTTCTTAATGTACTCTGTTACTGAGGATTCAATATCTTTCAATTCCTTAGGTATCTTTTCATGTGTGGCATTTACATTGTGTAAATTCACTGATTTTGTAAATTTATTGGGGAAGACTGAATGTTTGCAGTAAACAACTCCTGTTCTCTTATTTGTAGATCATGACTTCCACAGAATAGGGCTGGCTTTGAGATATCCATACTTATCAATTCAGAAGGCAAAATTAGCCTGGTGAGCTGTATACTTGCATAAGCGGCAGAGCTTAAGTAGTGGCTAGTAAACAGCTCTGCAAAAGGAAGATGCATCTTGGCTTGGCAAGAAAACTCAAGAAGCCACCATTAATTAGAACCCTTCTGTAAGAGAATAAATAGTACTAGCATATTTATTCCAGATATTTCTGTATATAGTGGATAATGAAACAACTAAATCTTTAATTAAAAATGTTCTAAACACTATATATCACATTGACTATGTGTCTATTACTGAGAGGTACATACATTAAAATCCATTCTTTCAATTAATAAACATCAAATGGCACATTCATTGACCAGCAAGCAGTGCAGAGAAGCAGTGATCACATCAAAAATCTGGTTTTACAAGCTGCACATAGTAAATTGAAAAGTGTTTTTAGCAGGAAGAAGCCCACCATCCACTACTTTATATATGCTAACTCCAAGACTGCAAATTAGATGGGAAAGAAGAAAAAACAACACCCCCACTATTCCCTGATTTCACATAAATACACTACAACACTTTAACTGCCTTGCTAGTCAACTAAAATACAGCAATATACTTGTAGTCAATTAACAAGCAAGCCATCATACTGAATACTTCCTTCATACCACTCAGCTTTGAAGGAACTTGTTCTTATAAGCTATTTCCTCTCCCTAAAATGCACTTAATGTACTGAACAACTTGCACTTTAAATGTACTAATCAAGAAAATTCCAACTGGGAATACTAAACCTGAATCATGCTCTGCCATTCACAGCAATACATTTTGCATCAAAGTATCATGATAATCATTGAGCTGACACACACACACACACACACACACACACACACACACACACACATTCTCTCTGCTAGAAACCAGGGGGCATTGTTATGATATATTATAGTATTATTGTGAGACCAGGACTTGCTGACCCCTTAGCTAGCTGCCTGGAAATAGTGAATTTGTAGCTGAATCAAAATGATCAAATAGACTGCAAACTGTAGAAAACAAACTGGCTTACAGAGACAGTAAATTAAAGAATTTAATTAACAGTGACAGTGACACAATTTTGTACAGAACTACAGCATTTCATTGCATATGTCAAGATTTTCATTGCAGATAAATGATTACTTTAGCAGCACTGTGAGTAGTTATATATTTCACTTTTCTAATATCACAAGAAATGGTCTAGCTTGCACAATAAACCTCTTTTGGCAGGCAAATTACAATCAGTGTCTTAATACTGGACTGGTAGTTTTCAACCATTTAGATTTTTTGAACTGGATGTTCTTTCCTGCTTTCATTTCTCTCTCTCTCTTTCTCACAGAGTTTACCTTAGAATTTCAAATAAAATATAGAATGTTGTACTCCTAAAACATTCTGCATCTAAATGGTATGCACAGGTTTATTAATATCCTTAACTTCCAAACCCAGACAATAGGTGTGCTTTGACCTTTGGCCCTTGACCACAACTTGTGCTCTAAAATGAAACCAAAAGTAAAAGATCACAAATAAAAACAGGATTGACTTAAAATACATTTTGCATGAATTATAAGAAATGAGCAGCAGGACAGGCATGCTTAGATGAAGAAAAGAAGGTCAAAGATTAAGGCAGAACTGGCCTACCCCACTCTTGTTAAAATTCAAAACAAATACATTATATTTTCTACAGACAGATTGCCAGCAACTTCTATTTGAGCCAGGAGGCTGTGGAACATATTTAGATATTAGTCTGGGTGGTATAACCATACTGCGGTGGTGGTGCTGCAGTACTGTTGTCATCTCACAGTTAGACGTTGCCCGTTCGATTCTCAGTTAGAGCGTCTTCTGTGTGGCGATATGCGTAAATGGGCATTCCTTCATTGAAGGTTGTGCGTTAGGCCTGACAAGCCAGCATGTAAAAATCTTCTGCCAATCATTAGCGGACCGGAGTTCAGCTGTGGCGACCCCTAACCGGGAAAAGCCGAAAATCACACAAAGTATGGGTGGTATAACCCTGTGAGCGTTTCTGACGTGTTGCAGAAGCCACAACTTTCTATGTTTGTCAAGGATTATTTAATGAGGGAATAAACATCTGCCACAAGGGAATATGAATGTTAAATGAAGCAAGGAAAGAGCTGATCTGGTTTTCTGGTATAATATCTTGTTGTCTATGGATATCCAATCGGTGAAGTATATATTAATGCCTCATGAAATATCAAATGATCAACAGAGCAAAAGTGAGAGAGTAATGATTTTATAGCAAATCTAAAATAATTAAAAATAAGCACAAGTAAAACAAATTTTTTGAAGGGTGGCAAGCCTCCCCCTGCCCCCCCACACCTACTGCTAATTCTATAGATCAACTCTGAGATCATGTAATAGTGGGGCAAGGGCAAATTTCTGTACCCTGCAGCAATGCGATCTCATACCACAGGCTGCTAGCAAAACTACTATTGAAAAGAATGTTCACTCATATGAGTGTTTTTTTTACATCAGAAAAAAAAGAGTTTACTCATATAACTGTTTGCTCTTCTCAGGCTTCACCAACTCAGTGTTGAGTAGAACAGTCAGAACTATAGCTCCATATAGAGTCATCAGCTTTCCAGTCTTGGTTCTAATCTCACTGGTGAGAAACCACATGTCCTTTGGAGAAGAGCAATTTTTTTTCATTGTAGATAATCTGGCACTCACATAAGAGGTGTACAAGAATCTGATCATGCATGTGGTCATAGGTACTTAAATTTATTTACCAAATCAACAGCATTATCATTCTTAGCAATGATTCTGAGCAAACTGATCGTGTACTTCCCAAAGAGAAAGTACAGTTTTTGTCTTGATAACACAGGATGACATTGTCATGGTTAATGAATCTTCAAGCAAGCCATGTCAGGCAGTCAGATAATGGCTGGAACACCACCAAACAGTAAAATGTAAAAGAAAATACAGACGCTCTGAACACCATGGCTTAAAACTTTAATAAACTTCAGTAATAAAAAAGTTAAGTGCTTTCGTGGAAAACAAACTCACTTTTTCAGACCATATAAAAAAGTTACACAAACCACTCACATATATATAAAAAAAATTCAAAAAGGCATTCTCCAACAAAAACAATGTTTCAGTCTAAAAACACAGCCCACTGGAGCAAGGAAATGGCCAGTAGTGATGTACTGTATTAAAACACCCCTTTAGAAACATGAATATTAAAACAGTGACATGGAAAACTTATCAGAACCAACAATATCATGAAAAAGGTACACCCCTGTCTGACATTTAAATATTAATGTTCAAGGGGCCGAGACTTAAGAACCAGCTTCCAAGACGCATGTTCATTCAGCCCTGGAAATACATTTCCTTTAAAAGAAGTATCCATTTCATTTCCTTCTTTTAGTGATATTCTTAAAGTCCCCACCCCTCAAATTTTCAGACACTAATTCTAATGCAAGAAACTTAAAAGTGTGTCTGCTCCCATTCACTATAACATGTTGAGCTAATGCACTCGTACTCTTCTGAACAGATATGTCCCCCCTGTGTTCTAGAATCTTTTCTTTAAACATTCTGTTGGTCTTCCTGATGTAGAAAGCTTTACACATAATGCGTTTAGCATAATATATTAAATTCTTGGTCTTACAATCTGCATAAAAATCAAAACTAATTTCTTGCTTAGTTTGTGTGTGTACCAGAGAGGTACAACTGCAAATATACTGACAAGCCTTAAATAATCTACACCGAAATATCCCACATCTATCTGATGTATCAAAAGGAATCTGTTCAAAATTCTTATAACTGCCACTTCAGCAACAAATTATTTCTAAATGAAAACTGGGGTTTGTCATCTAAAACTCTCCTAATATCTGAGTTAATCAATAAAAGTGGCCAATATTTCTTAATAGGCTCACAAGTAAAGTTAATATTACTTGAATAAGTAAGGAGAGATCTATTCTTATTAGAACGTTTACTAGTTTGTTTAGGTACCACAGCTACTTCTTCAGCTGAATCTGAGAAATATGGTCTCCCCACTATATCTTGAACAAAGAAACCTCTGCTAGACGTTTGTTTACATCATTTTCAGTATACTACCATTCTAAGAAATCCTTCTTCATGTTACTTAAAGTAACTTGCAACTCCACATTATCATTGTGGATTCATATGGCTCTTCAAAACTGTCCCTTAAGGACATTGTTAGTCACATGACAGGGGTGCATACTGGTTTTATGTAATAAAGCATTCTTTCTATGTGGTTTTCTAAAAATTCCTGTGTTAAATCTTTTACCTTCATCAATTTTAATACACACATCTAGAAATTCTATAGATTTATCAGAAACATGATGACTAAACTTCAGAAATGTCGTGGTACCATGAAGGTAATTTAGAAAACCAGTCAAGTCATTTAAACTGCCAGTCCATACAAAAAAACACATCATCCACAAATCTCCTATAAAATATACTGTGTATAAGGGCTATTGTTGAAAACATGAACTTGCTCCCAGTGGGCTAAGACAAGGTTGGCGTAGTTGTTGGCACAAGCTGTGCCCATAACTACGCCAATTCTTTGGAGAAAAAAATCATTGTGAAATATAAAAATCAAATTAATCAAATACAAATCAAATCAATGTTCCCAACTTTGAAATCAGTGTTCTTACTTAAATATATCCTCACATTCTCTACACCTAACTCATTAGGAATAACAGTGAGCAAAGACATCACATCAAGTGTCATAAAAAACACATTATTATCCCTAGACATGATCAATACCATTGGTAGAAATCATTCAAAAATTCTTAGTATCTTTAAGCACACTATCAATTATTGTCCAACACTTTCCTTAAATTTTTTTCAACAAAAATCGAGAGTAGCTCTGTAACTCATCCCCTGCTAGACACAACTGGACACATGGGTGGTTTATGGACATCTTTATGGACCTTAAAAAGTCCATACAAAGTCTAGGTTACAGGATCTTCCACTGGAAAATATTCAAACAATCCTTGTTCTATTCCATCCATCAACAAATCGTATAGTAAAAAATGGACTTTGCCAATAACACTTGTAACAAAACCCTTGTTAATTTGCAGATATATGACACTGTCAGACAACACTTCAAACATGCTGTTTAAATAAAATTTCTTGTCCAACACAACCACTACTTGTCCATTATCACACAGACGTATGACAAAGTGGGGAGCTGGACGTAGCTCATATAAAGCTTTTTGTTGCTGTAAAGTTAAATTATAATAAGAATGTTTGTATCCAACTGCTAAGCACTCTCGAATCTCATTCTCACACAACCCTATAAAAGCCTCCATTTGAGGATGTATCACAGGATTAATAGTACTGGGTTTCCTAAAAATATCAAAATCACCATCTTCTGACTGTGGATATAGTAAGGATAGAGTGACATTTCATGCAAACAACCTCAAATCTATCAGTATATCAGTCAAATCAGAAGCCCTACTAGGGATGAAATTCAAGCCTTTGTTCAAAACCGAAATCTGTTCATCAGTCAGTTCAAAGGAAGACATATTAAAAACTAACCCACTTGATTTTGTAACATGTTGCGAGTTAACATCCCAAGTGTTCTCCCTGGATAGCTCAGCTGCTGCACACACCCCTTCCTCACTTGACTCTGAACATCCTCTCTTGTAATTCCTATCTATGGGTAAAGGGGCTGAAAGTAAAAAAGAGGCAGTTACTATACTACTTGATGAAGCAGAAGTAGATGGAGTCACAGGAGCAGACTGTCTTATGGCATTACCATTGCCTGAATTCATAAATGCTCGAGTGGAAGCTTCCTCTGTGTGTACAATACCAATATTATTGATGTTTACAATGCCATAAGCCAAACTATCCCTGGGCCAAGAGAAAACATTTCTACTCTTAAAATCTTATAAATCCAGTTGAAGTTTTCTTAATCTCAGTGGCTTGCAGCCATTTCTCATACATAGCCACTTGTTCATATAACTCATCCAAACTGGTTCTATAAATATTCAGTGCGAATTTATTCACATACTCAAACTGTAAAGTCTGAATCGCCTTTAATAACGATGCTTCAATAGGTAAAAAAAATAGTCAATGAATAACCGCATATAATCAATGCTCACCTGAAGGTTTAATGATTGCCAGCATTTGAATAAATTGGGGTACTGAGTGCCATAAGTAGGCATTGTTAAGACATGTAGCCCCATTGAATCGCCTTATGGTGAGTAGCTGCTTCCAAATAAAGCCTTTGCGATTGCAAATGTTTATATTTAAAAATTTTATCTTCTAGCTCTTTATATTGTGTGTTGAAAGTGGCCTGAGAGGCATTATCAACAGCTCGATCTTCACCTGGACCATCCTCAGTAACTGTACTCAACAGTGGGTTACAATCAATCAATAAATTTCTTTGCAACCGATCTGTACCTGCTTGTACACTACATCCGGTGTTATAACCTATTTTTAAATGGAAACCTTCTGCCATGTCCTTACTACTGCACCAAAACAAACACTCCAAACAAGCAAAGTCAGGTAGTCAGATAAAGGCCGAAACACCATCAAACAGTAACATGTAAAGAAAAAACTGGAGCTCCAAACACCACGGCTTAAAGCTTTAATAAACTTCATTAATAAAAAAGGTAAACCCTTTTGTGGAAACCAAACCTGCTTCTTCAGACCATATAAAAAAGTTATGCAAACCACTGACATACATATAAAAAGTTCAAAAAGGCATTTTCCAATGAAAACAATGTTCCAATCTAAAAACACAGCCCACTGGAGCAAGGAATTGGCCAGTAGAGATGTGCTGCATCAACACACCCCTTTAGAAACATGAATATTAAAACAGTGACATGGAAAACTTATCAGAACCAATAATATCATGAAAAAGGTACACCCCTGTCTGACATTTAAATATTAATGTTTAAGGGGCCGAGACTTAAGAACCAGCTTCAAAGACACATGTTCATTCAGCCCTGGAAAAACATTTCCTTTTAAAAGAAGTATCAATTTAATTTCCTTCTTTTAGTGATATTCTTAAAGTCCCCACCCCTCGAATTTTCAGACACTAATTCTAATGCAAGAAACTTAAAAGTGTGTCTGCTCCCATTCACTATAACATGTTGAGCTAATGCACTCGTACTCTTCTGAACAGATATGTCCCCCATGTGTTCCAGAATCTTTTCTTTAAACATTCTGTTGGTCTTCCCAATGTAGAAAGCTTCACACATAATGCATTTAGCATAATATATTAAATTATTGGTCTTACAATCTGCATAAAAATCAAAACTAATTTCTTGCTTAGTTTGTGTATGTACCAGAGAGGTACAATTGCAAATATATTGACAAACATTACATAGTCTACACTGAAATGTCCCACATCTATCTGATGTGTCAAAAAGAATCTGTTCAAAATTCTTATAACTTAACTGTTGCTGCGACGGCAAATTATTTCTAAATGAAAACAGGGGTTTGTCATCTAAAACTTTTCTAAGATCTGAGTTAATCAATAAAAGTGGCCAATATTTCTTAATAATCTCACAAATAATGTTAATATTACCCCCCCCCCAAAGGTTGTTGTTGTCTTTCGGCTTTTCCCGGTTAGGGGTCGCCACAGTGGAACTCAGGTCCGCTAATGATTGGCAGTAGATTTTCAGAAACGCCAAGGTGCCAGCTCGATGTTCAACCTTCAGTGAAGCCACGCCCATTTACGCATGTCTTATGAACGCCCACCCAACCGTGGGGAGGACATGCAGACTCCACACAGAAGGCACTCCCCACACTCCAGCCGAGAATCGAATAGGAGAACCTCTTGCTGTTAGGCAACAACGCTACCGCTGCACCACCGCGGCGATGTAATCACCTTGAAAAACTTCTCCAAAGCTGACTTTGAGCTCCTAAAAACAGAGGTGGCTAACTTCACATCACCCATGCCAATGGAAAATAGCTGCATGACTGCTGAATCATACACCAATGCACTGTACGAACATGTATATAAATATATGGAACTAGCCATACCCAAAAGAACAAAGATGCTCTCCTTCAAAAAAAGGGAGACAATCTGGTGGACCCCTGCCATTAATAAACTCTACAACAGAAGGAAGAAACTGTTGCAGAAAAAGGTGAAGTCCCAAGTCTGGAAAAACTCCCTTATTAGCCTCAACAAAAAGTTGAGATTCCCTCATCAAATCAGCTATGAAGGCAGAATTTCAACAGACACTATAAACAATCACAAAGCCTTCTATAGTTATATCAGGAACCTCCACAGCAATACCCAGATTTGCTCTGAGTAACTGCACAATGGTACCTCCTATACTGAGCCAACAGATATTGCCAACATACTGGCTGACAGATTCAGTGCCAACTTTACCCCTCCCCCCAAAGAACCAATCACAATACCGGAAGAATGCCAGGCACCCAGCATTACTGCAGCACAGGTTAAAGCTGCATTGTCCAAGGCCAAAAATACAGCTTCCATGGGACCTGATAATATCCCTAGCTGTGTTCTACATAGGTTCATAGGTAGGTACTAGGCTATCTGCCTGAGGGCATTTTTAAGCCTAGCCAGAGTATGTTGGCTTTCACCACCCCATTGATTAATTAACTGAGCCTCTATCAAGCAGAGCCAATGAAGTGATCCCAGGGGTGTATTTTCTGTTACCCATCCACTCGTCAAGGCTTCTCTTGAAGAGTGTTAGTGAGGGGCTTTGCCTAATGTAGTTAGGAATTTTGTTCCAAAGCATGGGGAGTCACTGTGACAGGAATGTATCCCTACAGCATGTTCTATTTATTGTTGTGGTGAGGTTTAGCTCACTAGAGTGCATGGCTCACAGTGACTTGGATTGTTTAGGTGGAGCATGTCCATCAATTCTGAGTTGGACATGGCTTTGTAAGTCAGGCAGAGATCACCTCTGAGTAAGCGATATGCCACTGAGTACAGCTGGAGTTTTTTCAGTCGGGCTGCATAGGACATATGTTTGAGGCCAGTAATCCTCTTGGTGAGGTGCTTTTGCGGGCTTTCCAGCTGTTGGAAGTGTCTTGTGAGGTACATCCCAAATTGGGCATTGTACTCTATGATGGGTCTGATGAGTGACGAGTAGAGGAGCACTATAACCTCTTTATTTCTAGATGCGAACCCCTTAGTAATTAGATGGGCCACATAGAAGGACTTCCTAACTTCTTTGGCAATATGATTGTTAAAGGAGAGATTACTATCTACCTGGGTCCCCAGATCTCTTATTACCTCTTCTGTATTAAGGGGGCAGCCGCCTATGTGGTAATTCGTGGGTGTTTTGTTTTTCCCAAACTGGATGACTAAGCATTTTTTGGCGTTTAGCTTGAGGCCATGACTTTGACACCAGGTGTCTGTCTCAGTAAGGCCTTTTTGAAGGATGTCCATGTCAGCCGGAGAGTCAGTTATGGCTTCCAGTTTGCAGTCATCGGTGAACTTGGTTAGCCATAGTCCTCCTGTGTTTGCCTGTACTTCTGAGAAATATATGCTGAACAGTAGTGGTCCCAGAACCAAGTCTTGCGGGACACCACTTGTGACTGGTTTAGAGTCGGACCTGGAGCCCGCTATTCTTTCAGTGTGAGTTCTGTCTGTAAGCCAGCTGGCAACCCATCTTGTGAAAATAGGGGTTTATGTTCAGGCTGGTGAGTTTTTCTATAATACCTGAGTGAGGAATGGTGTCGAACACCTTGGAGAGATCAAGGTAGGCTGTGTGAACTACCTTTCCCTCATCTATGGCCTTGGTGACTGTCTCAAAGAAGTCAACCAGGTTTAGTAGGCATGATCTGCCCTTAACAAAGCCAAATTGGGTCGGATCAAGTGTTTGGAGGTTCCCAATGTCTTTGTTAATGAGTTCCATGATGATGCGCTCTATAGCCTTGCAGACCAGGCTCGTCAGGCTTATGGGGTGATAGTTACCAGGGTCAGTTATGGCCCCTCCCTTGTGGAGCGGGATAACCGTTGCTGTGTGCCATTCTATGGGCACGTAGCCCGCGGAGAGGCTGAGGTTGAACAGCGTGTTTAGGTGGGGGGATTAGTTTGTTCTGTAGTTTGTGCAAGACGCAGCCTGGGACACCATCTGCCCCCATTGATGCTGTGTTTTTGGCTTTTGAAAGGGCTGTTTTCACCTGTGCTTCTGTGATTTCCGGGACACTACACTTTTCCGGTATTGTTGTGGGCCCTTTTGAAGGTGAGAGGGAGGTGAAGTTTGCACAGAATCTATCTGCCAGGATGTTGGCAATATCAGTAGGTTCAGTATATTTTGTGCTATTTTGCACTAGCTCAGAGCATATCTGCGAGTTGCCACTTAGATTCTTGACATAGCTAAAGAAGGCTTTGTGGTTATCTTTCGAATCCTTGGCTATTTTTCTTTCAAAGTTAGCCTTGGATGATTTTATGATGGACCTTAGTTTCTTACTGATACTGATCAGGGATGTCTTTCCTTCTTGGGATTTGCTTTTTTTTCTGAACTAGTTTCCTCCTTCTGTTGTATAACCTGTTTATGGCAGGGGTCCATCAGACTGGTTTCCTTCTTTTAGGCAGGGGCGGCCAGTGCTATTGGACTGCAGCCCCCTCAACTAAAAAGAAATTAAAAGAAAATTAAAAAATTTGCGGACTTCGCGCATGCGCAGTAGTACAGACTACTGCGAGTCTACTGCGCATGCTCCCGGCAGTCCAGGTAGGGAAACAGAGAAGACGTCTGTGCACTTTTAAAGTGCACAGACTCTCTGGGAAAATGCGTCGGGGCTGGACTGCAACACCAGCAGTCAGTCTCTCTCGTCGGGAAGGGTTTGGATCGCGGGAATCTCGTGGGTCTTTGGAGTATTTGCGCTGGCACATTTGGATTACGTTATGGAGAATGGGCAGCAAGGACAGGTAAGTGTGTTAATTAGTACTGTTTAGAATAGTAGTAGGGAAGGTTACTGTTTAGGTGTGTGTGTGTGTGAAAATGCCCCAGGTGCTCATGGTGGTGTGGTAGGGAATACCTCAGGCTTGAACCCTGTACCCTCTATGCAGGTGTTAAAGACTTGAGTTCCCTACCCACCACCATTTGTAAAGAAATTGCAGATTTTTGCCTCATATTTGATCTAATCTGTTCCTCATAATATCTGTGGTTTGTAAATGTTGCAATGCTTGATATTTGATGGTGTAGTAGTAGCATTGTTGCCTCACAGCTGCAGGTTCTCAGGTTTGATTCTTGGCTGGGGTTCCCTCTTTGTTGGGTTGTTTGCTTGATATTTGATGGTGTAGTAGTAGCAGTGTTGGGGGTTCCTTCTTTGTGGGGTCTGTTTGCTTGATATTTGATGGTGTAGTAGTAGCATTGTTGCCTCACAGCTGCAGGTTCTCAGGTTTGATTCTTGGCTGGGGTTCCTTCTTTGTGGGGTCTGTATCTTCTCCCTGTGTTTGTGTGGGTTTGCTTTTGTGTTCTCCCATGTTACAAAGACATGTCTGCATTATTTCTTCCTGGGCCTCTGCTGAAAATTGTTTTTTTGTTCCAAGTCAGACTGTCCTGGTTAACAAATGTTAAATAAAATTGACAGGCATTTGAATGTCAGACTTCAGGTTTCTGAATGTTTAATTTCTTACATATTTGATGGTGCAGTGGCAGTATTGTTGCCTCATAGCTACAGGATTTGTGGTTTGATTCTTGGCTGTGGTGCCTTCTTTGTGGATTCTCCATATTATCTCTGTGTTTGTGTGGATTTGCTCTGGTATCCTGCCATTTTACAAAGACGTGTCTACAGTATTTCTCCTTGGGCCTCTGCTTAAAATTGTTTTTGTTCCATCAGAAGTAAAATTGACAGGCATTTGAATTTCAGACTTCATAGTCTTCAGAAAATACATAGTAAAACAACTTTTTATTCTAGCAATAAATATATAGCAACACAACCTTTTATTATAGCAATTTTTTAAGTTTATAAGATGACTATTTGAAATTTTTCCTTATTTTTGGGACTGTAATACCCTGTTAGTGGCTTTGTCCAGGTTTTTTGTGCTAAGGTTGACAGCTATGGCAAGAACTGAATTCACTGAATATGTTTGAGGGCTGTATTCCCTCATTACTGGGTTTGTCCAGGTGTTTTGTGCTAAGAGGTTGACAGCTATGGTGAGAACTGAATTAATTAAATGATAGCCATTTAAGTTTCAGTCTTCCTCTCGTTCACAAAACAGCTGATTTAGTGTAGTGGTATGTTGCTCTTGACTGTTTTGCACAGGGACCTTGTCTGTAAAATGTACGGTGGTAACACAGCATTTTTCTTTCACAAAGCAGGTGATTTGGCATAGTGGTATGTTCTGACTCTTTTTGCACAGGGACTTTGGCAGTAAAATGTATGGTGGTACCGTGGTAACACAGCATTTTATTCTAGCAGCTTTCCAAGATTATACAAGCAATGTTTAATGTGTCCCTGGTTTTTGCCCTTTTGACCCACCCCAATAAATTTGGCTTTTTCCAGACTTCTTGTGCTGCGAAGTTGAGATGCAGTTGAGTATTGAGCAGATTTTACAAGGAGCTGAGAGCTGCAGGGGAAGAGAAGTTTAGCGCTAATAGCACAACAGGCTGTGTGCTTGCTTTTGATGCAGAAGGTTGTTGGTTCTACTCCCATAAGGGGTGAATGCTGAAAGTTAAGATACTAATTATGAGCCTGTTATCAGTTTGCCATCCATTTCCTATTGCAATATTACTGGCTTATTTTTAATGCAATTTAGGCAATTTAGTCCACAGGGGCATCAGGGGTGGCCACGGTGGTGCAGTGGTTAGCATTGCCTCCTCACAGCAAGAGGTTCTCCGGTTCAATCCCCGGCTGGGCTGCCTTCTGTGCGGAGTCTGCATGTCCTCCCTGTGGTCGCGTGGGTTTCCTCCGGGTGCTCCAGTTTCCTCCCACATCCCAAAGACATGCTGCAGGTGGATTGGACACTCTAAATTGGCCCTAGTTGTGCATGTGAGTGTGCCTTCTGTGGAAGGTTGGGCGCCGGGCTGGCAACTCGACACCGTAAAACTCTACTGCCAATCAATGTGCAGACAAGGTGATCCGCTGTGGTGACCCCTAACCGGGAAAAGCCAGAAGAAGATTCCACAGGGGCATCAGACACTTTATTGTTCGATGAAACCATAAAATATAAAGGTGATTGCTAGCACCAACCTCTTCATTACAGATTTATTTAACGTGGAATTATTTAGATGACTTTTTTACTACTTCAGAGATTGTGCATATTTACTGATAATAGTGGACTGTAGAAGTTTGAGTAGACTTTTATGATGGAAATGTTCTTAATTGGACAGTTTTGTTTCATTGTTTACTGGAAAAATGTTCAAAGCAATAGGAAGGTGTATCAAAGAGCACATGTATGTTTCATATGCAAGGGGCCTATGATTTGAAAACAGCCCAGAATTAATTTTTATCTGCCACGAGTAAAATGTATTTTCTTTGAATGTGGATTTTAATGTTGTTTCAGTGAATGTGAGTTTCAAGGGCAGAGAAGGTTTAATGCCAAGTTTGTTATGTCTTAGTGTTTGCGCTGTAAAATGCAAAAATAAAACTTTCAAATGAAGCTCAAATCATCATAGAAGTAAATCAGTATGCACATTAGTGTTTAAGGTAAATGGAGTGGAATAGCAAATTAATGGATCATTGGAATGGCTGCAGGGAGGCTCCATTCGACCAGGGTTTTGTGAGGGGGAAGGGCGGCAAACTTAGACAGCCCCAGCTGAACCATACCTCCCAACTGTCCAGATTTTCAAAGAATGAATAGATGTTTTGCTTCTTATTTTTGATTTGTTCCTCATAAAAAATTGTGGTTTTCTGGCAAATCATTTAGGAATTAAGTCACTAAATAATGACACACCTAGTTTCAGACTTCATAACCTTCAGAAAAATGCATGCTAAAGTAAGACCTGTCCTATCAACTGTCCCAGTTTATAGAAGAGCATTTTTTAGTACTGTTTATATGTTCCCCCCAATATATTTGGCCTTGTCCAGATTTATGTCCCAGTTTATACAAGAGCAATTTTTAGTACTGTTTATATGTTCCCCAATATATCTGGCCTTGTCCAGATTTATTGCATTAACAGGTTGAGAGGTACATGCAAATAAATTGCTTTATAGAATTAGGCATAGCCAAACCTCTGAACTGTCCCTGATTTTGACTCAAAATGTTACTCTTCCCCTAATGATCCCTCCGCAAAATAGCAATTTTGGAAGAAAACATGGAGGGTTTATAATTAAGAAATAACTGTAATAATCAGATTACTTTTATTTCAGAAATGCATGTAGATTCTTTTATTTTGTCAGCTGCTCAAGTTAGCAGTACTAATATTAAAGTGTCCCTTCTTTGAAAGGTTCCCAGCTGTATTGTGTGGCTATTTTATATTTTTGCATCACATTTGGTCCATTTTTCATAAAATTGTGTTTTTTGGCAAATTAGTGACAAATCACTAAAGACTGAAGTTAGAAAATAATGGCAGACATTTGAGTTTCAGATTTTATACCCTTCAGAAAAGTCATACTAATGCAAGACCTATTCTATTATCTTTCTAAGTTTATTAGAGCAATATTTATAAATTGTCCTTATTTGTGGGCATTTGTCCCACTTCTGTGTATGGCTTTGTCCAGATTTCTTGCTCTAAGGTTGAGAGGTATGACACGTGTCAGGGCCATCACAGTCAGCCAGAGACATTTCAAATTGTGACATACTTGTTGCACCCCACTCCACCATGTACTGACTCTGGATGTGTCCAAGCAAGGCAAGGAGTAGTTATGCAGTGTAAATGTGCAGTGTCCCCCCCCCCCCCCCATCCAAGGTAGACACAAGTACTACAGTGGCTTTTCATCTGTCCTTGATTTTGCAGAAAGGTCTGGTTTCTGTCATATTTTTGTACTGTTGATTTATGCTTATTACTCAAAGTGCCTGTTGCTCTGTGTTTAAGTAGCAATGCTTTAATGACCATAATGTAAGCTTGTCTGAGATCATAAGATGCAAGTAAGCTTTAATAAGCATACTGTTAAAGAACTGCCAACATTGAAAGCCTTTCTGTTGTTGCCATGCAGAGAATACTTGACTAGATAATGTATAAGCCTTGGGTATTAAAGGACAGGATTCCATTATTTTAAAAAGCTCATTACACTTGTTGGAGACTTCCAGTCATCTCTACAGACTTTACCCGTAAACTAAACAGAATGCCAATCATGTGTGGTCCATAACCTATACAGTAATCCTTTAAGCAATGTATCTTGAGCTTGTTTCTTGTTTGCTTTTCATTTTTTACTTACATGTTTTCCCCATGAAACAAGTAGATAGTTGTCAGGCAGCAGGTCTTTTTGGATAAGAAACATTTTACAAGTGGGGGCATCACAGAGATTTCTACTTTCAGCATGTTACTTGGCACTTTAATAAAGCTGAATATAAATTATAATTAGAACTGCAGTGCAAGGAGAAGTGGTTTGAGTTGAGTGCTTCTGGTTTTGCTTGTACTTGATTTTGACTGGCATTCCAGTAATGTATTTAAAAAGTAATTTATTTTTTCATACCTCACAACCTTTTGTTTCCATCTAGATATTAAGTAAGCTGTCATGCAGCCAATGTATTGAAATATTTTTATTCTTCTACACTTATTTTTGTCTTGATTGGACTCTCATAATGATGGTTTGCCACCCAGGGCAGTGTATTTAATTAAAGTTAGTTTTTGTGGTTTTGGGCATAGCTCCTCCCCTTTCTGGTTGGCCACACCCCTTCCCCTTGACCCCACCCATTCAGCTGGCTCCTGCAACCCCCCTTTGATTTGAAGTCACCAGCCGCCACTGCTTTTAAGGGAGTGAGTCTTGGTCTTGCTAGGGATGGCATGATCCATGCATCCTTGTAGGTGCTCATAGAGTGCAATTGTAAAGGATTCTGCATCTTGGGCAGTGTTATCCTTTAGCGTGGGGGCTGTGAAACTTACCACCTCTGCCTTAAGTAAGGTGAAGTTTGCTTTAGAAAAGTTTTTCACTGTGGTTTCCTTGGTTGGGGGTTGTGGTGGGGTGTGGACATCCAGGGTGATTAGTTTATGGTCTGATCTAACCAGTGACAGGTTGACCTCCGGTACGGAACACCTGTCACCCATGTTGGTGATGACCAGGTCGAATATGTTGTGGCCTCTGGTAGGGAAGTTTACCAGCTGATCCATGGCATTTGAGTTGATAAATTCCAGGAAGCGCTGAGCCTGGGAGTTTGTACTCAAGTAGTTTTCCCAGTTTATGGTAGGGTAATTGAAATTGCCCAATATCAGGGTGTTCGTAGGACCTTCATAGGTTCATAGGTTTATACTAGGCTATCTGCCCTAAGGCATTTATAAGCCTAGCCCAAAGTTTTGTGGCTTATGCCACTCCTTATATGAAAAAATACTGTACCCATTAGTTTGTTGTGCCTGTGTCCAGCAGTGGCACAGAGATGATTCCTGGGGTAAACCTACGATCTCCCATCCACAGGTCAAGATTTCTCTTGAACAGAGCCAGTGAGGTGCTCTGCCTCACATGGACCGGGATTTTACTCCACAGCATAGGGAGTCTCTGAGTGATAAATCTATCCCTCCAGCACATCCTATTTATGTTTTCCAGAGTCTCCAAAAAGGCAGAGTGGTGGTCCTGGGTCATGGAGGGTGATCTGTAGCAGGCCACAATTTGCATTGCAGATTTGCCCAATGTTAGTTGCACATGGATGATCTCAGAGGTATCATGCTGCGCCACTAGCCTGGAGGTGTGAGTATCCTTGATGAATATGGATACACCCCCTCCTTTTGTGTTTTGGTCCGTATTCTGTGGCCGAAATGTGTGGTATGAATTGTAGCCCAGTAGTGCTGGAGTGTTCTCTGGAGCCTTGAACCAGGTTTCAGTTACTGCACAGATGTCGACGTTTTCCATACTTAGAAGTGCTTCGAGCGCATGCATTTTGAGATTTTAAACTCCTGGAGTTGGGTAGCATAACCCTCATTTTTTTACTTGTGCTTTTTACGGTGGTGGGTTTGAATTTTGAGCCTTGCCTAAAAAAGGCACTACGGGGGCAGCAAGAGCCTTGGGGTGACAGGTGCAAGCCGTCTCTTGCGAAGCAACGCGGCTTGTCGAGCATGTCATCCCAGGCTGACAGACACTGGATTCCCTTTGAATGACACCAGAAGCTTAGCCAATTGTTGAAATTGATAATTTTTTCTTTATACTGAGGTATCATTCTTGGTGAGGGTAGGATGCTACTCAGGGTCAGGGTCATACCCGCCTGGGCTACATGATCAGAGAGGTCTTCCGTGAACTACAAAGTTAACTGGCACCACCATCTGTGTGCCCTGTTCAGTCATAGCCTTACCTCAGGCTTTGTCCCTACCAAATGGCGCACTGCTACAGTCATCCCTCCATAAAGGGTGTGCGACTACAGACCCTGGGAATTATTGCCCCATTAGCCTGATGAGTCTGATATGTAAAGCTATGGAGCGTATCTTCATGGACCTGATTAAGAATGATATAGGAAATCTCTAAACTCTAGACCCCACACAATTTGGCTTTGCGAAAGGGAGATCATGCCTGCTCAACATGATTGACTTCTTTGAGTCAATCACCAGGGCTATGTATGATGGCAGAGCAGTGCATATAGCCTACCTCGATCTGGCCAAGGCCTCTGATACCATTCCTCACTCAGGAATTATTGAGAAACTCACCAAACTAGGCATCAACCCCTATATCACTAGGTGGTTTGCAAAATGGATCACAAAACACACAGTGTGAAAGTAGCAGACTCCAAGTCAGACTGCTGACCAGTCACGAGTGGAGTCCCACAGGGATCGGTCCCAGGTCATCTCCTATTCAGCATCTTCTACTCAGAAGTCCAGGCCAACACAAAGGGACTCTGGCTGATCAGGTTTGCAGATGACTGCAAGCTGGGAGCCATTATTAACTCCCCAAGTGATGCAGACAGCCTACAGAAAAGTCTCATTGAGACCAATGACTGGTGTCGAAACCATGGCCTTAAGCTTAATGTCAAAAAATGTGGCATCATCCCCTCTAGTAAAAAGTCAGTTCCCACTAATTACCACATTGATGGGCGCCCACTGAACACTGAAGGTGTTATAAGAGATCTGGGGATGCAGGCTGGTAGCAACCTCTCCTTCGGCCATCACATTACTACTGTGGCCAGAAAGTCCTTCTATGTGGCACATCTCATTACCAAGGGTTTTGCATCCAGGAAGAAAGAGGTCACCGTCTCTCTCTACTCTTCCCTCATTAGGCCAATCAGAGTATAATACCCAATTTGGCATGTGCCTCACTAGACACCTGCAACACTGGAGAGGCCACAGAAGTACCTCACGAAGAGGATTCTAGGCATTAAACACATATCCTACATGGACAGACTCAAAAGACTCCATCTATTCTCTGTCTCATATCGCCTACTTAGACGCGATCGCTGCTTCACTTACAAAGCCATGTCTGATCAAGATTTGTCAGAAAGGCTGCATCTAAAGAAATCCCAAGCCCTCCACATCACACACTCCAGAGACCTCAACCTCATTACCACAATCAGACAGGTTCCTCACCCAGAGACTGCCCATGCTCTGGAATAGACTTCCCATACATGTCAAGCAGAGCACCTCTCTGTCCCTTTTCAAGAGAAATCTTGATGAGTGGATGGGTAATAGAAAGTTCACCCTGGGGATCACTCCAGTGGCTCTACTTGATAGAGGCACTGGGAACTAACGTCTGGTGGCATGATCCCAGGGCACTTCTATGGGCTAGGCTTGTAAAGGCTCCAGGGCCATTAGCCTAGTACACACCTATGAATAAGTAAGGAGAGATCTATTCATATTAGAATGTTTACTAGTCTGTTTAGGTACCACAGCTACTTCTTCAGCTGAATCTGAGAAATACGGTCTCCCCACCACATCTCAAACAGACCAAACCTCTGTTAGACTTTTGTCTACATCACTTACAGTATACCACCGTTCCAAGAAATCCTTCTTCATGTTACTTAAAGTAACTTGCAACAAGACATTATCATTGTGGATCCACATGGCTCTTAAAAACTGTCCCTTAAGGACATTCCTAGTCAATGACAGGGGTGCATGTAATAAAGCATTTTTTCTACATAGTTTTCTATAAATCCCTGTGTTAAATATTTTACCTTCATCAATTTTAATACACACATCTAAAAATTCTATAGATTTATCAGAAACATGATGACTAAACTTCAGAAATGTTGTGGTACTATGAAGGTAATTTAGAAAACCAGTTAACTCATCTAAACTGCCAGGCCATACAAAAAAACACATCATCCACAAATTTCCTGTAAAAAATACTGTGTATAAGGGTTATTGTTGAAAACATAAACTTGCTCCCAGTTGAGTAGAACATATATATATATATATATATATATATATATATTAAGAAATCAAGATATGTACATAAGGTGATGTGATACTATCTCTTTGAGCACAGGAAATCAGACCAATTGATTCAATCTGTCCTGATGCAATGAAGCTGTAAAAGATGCTAAACTTTTAAAGAAACATGGCCATATTTTGGAGTTATGACATTCCATAAAAAAAAAAAAAAAAAGTTGACCTTCAAATCATCAGTCTTAAAACAATGAAACTCAGTAGAGTGAACCAAAAAAAAAAAGAAACGCAAAAAATATTTTTTGCAGTAGGCAAGCCCACCTGTCCCCATACACCAACTCTGAGATTGCAATCTAGTGGGGAAAGGGCAAATTCCACAATCTGTGGGGTTCTGTGATCTCACACTCAGAAAAGCTGGTACTTTCCAATCAGTTCTCTTTTGATGACCTGAGCTGGATTTTCAGTGCTTTCAGCAAAAGTACATTTCAGTGAAAGGCTATGCTCCACGTTACATCCCTGTTTTCCAAGGAATAAAATAATATATATATATATATATATATATATATATATATATATATATATATATATATATATATATATAAAGCATTTATACTTTTCCATTTGTTTTCATATTTTCTCATTTATATGTCTAATTAAAATCTAGTGTTTGAATATACATTTTCATGGTGCATTTTTGCACTAATGATGTAATGGCACATTTCAATAGTTCATCAGTATCAGATATTGTCTTGCTCTTCATTTCTATGCCATGCCGCATCTTGTTTGGGTAATTTCTTTAATGGCATATTTAATTCAGTCAGATACAGAATAAACTCTAGAAGATACTGTACCTTTCTGAGGAGTCTTGTAAGTGCTTATTTTTTCCTCTGGTGGTGATAATTGTACAATTGTCAGTTTCATTATCGGATTCTCCAGACATTTAAATATGAGTCATGTATCTCAAATCAATAACTTTGTTCTTACATTTACTCTTGTTCAGTATGAGGTTATACTGCCTCAGTCTATTCAGTAAGTGGAGCAGAGCAATCTTTTGTCATAGGTTCACAGGCAAGTATGAAGCTAGCTACACTTCTAGGCTCTTTTAACACTAGCCAATTTCCCTTCAAACTTGAGAATCAAACTCTGTACCTTGTGTCTGTAAGATAAACACCTTACCCACTATACCATTTTACCAGCTCCCAACAATACCATCATTCATGTGTCGACAAAGTACCAAATGGAAGTCTAAGTAATCTGTATCTTCCTGCAGACTTATTACTTTAGGGAATCCTCAAGTCATGCTTTTGCACAATATGCGCTCTTTATGCCCTTATAGTGTCCACAAATAAATCATTTTCATCATTCTGTTCCATCACAGTCCTTCTGTTTGCTTGTGAAATCATTTCTTGCATTTTACACACACCAGTCAAATCTCTTTTGCAAAAGCTATTACCCAGCTAGACATTTCATTTTATCATGTTTATAGCATACCTCATGCAAAACTCATCAGTGGCATACGTTTCATATTTTTAAGGGCTCATCTTCTCAGACTTCTCTCCATTTTTGCCATGTCTTCTTTTCTTTCCATGTGCAGATTTGCACACTTTCAGCTCTTAACTTATCTTTATATTGATTGAAATTAGCTTTAATGGCTCTACATCCATGTGTGGTGTTAATTAATATTAAATATGCTTCTCATAACAATCTGCCTCTCAGTTGATTAATCAGTATATTACACACAGTTGTGCAATGACTCAATTAATATCACAATTTACTAAAATCACAGTACTTGTCTTAGTACTTTAGTTCAACATAACCATCAGCACTGTTAGTGAACTTTATGCCCTCACCATGAACACTTGCTGAATATATGGCAGATTTTTTATTGGTTCACAATATTTCTGAAACTTCTGTCTCATCACAGCTGTATTACTTTATTCCATCTCAAAATGCAGATTCATCATTTACTTTAACAGCTTATATGTTTGTAAAATTCAGTAATGTGGCATACAATATATTGTCAAGCTTTTGGGCTATTTCACTTGCCCTTAGGAACAACTCTTACTTCTGTTTTTACACATTCCAGTTCTCAGACAAAATTTTCTTCTGAGGAAATATATTCTGGAGGCTGCAACAGCACAGTGTCCCAAACGAACAAGATCAATTTCACTTTTGACTGCTTCTAACACCATTTAACACTTTTGTTCCTTATTAAAAATAAAGAGACAGACACAAAACATTGTTACTAGCTCTTTAAATTAAATTTTCCAGATTGCACTGTGGTACAGGACACCAGATAACATGATACACACAGCTACTAACTGTGTATTTTCGGCAACTTGTAATAGCAAGATGGCAGCATTAGTACTGTATACTATGGAAAACACAAAAGGGAAGGGTAAGGCTACAGGGGAGGAAGAATGAGGACAGGGAGATGGATAATTTTGGTGAGGACAGTGAAGGGTATGGTATGAAGAGTGGCAAAGTATAGTTTGAGGGACATGAAGTTGATTGAGTACCTAATGGAGCCACCCTGCCTGTTAAGGTGAGACCATGTGATGGCATACCTCTCGACCTTCAGACATTGAAAATAGCAGCAAAAGCCCTTGAAAAATAGGTACATCTAGTCAGAAATCTGGACTTATAATTAGCATAAAATTTGAATATCAAATAACACGTAACCCTTCCCTTCTTCCTTCCAGTAGGAATGTGGGATATTACTCAGAAACGTTTTAAAAAACAGAACGGTAAATTATAAAAAAAAAATATAATCACATTATTAAAAACAGAGACTAAAATCTGTAGATTTAAATGAACTGCACTGCAAAATTCTATCACACAAGGTCATTTATTTTTGCTTCTGAAAAATGGAGTTGTGTGTCCTCTGTCTTAAATTATTGGTGCCACTAGCATGTTGGTCATGTAGTGTGTTTTTTGTGTGTACTAGACAGCTTAAAAATCATGACTGATGATGGCAATTCAACAAATTGTATGATGGGGTAAGTCAAGCCTGAAAACAGAGACATACCTCCAAAAACAGGTATACAATGTGCAGAGGTAAATCAGGCCTAAAAACAGGAACATTCCTCCAAAATAAAGACATCTGAAAGGTTTGCTAGGCATAGGTCAGTGGGAGTGGAACAGGCGCATTAATAGAAGGTAGATGAATGGGAAGCAGGACCTCAGAGATGATAAAAGGCAGGTTGAAAGGCTGCAGAGTTTGCTAACTACATAAAGTCTAGATGCACATCACATGGCCTATATGGGCAATAGGCATATCTCACTGCCTTCTGTCATATATTCATACAAGTTTGTAAAAACAACAGTATGGAGAGAGAAATAAGTTTTAGATCTGGAGGAATTTGTTTTTATACTCTTCCCCCATCAGCTTGCTGATTCATGTTCCATCTTCAGGGTGAATGTCAACAGTGATGGGCAGTCATTTATATAGCCATTGGTCTGGTTTGAAGGCTTTCTGCTTAGCCCTACTCTGTTCCCTGTGGACGCCTGGCTTGTGAAGCCAAAGGGGGATGTGCAATGGGCTGATTGCACTAGTCATCCCTCACTTCTGTAAGGGATGTTGCCAGCAAGCAGCCCCCTCCCCTCATGCACTGGTTTTCCTGGTTTTCACTAGAGAAATCACATTTCCCTGTGGGTTCCTCATGTACCTGCTGCCAACCCCTAACCTTGCAGTGGAGACAAGCAGCCCATGCCTCTTCACTCCTCTTCCTCTCTGCCTGACTCCTCCAGTGCCAGGGCTGCTAATCAAACCCTGGTCATCTGTGTTACAGTAAGGGCTCCATCCCTTTGTACCATGCAGCTAGGATAGGAGGAATTTGATTAGTATAGGAATCAGATGAGTAAAGGGGATTGGTACAGTCATATAAGGTGGAGATTGTTCTCAGATTTACCTTATATTGTGAATAGTAGACACTTCATAAAACATTTGAAAAAGGCTGGTCTATCCTCACCTCCTCTAACCTCAGTAGAGGTCCTGATGCAGGTTACCAGGGACATAGCCACTGAGCAACACAAGGTATATGGACTGAAGGCAAGTCCCTTCATTACTATTACTACCAATACCTTAGTAGAGGTCCTTATGCAGGTTACCAAGGACATAGCCACTGAGCAACACAAGGTATATGGACTGAAGGGAAGTCCCTTCATTAGTATTACTACCAATACCTTAGTAGAGGTCCTTATGCAGGTGACCAGGGACATAGCCACTGAGCAACACAAGGTATATGGACTGAAGGGAAGTCTCTTCATTAGTATTACTACCAATACCTTAGTAGAGGTCCTTATGCAGGTTACCAGGGACATAGCCACTGAGCAACACAAGGTATATGGACTGAAGGCAAGTCCCTTCTTTAGTATTACTACCAATACCTTAGTAGAGGTCCTTATGCAGGTGACCAGGGACATAGCCACTGAGCAACACAAGGTATATGGACTGAAGGGAAGTCCCTTCATTAGTATTACTACCAATACCCTAGTAGAGGACCTTATGCAGGTGACCAGGGACATAGCCACTGAGCAACACAAGGTATATGGACTGATGGTAAGTCAGCTGTTTTCTCTGATGTGATACTTCTGTATGGTTTACATAATGTTGACAGAAAAAAATGATGCACATAGTGGTTTATTGGCTGATGTAGGGATGTGTGTTTCCGTATAGCTAATGTCTTGGGATGCATGAGAAGATATAAGAACTTTAGCATAGAAGGTTAACATTATGAGCTGCTAATGAGGTGCAACCTGTACTCCATGGTCCCAGGTCACCCTTGAAAGATATATTTGTACCTAATGGGCTTATGCGGTTAAAAGAGAATGGTTTGTTTTTTTGCCAGGGTCCAGATGCACCTGAACAGTAAAGTGATACTGGGTTTTAAACAAAGAATGCAACCTTACTGCAGAGTTATTGGGTCTGATCTAAGGATTTGTGGCGGGGTGTAAAGTTCAGTATGAATTAAGACTTTCTTTATCAACTCTCCAGTGGGACACAAGAAAGAGGTAAGAAATCCAAGGGTTCTGTAGGAAGGTTAGCCATCTGATCACTCACTTCCAGAAGGGGTGATTAATCCTGGTAGTACTATGACTATATGGATAAAATAGCAGGACGAAAGAAAAGTGAGATAAAATGGTGGGATAGTATGTGACAGAAAAGACTAAAACCTCGTGAGATAGGTTTATTTCTTATAGGTAAATATATGCAAGACAGACATGACGGCTGTGATGCTCGGGTGACAACAAGTACAACGTGCACTGTGATACTAATGTTTGGGGGCAGGTAAGGGGATAAACAAGAGGCTGATGTGGTAACTCATGGTGGGGGGGGGGGATGAAGAGCAAGGCACTGCCACAGGAGTGCTCAGCATACTGTTGGTGGAACAGACTATTACTCTTGCAGGTATACATGGCTACATGTGTCACTGAGATGTTGTTAGAATGACAATAGCATCATTATGAGAATCCATGGCAATGGTGGCAGCGTGAGAAACATATCCAGAATATGATAAGGATCTTGGATAGTGCTCCAGAGGAAAAGGTGGAGGATTCAATAGACATTAGAGACCAGGTAATCTGGTGCTTAGCCACAAGTACTGTGATTCTTCTGAAATGAGTAACTAAGATTTAAGTTTAGAGGGCTGTGGACATTGCAAATATAAATGGGGACATAATACACAAGCTGGATGGATAGAAGGAATTAACTAAGTGGAGATATTTCAGAAAAAGATCAAATGGGCATGATGGATGTAGCAACTAAAAAGTTTAAGAGGGAAAGGAAAATATGTTTCCACCATGATTCTTAAAGAAAATCCCTAGGGTGTTCAAAGGGAAGATGTGCTCATACAGAAGGATGTGATCAAGAAGAAGACAGAGAGGGAATAAAATGAGCAACAAATGGAGCAACAAAGGCATTGCCATGGACAGGCTATGCCTACAACAGAACGGAGAATAACTGAGGGAAACAGGATGAGCAAGAGGGTAGGCTTATTTATTCAATTATTTATTATATTTTGGTATCTCAATAAGCATGAAAGTGCTGAAGAGGGTGACTGATAAACGGATACGCAGAGTAGTAGAACGTAAGATGGGAGATGAGCAGTTCAGATTCAGATCAGGATGCAGCACAACTGACCCGATGTTTTGATGTTTACAGTGAGCCAGATAGTTGAGAAGAAGCTAGAGATGAGAAGAGAGTCCAACTGGGCATTCCTAGACTTGGAAAAAGCATATGACAAGGTCCCAAGAAAGCTGATCTGGGCAGTACTGTAGTGGCTTGTAGTCTCAGAAACATTGGTAGAATTAGTGCAGGCTATGTACAAGGGCCCAATGACTCAAGTACGAACAGCGTTCGGCCTCAGAGAGGGGTTGTCAGTGGCGTGGGTGTACACCAGGGTTCAGCTCTGAGCCCTCTGATATTCATAATGGTGATGGACTACATTAACAAACAGGTTGGAGGGGACAGATTAACAAAGTTACTGTATGAGGACGATGTGGCATTACAGGCAGGCTCTAACCAAGAACATCAGCAAAGGATAGAGGAATGGACTGCAAAACTGAGGGCACATGGGATGAAACTAAGCACAAATAAGACAGTGGTAATGGCAGCAAATTAGGGAAATCAGAAGAAGTTGAGAATTAAGATAGAAAGGAAGACAGTAGAACAGGTAAATAGCTTCAAGCATTTGGAAGGGATGGTTGAGGAGAAGGGAAGTCTGAATGAAGAGGTCAAAGCTAGAATCAGAGGGGCTGCAGTCAACTGGCATAGAGTGTCAGGTGTAGTCTATGACAGAAGAAAGCCAAAGAAGCTGAAAAGTAAGGTGTACAAGACAGTGGCGTGACCAGTACTACTGTATGGTACAGAAACCTGGGCAGTAAAGGCAGAACAGTTGAAGAAGTAAGAGGTGATGGAAATGAATTGCCTATGAAGGGTGGTAGGATGCACAATGTGGGACAGATGAAGAAATGAGGACATAAGAGCAGAAGCCAAAGTAGTTCCAATTGCAAAAAAGATCAAAGGGAACAGATTACAGTGGTTTAGTCACGTACAGAAAAGCAGAAGACATTGTGGTGAAGAAGATATGGGACAGAGAGGAAGAAGGTAAGAGGAAACCAGGATGTCCAGCAGAGAGGTGGATGGACAGTCAGGCATGAGTGTTGAAGAAGACAGGAGTGTGGCACTGAATCAAGAGAGATGGTGACAGTTAACACAATACCCTGACCCCATGTAGAAAATGGGAACAAGGGGGTTGATGATGATGATGGTGATTTTGATGAACCACTTTTCAGAGGGAACTCTGGGAAAAAAAATTCTAGTACTACTAGTCAAGATTTCAATCACTTAGTTTTACATAGATAATAATGTGTAAAGTAAAGTAGAAAAAATCACATAGCAGTGATAGCTCTAATAGAAATCTGCAGTAAGACATATGTAGAGGGCTTGTATCATTTAAAAGAAATGCTCAGTAAGCCCTTTGCTTTGGAATTACAAGGGAAAGAACAAGGTATTTGTAAGAGGTTGTAAAATCCAGACAAGATGCAGGGCCCACTGAAACTGATATGGAGTTAAAAGTGGAAAGGCCAACGAGTATCAACTCCCAGTAACAAGGATTTCTGCCATTTTGTTGTTAACAGGTAATAGAAAACTGTTGCTGAGCTAGCTGGAAAACATTTTTAGTTGTCACTGGAAAACAGAAATTTGCCAGTGGATCAGAAGATGGCTCTATCAGTTGTCACTGGAAAATAGAAATTTGCCAGTGGATCAGAAGATGGCTCTAATAATGTCCATATGCAAAACACAGTCTCAGAATGTGACCAGTCTGATACTACTTCTAGTTACGCTGAGTCACTCCGGAAATACAGGAAACAGACATATCCTAAAAACAATGGATTGAAGGACCACTGTTAACTTGTCTTTACAAAACCTTACACCTCCAATGTAATCCAGCAGTATAAATGGATCACCACTGAGGTAATTAAAGAGCATGTAGCAAATGTGCTCTACCTGGACTTCAGCAAGGTATTTGCTATTTCCAAAAAAAAAAATTCTGGAAGCGAAGGTTTAGGCGTGCGGAGCATAAGCAGGTGAGCTGAATGGATCAGCATGAAGCAGCAGATGGTTGTGATAAGGGGACAGTTTTTACCTCAAAAAGGAACATAATGTTGATTATGACACCAGTCCTATTTGGCTTCTTCATTGCAGACATTATTTCCTGAATTGACTGAAATCTGTTCCTGTTTGTAGGCAACATCAAGCTGAAGTGGTGATGATTTCCTATAGGAAAGTTCAGTTGATTTTTTGCAGCGGCTGTACTGGTGGATGCAATGTCTGAAACACAGGGTGATGCATTGCTGGTAAAAATAACTCCAAAACAGGTATATCGTTTGAGGTGTAGTCACAGAGTGGAAAAGGAATTAGAATTGGAAGTAATAATAATCTGTAAAATACATCAAGTGGGTACAGGTGTATAGTAGTAAAGAGGAAGAACACTAGGTTTGTAGAGAGGTCTAAGGATGAATGACTGTGTGACACAGTTGAGAGGAGACTGGGTATAAAATGTTATGACAACAGACTAAGGATCCTAAATGACTTCCTTACAAGCCATCTATCAAAAATTAAATACTGAAAATTTTGCAGAAAAAAACCCCTTAAAAAACACACAATTTTTTTGCAAGGGACAAGCCCCCTGCACCCCTCGACGTGGGAGTCTTGCCTCACACTTCAGAATTATACATACCAAGTACATGGTCCCACCACAGTGAAAAAAATGGAAAACCCCCTGAAAAGTGCACTGCCAACTCGCACAGTACAATACATTAGGGCAAAACTTACTGTGACATTAAATTCTTGCACGTAATCCGATCAACTACCAGTGCAGCAAAAACCCATAGGTATACCCTCCTAAACATTTATCAATGTGAAAAAGAGGAAAGTGAGTATACATGGTGTCAGTTCCAGTCATCTCAAAAGGTAGGATTGCAGAAATAAACATACTGACAAGGGACAGGCAAATAAGGTTTGAAGGGATGTATATTGCAGACAGAAAAAAATACATTCAGGTTTGAAGATGAATAAAGTACTATATGGAGAGAATGCTGGATGCCGAGAATTTTCTGTCACCATGGTTGGGGAAATGTGAAGAAAAAGAGGTATGAAGGAAGGTATGAGTCAGACAGTAAAGGCAAGAAATGCTACAAGGCAATGAAGCAGCTGTATTGTTCCTCCAACTATGCAGTTAGCCACAAAACAGCTGAAAGAAGGAAACGGAGTAGCCATATTGTGGCTGTTACATAACCGAATGAACTAAATAGCTAATAATTCACAAGTGTCTTCTGTATGCTCATATGAATTTAGAAATAAAATATTTTGGCTAATTGTGTGTTAACTTGCAACATGATGTCAGCAAGTGATGTCCCTGAAAAATATGACACTTTAGAGGTTATTGAAATAGACTAAAGACAGAAAGAATCCAAATGTTTTGGTCACTGTTACAGAAAGTTATTAAGCAATTAAGTGCCTTTGTCCAGACCAAAATCACTGAATTTTAGTCATGGAACTTTTAAGGGGAACCAGATGAACCTTAGATGTGTAGCACCATTTTTTATATCACTGTTTCAGCCACATATCTGTGGAATTTGTATCTCTTAACAGGCTTGCAAGAGAGCTTTTGGTTAAATGCTGCTTTTCACATTTGGAGGACAGACACTCAGTATAACAGGATCATTGTAAACCAATTTTTTTCATTGTAGATCTTGACAAACTATTTTTTAAGAAAACTATTTGGGAATCTTTGTTATATGAATGGAAGAATTCCGGATTGATATAGAGTATATTGCAATCTTAACTGTAGCAATTCACAAATGCTGTAAGAACGTTATCATGTGGTATTTATCATATATTTTTAACAGTAAATTAAATTGTAGAAATGTTTGCAAAGTTATACATTTAATGCCTTAAAGTTATACATTTAAAGCCTTGGCTAATCTGTCTGGCAGAATTGTGTTTACTGCAGTGACACAGCAAAATAGCATTGCAGGCTAGCATCTTAATATTTTCTCAGACCTGTTGGATGGAAACAGGCAATCAAATAGCTAAGGATTAAACACAGATGGCATTTAATCCACAGGACTGACATTTTTAGATATTTCTTTCTGTAGTGTAAAGGTCTGCAAGGGAATTTAATGCATGGGTGAACAATGTGTAGTCAAACGCGCATCAGACAGTACAGCATTAACAAAGTTATTTTGAATACTAATAGGTAAACAGCAGGGCCATCCATATCTTCAATGTTATGTGTTTTGCACCTAGCCTTCAGCCAATAGTTACAAAAGTGAAACAAAGTTCAAGGTTATGAAACATAATATTGATGAGGAAGGATATAATTATGTCTGAAGTTATGCTCATGTGGATCATGCAATCTGTTGTTTCCTAGCTGCACAAAATAGTAACTAAATGACTACCTCTTTTAAGAAAGGCATCAGTTCCTTCTGTTTCCCAACATGAAACTGACATTTTTATGCACTCAAAATAATATTCTAGAATTTTGCTTAGGTTTGGGGGTAGAATTAAGGTACCTGTGGATATGCACTCATACAACCCACGCGTAGTTATTCCTTTAAACTCTGAAAAAACTGAAACAGCAAACTGTAGCTGACATTATATGACAGATTACTGTACATTTTAAGCATTTATACATTATATGCATTTATACACTTATCAAGGGTACCAGAACTTGTTAGAAATTTGGGATGCATGGCAAGGCTTAAAAAGGCCCTTGTGGTCATTAGTTTAGTAAACACCTATAAACCTAAACCTTAACTATGTCCGTCTTATAAACATTTTGCATTTTCTGCTTCTCACTAATCCTGCAGGTTAGTCATACTGCCGGGAACATACTCCATATATATTTTTAAAATCCATGTTGTAAGATAAAATGTCCCTTGCTTAATGGCAAACTCTGTAGGTGCCCTGGACAGAGGTGGTAATGGGATACTGATCCAAAAGGCATATGATGACGCATCATAAAACTGACACTATCTTATGCATCTCAAGTGATGCTAGCCACTAATTCGGTCAGTTTGTAAATGAAAGATCAGAGATGTTCTATATGCCTCTCAGAAGATGTTTAGGCAATGCACTGAAATTACACACAGCCTCTTGCACCTTTAGAGTGAAGAACAAAATAGACATCATGTGCTTTTGACAATGTTATTTCAATTTTTGTCTCTGAAGCAACAGGACCAGGGTTGGGAAATTAAATGGGTTACTGGTGGTATAGCCAGAAGAGATAGAGTGCCTACAAGCAGTTGTGTCTTCATGGTTAAAGCCTAGTTTTTGTCTCATTGCACAGGGTATTTCTGAAATAGACAGGAGGTGTTTTCTGCAGCTCTGCATGTTCCTTTGTGAGTCTGTGCATGCAGATCTGCAGGAGGCTGGATGTGTTTTCTGCAGCTCTGCAAGAAGCAGGACAATTTGACCCCTATGGAATTGTATACAGTTTCATTTTTTAATTTACTATAAATTGTCTATGGGAGTAGCTAGTGGACAGTTTGACCCCGGACTATTTGACCCCAATTATATAAAAAAAAAGTTTTTAAAGTTTTATAAATGCATTTTATTGCTTAATATTTCAATCATGATTTTTCCTCTGGAATTTAATAATATTATTTAACTTTTTATATTTAAATGTTAATTTAACATTTTATTTAATTTGTAAATATAATTAATTTAATTAATAACAGTTTTTTAACTTAACTTTAAAATCAATATTATTTAACATTGCAAACATTAATACTATTTTAAATTAACATTAATAATATTATTATATGTAAATGAAAATGTTTTAAACAGTTATATATCCTCATGACTTTTTTTTTTTGTGGTAATCTTTGACATTTTCTCAGTAACTGGGTGGATGCAAGAGCTGTATATAACTTTGTTTCTTTATGTCAAAATATATGCGGTTTATTTTTTTCTTGCCTTGCCATTTCAATGGGGTCAAACCGTCCAGGGTCAAAATGTCCCGTACCCGCTCTGCATGCTCCTTTTGAGTCAGTGCATGCAGATCTGAAAGAGGCTGGATGTGTTTTCTGCAGCTCTGGATGCTCCTTTGTGAGTCTGTGATGCGGATCTGGAGTTGGATGGATGTGTTTTCTGCAGCTCTGCTTCTTCCTTTGTGAGTCTATGCATGCAGAGGAGTTAGGGCACATGTCGGTCCCCGTGTACATCCCACTTTCTCATTAGTACATAAAACACCTGTGGCTGTAAGTGTGATGCAGCTTGCAGGGTGACTACACTCTCCTCATCCTCATCAGCTGTAGGTATTTCCTGCACGAGCCTCATTTATGAAATATGCCAGAACATCTGGCATTGTGCGATTCTGAAACAATATAACATGTAGGGACATGGCTGAACTCTTGATGAACTGATGAAAGAAAACAAGAAATATATGGCTAACTGAGTGCAATATAAATAGCATAATAAACTGGTAGTTAAAGTACACAGATTTGTATCAGTTGTGAATGTCAAAACTAGAACAGCCTAACTCAGCATTAACCATTTACCTCAAGGTGAAGCTGCGATTGTGGAATGCAGACCAGGACGACATCTATCTAATGCCATTACATTAAACGTATCGATGTTCTATCATTTGGAAGTGCAAAAGTATTTGATAAAATAGTGGTATTATTTAAACTGATAGTTATTAACTCAGAAGTTGGCACATGTAGAAATCACACTCATATTGTATGGGTTAAAGCATACTTTAATTCAGTATCACTTTTGAACTGCGAGTAAATTAACATCAATAAAGAAATGCATGGCTGTAAAGCAAAAGTAGCATTGTTAGGCCTCAGATGCAGAAGAAGATACACTGCCTTAGAAAAACACTGACTTCACAGTTTATATACGTATAAAAGGGTCTATATTAGAACATCGAGGTTGCAAACCTTCGAATGTTCTAATATTGAACCCTATGCAGCAAAAGCTTAAAATATCGAAGCTACAGAAAACCAAATTTTTTCCTAGGGAAAGAATTTGGTTGTCCGTTTCTGTTGCTTCGGTATTTTCAGCACTGTGTTGGAAAGTTACGGGTCGGGTTCAGGTAAGTGTGCGATTGTGTGGATGTGAGGGTTAGGGCTGGTTAGGTGAGTTAGGGTTAGGGTGTGGGTTAGGTATGTGTGCGATTGTGTGGACGTGAGGGTTAGGGTGGGTTAGGTGAGTTAGGGTTAGGGAGCGGGTGAGGTGAGTGTGCGATAGTGACAGACCTTAGGGTTAGGGTTTGGGTTAAGGTAAGTGGATAGTTTGTGGTGTGTGTATAGTTTAATGTAGGATTAGGTGTAAGATTTTAGTTGTATGTGTGTGGATTACTGTTTGTTTGGTGTGCTTGTGTTGTGTGTATGTATTTTGGAACAGCGATTTGTTTCCCTAGAAAAAAAAATCGCTGTTCTGACAGTTCAAGATTACAAGCTTTCGCTTACATAGGGTCGATTAATCACCGTTCGCTTTTTTAAGCTGTCGGTGATCTAATATAGACCCGTATAAAACATCTCAGTTTAAGGTGATAGCAAAATGAAATAAACAGGGATGTATTATTAGTTATACAATGGCAAGGTTTAACTCCCATTGAAATGAACAAGACTCCAGTTTGGAGGAAAAGCCTGATAGTACTCCAGTAATAATTTTAGGATCCTCACTGAAATAAACATTCGTTTATTTATAATTTATTAACTGGAGTATAAGTTACTGACTCCTGGTACATACACTGCAAGACATGAATTCCCCATTTATTTAATCACTTAATCACTGCAACGGGCTTAAACACTGGTTCTTCAGTGGGGAGGGGTTGGTACCACCATTTTAGTGATTCAGTGAAAAGGAAAATTAATGTGTAACTGATGGTGTTCTGGTAGTTAGTGAGTATGCACATACACAGACCTGTAGTAATGGAAATGCATGCACATGCACAGGCCATACCTCTTGTCCTCACTGCAAGACATCTGGACAAAGACGGGCATAACTGGGGGGAAAGACCCAAAAATAGTGACAGACTTTAAATGCTGCTCTTATAAACATAAAACCTTGCTAGAATAAGAGGATTTGTATCAGTATGCATTTTTCTGAAGGCTATGAAGTCTGAAACTCAAATGTTTGCCATTATTTAGTGATTTCAGTCATCAGATCACCCCAGCAATTTCCCAGAAAACCACAGATTTTATGAGGAACAGACCAAAATTATGAGGCAAAAATCTGGACATGCTGCGAAAATCTGGACAGTTGAGAGGTATGGCATGGGCACACACACACATACAAGCACGTGCACACAGAAAAACACACACACACACACACACACATACACACACACACACACACACACACACACACACACACACACACACACACACACACACACACACAGGGTCAGGAATCAATCCTAGACTTTGGGCCTGTGAGACAGAGATCTTAGCTAGACAGCCCTATTTACACCTGGCAGTGGTACTACAAAGAAACTTGTAAAACAAGCTTCCTTTCTCAAATACTGCTTAAAATGGCAAAATAAAATGCAACATCATTTCAAATCAAGTTATATCCCGACAAAACACTAAACATTTAAAACCGACATACCTTTCGTCTGTTTTTTAATTTGCTATCGCATGCATCTTACAGAACTACACTGAAATTCAGAGCAGCACCATTTATAATGGCACAAGATGCAGAACATCAAAGTACTATGATTTTGTGCCACATTGACAGGTATGTATATGAGTATTACCTCTGAATGTACTCCCTGCTGACTTGTGGCAGTGCACAGATGGTAAAATAGAGTACACATCTTTTAGCAGTTTGGAATATTGGAGTTACCCTCGTGGTAAGAAACCCCAACAAAAACTCATCTGGGCACAGGTAGGATATGCAAACTATACACATCAGGTACACTAGCTGAGAAATGAAGTGGAGAATAAAAAGCAGCAAGTCAGCAAAATGCAGCATCACTGTGCTGCCTGTGGATGAGAAATGTATCTTATGAAGCAAGGTTGTGACACCGGGGATTGTTGTAGTTATCATGTAAAAATGAAAGGAGATCTCTTAGGCATGTCAGTGGTAAAGCAAGTGATAACAAAGCTGTTAGAACATACCTAGGAATGGATTGGAATGAAACATAATGATACAATAAAGAAGTACCAGTAAAGGAACTGAATGCACTACAACAAGGAATGGGCTACTAATGAACATCCAGAATATAGTAAGCCTACAAATGTTTTAAAATTGTGCGTGTGCATGTGTGTGTAAACACAAGTGCATATCTAGTATATGAGGTAACAATATAATGGACCAACAGACTTGCATAAGAACTTAATACTTTGCCCAGTAATAAGTATGCATATATGTATATATGTGTGTATGCCCATACTTGTGTTTATATATCTATCTATATATCTATATCTATCTATATATACATACACACTCACACACACACACACACACACACACACACACACACCACACACACGTGTTGGTTTAAACACTTACCTCTGCGGTATGCTGCAAATAGTACTTCGTACTCTGTTTCTGCACCTGAGGAGAAGCTGTGGTCTGGAACACATCAGGTCATACTGGATTTCTTGTTTCCCCCTTTTTCATGGAGGCTCAAAAGGGACAGTTTAAAGTTTCCCAAGCAAATACTATTCACGTGACCCCACCTGGTTCCAAATAAGTGCCTGTAGTCTCTTTCAGTTGTTCCTGGTAGGGGTTGCCACATCAGATCTGTTTCCATTTCTTCCTGTCCTCTGCATCTTGCTCTGTCACCACATCACTTCCTCTACCACATTCATAAACCTAACCTTATGAGGCCTTCCTCTTTTCTTCCCTGGCAGTTCCATCCTTAGCATCCTTTTCCCAATATACCCAGCATCCCTCCTTAGCACATGCCCAAATCAACACAATCTCGCCTTTGGGCATGCCTTCCCCCTCTTCTCCTTCAGCCAACAGTAGCCCAATTTCTGCCAGCACCCTGTTGGCTAACAGTACTGGCGGTGGTCATTGTTAACCCACATCACTTCCTCTACCACATCCATAAACCTAACCTTATGAAGCCTTCCTCTTTTCTTCCCTGGCTGCTCCATCCTTAGCATCCTTTTCTTTTAACCCGGGCCTCGACCAATCCGGTATGGAAATCTGTATTGTTGTCCCACATATGTCATTTGGCAGAGGTTATATTGGATGCCCTTCCTGATGTAACCCTCCCCATTTATCCAGGCTTGGGACCAGCACAAAGAAATGCACTGGCTTGTGCATCCCCAGTGGCTGGGTTACATAAGTGCTTGTAGTATAGTACAAAATAAGTGCCTCTTGTGTTCCTCTGTGTTTTGTGTTCCTCTGTTATTTATAGATAAAGTCCATTCGTCTGTCTTTATTTTGCGCAAACAAATCAATAACTCTGGTTGAAGTTAGTTATACTCCACGTTAACTCCTTTCCTATGGAAATCATAGCCAATGCATTGAATCTTTCTTGCCCCATTGTACTACGAAGAAACGTTTTAATTCTTTTCAATGTTGAGAAACACCTTTCTGCTTCAGCAGTTGACATTGGTGTGGTGGCTATAATTAACAACACATTGTAAATCTGTGAAAACACACTGGTTAAGGAGTTGTCCACCAAGAATTTTAACATCTGGACTGCACTGCCAGTTGCTGCAAAGTCTTCACGTTGATACACCACTCCAAGTTCTGTTCTAAGTTGTCCCCTCAACAGGAATTGTCTATTGTTGCTGTGAATATATTTTCTGGAAACTCTCTTATGTATGTTGAAAACTTTGAAGTAACCGAGAAGCTTAAAGATGGCCAGTTTGTTGAAATTGTGATGTTGCCTGGAACTTTATGACATCACACACTTCCTTTGCAGCAATTGACAATGTTTCATGCAGTGGTCAGGAAGCTGATGGCCCTCGTCTACGTCTTGACAGGATGTTCTCTGTCTGTAGATACTGTTCTGCAATACCGTCGATACCCGATCTGACACCATCAATTTCATTCAAAAATGTATGCACATCCTTTTCAACAGCGGTTGCATCTGTGATACGACACTGAAGTTTCCTGTACAGAATGTCAACATGGGGCATTATACTATGGAAAACAGTAAGCCAAAATTTAAATTCATCATCTTCAACTGTTTGCAGTAGCCCATTTGCTTCCTGTACAGTTGCTGCAGCAGATGTAGGACACTTGTACAAATAAAGAAAGCACTTCGACAGCGACTCCAAGTTCTCGTACACTGCATTTACAGTACGGATGTTAAAATTCCACCATGTTCCTGACACTCTTGGCATGCATCGTGATACTATACTATCCAGAGCAGCTTGTCTTTGTACTGAACGAATGAAAAAGGCTGGAATTTCACCAAGTGTTAAAAAAATGTCCTTGCTTCAGTATTTTGTTGTGTAGCTCTTTGCATTACCAGATTAAGTTGGTGGGCATAGCAGTGTACATAGTAGGCATATTTAAACTCTCCTCTTATGATGGCCTGGACCCCATGCTGAACACCACTCATAACAGATGCACCATCATAACTCTGAGCAATCACTTTTTCATGCTGGTCTCCCACTTCTTCCTTCAACTGTTGTTTTATCACACCAGCAATATGTCCTGCTGTCTGTCCAGGTGGTGTAAAGTTTCCCCAAAAACATTCCAACACCTGTCCATTGACAACATAATGGAACACAACAGCAATTTGCCTTAGCCCAGCAAAATCAATGGTTTTATCTGCAATTACTGCCACAAATTTTGCAGTACGAAACTCCTTTTTTATTTCTTCTCTGCATATTGTTAGCATGCAGTCCAGGGGTTCATTTTGAACAGTTTTTGATGTTCCTTTAAAAACAGTTGAAGTTGTCAAGTGTTCAGCCAACTTCTGATCAAACTTGCAGCTGCACTCAATGACTCTTCAGACTCATCATGGCCTCTTAAAGCAACTTCTTCAGCACACAGCTTGATGCAGTCTATTATAAGTGATAGAACATGACGGTTTTCTTCCACTTTCTTGTTGTGTCTTTCTACTGATAACTGGTATCCACTACTTAAATGAGACCTGATATCCACAGTTCCCAACACTGCTAGACTCATTTGGTTGTCAAAATGTTTAGCAGACTGTTCATGCTTTCTGGACTTTTCTTCCATTCTCTTCAGGTCATTCATACCCTTTGATGTCCAGGCATCCTCTCCACCAAACAACAAACATGGGAAGCAGTACAAGCTGTTTGTTTCCTCACAACCACAGATCCAGGTGTGTTTGTTATACACTGACCTGTTGAAGCTGCGTGTGTATGTTCTTGACCTACTTGTACCTGGAGACTCTATCTTCAGATCAGGTGTGGCTCTTCCAGTCCTCTTGATTCTTAACTTTTCATTCAGAGTTAAGTCTTTAAAATTAATAGATTTCAGATATGCCACTGTAACACTCTGCTCACTCATTCTGGTTATCACAGTTCGTAGTTGTTGAAACTCTGAAATGAAGATATTGCAGAAATGATTTAAGTGCCACTGTTGTATACATGTTAAAGTACAGCTTCAGAAACAGCACTCATTTCATTGACAGTCTGCTACAGCCATGACCTACCAACTATCTGGCTTGGCCCTGCCAGGATTTAAAAGACTATAATAATGCATTTGTGATGTATACACTGTCACAGCTTGCATTCTGTCTTAATTCTGGCTTTACAGGACTAAAAATAAAATAGGGGCAGTAATTTCAGTGACCACCACTACAGTTTCTGCTTTGATCCTTCCAGCATCAAAATACATGTTCTGCACAGAGACAATAGTCACAGCCTGTATGCATATTGCTTACTGCCTCAGGCACATTAGTTTTGCAAAGCCAGAATTACAACAATAAAATGCCAGTTATTTAATTCTCACACTGACATGATAGTCCCCCATCCCAAATAGGCTACTAGAAGTACCTGGTTTGAACCTCTGAAATCAGAAAGCAAAACAGTAATGTAACTGCATCTTTTACATAAACATTATCCAGAGGTCAGCACTTTTACTCAGTCCATCTCACTCCATCCAGCTGCAGTCTTAACAGTTAGCAGTGGGGCCAATCATTTCATTTTCAAATAGCCCCCCCCTCACACTTAGTTCGGCAAAGCAGTCGACTTGACACAAATACAGTTATCTTGCAAAGTCATAATTTAGACAGTAAACAAGGCCAGCCACCTCAATGAATTCACAAACACCCCCCATTACCTAAGTAAAGTAGCTGCTTTTTACCTGTCAGGATTAAAGTACAAATAACAGTAACAGCTGCATTGCATACTTACAAGCCGTGACTAATGCTTCCTTCAACAAGGACATTTCATGCATTTTACTTTTAGAGTTTCCACAATGTAACACTGTTTTATAAAACAAAAATCCCTTGTCATTGTCAACAATGACCAGGAAGAAAAGCTCAACATATTAAATAAACATTCAGTATAGACAATGAACAGACATGAAACATACATGAACTACTCAAGCTTGCTAATTATTGTACATTCATCTTAAAGTACAGACATACTTTTGCAAAGCAAGACTTAAAACAGCAAGCATCAGGGCCATTTGTTCAGTCACACACAGCCCCAACCACAGTATATGACTTGATCTTGTCAGATTAAAGGCACAAAAAGACACTGTCATGAAGGTGAGTATACCCCCCCACACACACACACACACACACATAAAGCTGGTCAATCTTACTTCAGTGAAATCAACATTACTCTTGCAAAGCAAAACAGAACTGCAGCTATTCACACATAGGCATTGCCCCCCAGTCCAACTCGCTGTCTACCCAGAGAAACTGCTGTCAGTCTACATTAAGTAAACTAAATCTCCATGGTTACATTATTGTATTTCTTTCACATCTCAGTAGCCAAGAACTTGTACATGATCTTACAGTCACTGCCACCACCAAGTGAAGTGAGAGAGAGAGAGAGAGAGAGAGAGAGAGAGAGAGAGAGAGAGAGAGAGAGAGTGTGTGTGTGTGTGTGTGTGTGTGTGTGTGTGTGTGTGTGTGTGTGTGTGTGTGTGTGTTTGTGTGTATAGACATTGCTACTGATTTCTGTTGATGCAAACTACAGGCTATTATTTCAGAGACCTATTTCTGGCACACAATTGATACAAAATGCCCGAGCAGACATACAAAATACCATCATACTGTAACCATTGTCATAGCCAAGCACTCAAATGCAGTAATTTCCTTATTTCTATGCACAAAATATTTTAAGCTATTATGTAATTTTCCAGAAAAGGAGGACGCATATGGAGCAGAAAAAAAAAGCTTAAGCAAATCTAAGTTAGAGTACCAGTCCCGGACCAATAAACAGAAATGATATTCCAGGCATTCCATTTTACATGTACTGACTCCGATTCTGAAGTACCACAGATACTGATTTAATACAATGTATGTGTCTGGTACGCTGCCTGCTTATTTATTTTTAGATTATTGTAATGTAAGCCCAAGCATTCTACCCTAACTAAAAATGTTCATCTTAGATTTTTCATTTTCTTATAATTTTAGGTGCCCACAGACAATACTGGCAAAAAAATGGAACTGCAGTGGTCGTGCTAATGACACCCCCTGAAATACTACTACACTCAGACCTCTTGTTCTGGGAGAGATGTTAAGAGTACAACAAATAAGACAAATATAAACATTACTAATACAAGTTTATTTCTTTTAAATATACACACACTAATCCCTCTCTTTATGGTCTTAAACACATTCAGGCCCTTTAAGAAGAAGCACATCAACAGCTGTTTTAAATAAATGTGTAACAACTGATTACTGCTGCTGTTATCTAGGAAGGTACAGTAAATAAGATCACAACAAAGTACACTAAAAGAAACATGGAACATTAATCTTCAGTGTAGGTATGTACCCTGCCCTGTCATTTATAATCAGTCCTGTCTTCCTGCTGGGATCAGCAAGGTATACATCATCTTAGACATTCGCCTCCAACTTTTGTTCAAGAGTGTGAAATCATTTTATGACTTAAAATGCCATTTAGTTTGGGCTGCTATTTTGGGGTGGGAATAGAATCCACAGCCTTTTGATCTTCCAGCATCAAATAAGGTAGTTACCTGTTTATCCAGCTCTTAACACTGTGTATAATCTTACAGAAAGGATGCAGAGTACACAAGAGATAAAAGTTGGTGCCATCTGAAGTAGGTCTTCCCTGAAAAAGGCCCAAATGAATGTTTAACTAAATAATCTCAGTATTGTTTTTGGCAGATGTAGCCTGAAGTTAGCATGATTCACTGGGGTGTATTAAACCATTGCAGTATATAATTAATTATTCACTCAGTGTCCTCTTTATTCTTCCCCGTCTTCCTGTTAGGAGTTGTGTGTTATACTATGTGTTAAGAACTTTGGCTTTATATTTAATTAGGTAGAAATTATTTTAAGAAAATAGAAGTAAATATATTTTCCTGATTTGGGGCTTTTCCCCCAATTCTGTGTTTGCTCTGTCCCTAATTCTGTACATAAAAGTTTAAATGTTTTAAGTGTGGTACTTTTCAGATACATTTAAATGCACTGATAAAATGATCTTTTCTATATTTATCCAAATGGCTTTTTTCCAGACATTAAAAAAGAAACTGTCAAAAGAAGCTCGACACAAAGTATGTGTTTTCAGCTGATATATATATATATATATATATATATATATATATACCGTGGATATAAAAAGTGAACACACTGCTGGTACAGTGCTAGGTTTTTGTGATATAAAAAAAATGTGACCACAATAAACAATTTCAAAACGTTTCCCACCTTTAATGTGACCTATTCAATTGAAAAACAAACAAATCTGTTAGGGGAAAAATATAAAAAATAAAAAAAATATATTCCAATAAACTGATTGCAGTGTGCACACCCTAAACTAATACTTTGTGGAACCACCTTCTGATTTAATTACAACATTCAGTCTTCTTGGGTACACACCTGCCATCAATTAAAGATGCTGTAACAAGGACTGCTATTACTTAATACATCAGCAAAATTAGCAGGACTCACTTGATTTTACATGAAGGAATAACTGATTGCTATAGTAGCTGAAGTTAGATATCCTATTTACATGAGCCTAAACTAAGCATTGTGGTCTCACTATAACAATAGTTTTATTTCAGAAAAGAAATATAGTTTTAGTCTGGTGGTATGGGGACATATATGCATCATAAATGAGGCATGTTGCTTGCTATACTGACACCTCATTTACAAAAAGGACTTGCTTTTTCTAGAGAAAAGGAAGCTGTAAACATGTAGCTACACAACACACACACATAACTAAAGAAACTAAAAACTACCACTAGCCCCTGACTGCTACGCCCTGAATTCATAAAAGCAGCTGCCATCTGAATAGCTTGTTCATACTTCTAACTTGGAAACAAACTGTTTTGCTGTGCATACTTAGTGTAGGAAAAACAGTGTGTTACTAGGTTAAAAGCAGTGTCTCAGCTAAGTTATGTGCCTAGCACCAAAAAAGTAAATCAGTGAACCCCGACTTGTCAAAAAAGAAAGTTAAATTAGCTCACTGATAAAATGAGTGTCACGTCCCAACAGTCCGTAATCAGCATAAATCTCTATTTTTCATCTACGGACTAGTAGATGAAAGCACTTAACATTGGTGAAAAATAAAGAGATTTATGCTGATTACGGACTGTTGGGACATGACATTCATTTTATCAGTGAGCTAATGTAACTTTCTGTTTTTTGATAAGTTATGTGCCTCTGAAAGCACATTCTTTTTTGTTCCTTTCAAGACACTTTAAACAATAGCTGCTGCAGCAGCATGTATGTATTCTTTCATGCCTGCTATACTCTCAAAGATTCAGTGTGCTATTTTGCAGAGATTAGTATCTGACCTGTCCTCACCAGAACATTTCAGGATAAATGGCAGATTCACTGCACAGATATAGCAGAAAACAAAATTAAACTTGTGTGATAGAGGAAAGAGGTTTGGAAACAAAATAAAAATGTTGCAGATGCTTGAGGCAGACAAACTATGCAAACTATATGATGCACAAGCAGTTTTCCTGGAACGATATTGTGGACATCCCTGTACTCCTCCCTTATCAGCAGGGCCGGCCTTAGGCATAGGCGAACTAGGCGACCGCCTAGGGCGCCGTACAGGCCGGCTTCAAAAGGGCGCAATTCTGCTGAAACGCTATAAGCTGAAAAAAACAAGTACATTTTTTTTTTTTGTCAGTCGCCGCCCATGCAAGCTTGAAATGCGCCCTCCCCCACTTCAACGTAAGCACGAACTTTTCATTTCCAAATTCCAGTAGCGGAGACAGCCCCTGGCCCCACCCTATAGCGATGTGAGTGGCCGCATTATTCAAATCGGCCTATCAGTGATGATTTCGCACCACTGACATCACGGCCACTAAGCCAATGATTGAGCATTGAGCATATAAAAAGAGGTACCTTCGCCTTGTTCCTTCCTTCTTTGAGAATCGGTTGCACCTATTGGCTAGGCGAATTTGCAGTTCTTGGAATTTGGACGTGAGAGTTAGCGTCGTTCTTCCACGTGGCGTACTGTACTCTACAACCTGAAAACGGACTGGAGTGTATGTTTAAAACTTTTTGGCGGTTTTTCTTTGCAACTTAAGGTAAGTGTTTTTAAATTTGTTGAGGGTTTATATTATACCATCTGAGTAAGTTTAATATTCATCATTTCTAAGGCAGAATTGCATATTATCTACTTTGTGGTTGTGAATGTTTGTAATGTAAGTTTAATATTCAGCATTTCAAAGGCAGACTTGCATATTATCCACTTCATAGTTGTGTATGTATGTTTTGAGCAGTTTACACTATCGCACTGTATTGCCATAAGGAAGCTTGCAGTTTGTTTGCTGGAAAAGGCTTTGTTACTGCCAAAAGGTCGCAACGTTATTTTTTTTTTATGTATATCCCTCTTTACTAGCATTTGCGATAAAGCAGTCTCTGCTCCTGTTTGTTTGGCGAGAATTAAGCTAGATATAGCATTTTCAACTTCAGGGCTTACAGTATTTCAAAATGTAGAGCGTAAAGGAGTCACCATTTGTTAACCATTTTGCGTCGTACAATAACTCCCAGCGTAATTTGATACCGCTATCTGATTTACTGTAATATATCCCTTTTAAGTAGCGTTTGAAAGCTTGTAGGCATAGCCTCCGTTTGTCAACAGTTTTGTGTTTGCCAATACAGCTAAACGCTAGAATACTGCTATATGATTTGGAATAAAGCCCTAGTTTACTGTCGTTGTTGAAGCTTGCGGCAGTCACAGCTTCTGTTTCCTCTTGGGTAGCTTCTGATTGCCAGCAAGTCTCAACACTATAGCGCCATTACTGATTTACTGTATTAAATCCCTCTGTAGTGGAGCTTGCAAGCTTGCACTCACAGCTCCCATTTGTTGGGCTAGATTCGAATTGCCCTTGTGGTTATAGCGTGTTCTTTGCAATATTTTCCTGTATTTTACTCTGTGAACTAATGTAATTCAAACAGCTTTCTACTTTTTTACCACTCTGGACTTGCAGTGTGATACCAGATGTGGCGTTACTACTGCAGTTTATGTTTTATTTTGTCTGCCAATTGCATTTTAATGATTATTTATGTAATATTTTAAGTACAGCATTGATTTGTTTTACCTCCAGTGTCTTCCCCTTTCACTCACCTCCCTCCTAACCCATGCACCACCTACTCACACACAATTCAAGGCAACTGCAGCACATTTAAGTAACTAACCTATCTGCTGTGTATTTTTTTGGTCTTCAGTTGCCGAAGACCTTTTTTTTTTTTTTTTTTTTTTGGTCTTCACTTCGTGAGAGACCTTCTATTTTTTTTTGTCCCTGCCTGTAGTGTTCTCTGCTTTGGGGGTCGGATACCTGCCTTTACTTTCCCAGGCAGCAGCTTACACTTTCTATGCTTTCCTGCCTCAGTCAGGTCAGGGCAGGTGCCGCGGGGTTTTAGATAAACTCACTAGATCTGCACGGTGCGTCCTTCTCTATTTTAGGCAGTAAACTGACATCATAATTGGCTAGCAGCTCTCCTATGTCGCCATACCTCCTGCTTTTCTGAGAAAAGCTTTATTAACCAAGCGGGTCTATAGGAATGGCAGGAATTGTAGTTGTTTGCTCAGTGTAATAAAATGAAAAGAAAACAACTCAGATACTGTAGTTCTGTTGAGGGTTTTAGGTACAATTAATAAATAGGATTTCGAAGGGCACGTTATACCTTTACATTTAGAACATTTTGTGTGTCTTTAACAGCGTCTGGCGTTGCAAAATGAATGTTTTTGTATCAGACATAGTGGCAAAAAAGCAGGCAATGCATCCCCAGTCTAGTTTTCTTGGACAGCGTTGTTAATAATGCTGATCGCTTGTTATGACATTCCCCATTTGTAGCTTCTCAGTTGAGAAGTAATGTGTTAACTGCTATACCGCCGTTAAATACATCTTTGTATAAAGAATCACACATCTAAGCCCCTTGGCTCAAGAATCGGGGATAAAACATCAATACCATTGAAAATCAGTGACGTATTTTAAATATTATTCTTCTATTCTTAGAAAGTTGCTAAAATAACTTGTTTTGCTATAACACGCATTTTCTAAAGCCCTATGAAGTCGAAAATTCAAGTATCTTTATTATTTAATGATCAATTCTCAACACCTTGCCATAAAACAGAATAGATGAAACATATGAAGCAAAGTCAGGAACATTCTGCAAAGCAGGGGCATCCAAAAGTGATATTAATGATGCCCAGCACGTGTTAAAGAGGATCTGTAAATGCACAGGGATCCTTTATTGAGGCTCTCACACACGAGAAGCTAGCTCAAGTCAGACCCTACCTCTCAGAAGTTTGAATGGGCAGCTCGATAGTCACAAGCATCTCCTAGGAGTCCTCCTGTTTGAGTGAGATTGGAGTGAATGTTGGTGCTGCAGTAGCTCTTGGCAGAGCTCTTGGCAGAGACTGAGGATACGGGAGTCAGCTAGCGGGATACAGGGCATCATTGCACAGTCCAGCTCTCTTAGGGTTACCACCTGTCCCACTTTGCGAGGGCCAATCCCTCTTTGGGCAGTTGTGTCCTGACAAAAAATGTAAATGGCAAATGTCCTGAGATTTTAGGACAAAGTATATTTCCTATATATATGTAAATAGTTGCATAAAACAGTTATTCTGTATCTAAAATACCTAAATGTTATAAGAAACAGAATAAGCAACTAAAATGCTACAAGAATAAGCTTTTATTTAGGCAAAAACATTAAGTTCTATCCTTTGTACTAACCTAAAGTGTCCCACTTTGGCCATTTGAAAAGGTGGCAACCCTAAGCTCTCTCTCTAGATGCTAGAATCAGTCTCAGTCAGTACAGCACCATTACTAGCCTTAAGTTTCTTGTGTGTGCACGCAATACTAGAGCTACTGCAGTTATTTAATTTTATGTTTTTTACGTTAGCCGCCCCAAGTTTGAGTTGTGAAAGTAACCATAGTGAACTCCTCATTAACCTGCATTGTTTTTACTGAAGCGGTGTTGCAATGGCCCTACCTAGTCAGGTGTTGATGTGTGTAGTGTTTTTTATCTGAGCCAGCTGTACTGTGAGAAATAAGTTTCTAGGTGTAATTGGGGGAATAGATTCATTGTATTGCCCTGAAATCCGCTTTCAGTGTTCTACTTCACTGTTATACTGCTACTCATAAACCATTTTATTGTATGCTACAAATCAAACAGAGCTTATTGTCCATATGCTATCTGCATAAACAATGCTCGGTGATAAATGTTATGCTCTCTAAAGTGGATGTTTAAAGGCTAGACAGCTGTTTTGTTACTCCAATCTGGTTCTTGTCCCAATCTGCTGTATCTGGGGAAGTGATTTACTGTTCTTATAGCCTTACAGCCGATTGCAGAACTTGGACTATTACTGTAACATTGCTTTCTATCTGCCTCTCTACACCCTGTATACCTAAACCTCAACCGTTTTAACTTTTATCCCGGTCTCTCTCCTTTTTTCCCCCCACAGCAAGCCTACTTACAGAGGTTGTACTCATGCTGCTCACCTCCCTCATAGACACAGAAAAGCCAAACATAGCTGAAGGGCTTCAGTCCTGCACACTGCTGTGGCAATTTTAAACGTAGTACTTGTATGTGTCTCAGTTGGTAAAATAGTTAGTTTTATCCCTGCTATTGCTCTTCTGCACTCCGGTGGCAAGCAAAGGGGTACTGGGCTGTACTGTCCCTACTGCTTCTAGTCAGTTCTTCCACAGACCCATATTCTTACTTGGCCTGATTTTGTGATGTACTTGATTGTTTTACTGCAGATAAATAGTATGTTAAAGCATATTTAATAGCAGCATAAGCATTGCTAGTGCAGTTTTTTGAATGCGTATTTGTGGTGGTTTTGCTTTCTGATTGTCAAAGGCTATAACTCTTGCTCAGCTTTTTACTGTTGGGCAATGCAGCTGTACACGTTTGAGTCTTTAGCATGAAATGTTGTTTAATGAGCAGTGGCAAAATAAATGTGGGTGCACTGGAAACAAAGCTTGAGTGAGCATGCGTGCACTGGAACTTAGTTTCTTAACTCTCTCAACTGTATTTGAATGCACTTTGTAAATGTGTGTGAAAGAAGCAGGGAAGCACTTTGTAACTCTGTGATTGAAAGAAGCAGGGGCCAGGGAAGCACTTTGTAATTGTGTGCTAATCTTAAAGCAGGGGCCAGGGAAGCACTTTGTAATTGTTAATTGGCGTGTCTCTCTGGGTTATGTTTGCAGGTGTTTTTGCATGTTCTTAGACTGTTCAGGTAATGTTTTGGTTTATGACCATTCATGCACAGTGCTGTGCAAGATGCAAAACCATATCAGGAGCACCCAGCCTTTATCTTGTAGTCTCTTTGACGATGGGAAATCCAAGATAATAGTATGAACTGACAAGTTTTCATCATGACAGCTTATTAATTTGTGTCATACAGATTTAGTCAATTCCAGAAGTTATGGCATCAAGTGACTAGACAACTTTAGAGGTTAGGGTAGACTCTTTTTAGAGGTTAGGCTGACTTCTGTTTATTACTAATCTTAGTTCAGAATGAGTCCTGATCGGATCAGTATGTTAAAGCATATTTAATAGCAGCATAAGCATTGCTAGTGCAGTTTTTTGAATGCATATTTGTGGCTTTGCTTTCTGATTTTGTCAAAGGCTATAACTCTTGCACCGCTTTTTACTGTTGGGCAATGCAGCTGTACACGTTTGGGTTTCTTTAGCGTGAAATGTTTAATGAGCAGTGGCAAAATAAATGCACTGGAAACAAAGCTTGAGTGAGCATGCGTGCACTGGAAGTTACTTTCTTAACTCTCTCAACTGCATTTCAATGCAAATTGTTACTTCTAGTACCACAGTTACAGTGCAGATTTTTAGTATTTATGGTTTGAGTCTTGTACTGCTGCATTTTTAGTTTGAGTTGCTAACGCTCAGAAATGAGTTAAAAGTTACTTGGCTGCTGTCAGAATACTAATTGTAAACGTAGAGTAACTGTGCAATGTTTATATACCGCAGTGCCTGGCTATTTAGCTGTGATTTTCCTTTTGAAAATGTCTAGGCAGTTCATCAGTGCAGTTACCTGCAAAGGTATTTGGTGGTGCTAGGTTTTGTATCACATGCTGCTGGAAGTTCAAAATGCCTATTGATTAAAACATGTAGGAAGAAATTGAATTTACTTGGCATTCTTGCCATAGTTGAGGAATAGCAGAGTGGGAGTGATGGAGACGCTATGTACAATAGCAGTGAACTTTGTAAACATGGTGAGGGTTTATTTCTACTGCTTCAGTGTGACTTAGAAATGCATCAAAATGTGAATTTATTTACTGTTTGCAGTACACTGATCTCATTACAAAATGTACATTGAATGTAGAATGGTAATATGATTTAACATAGTAATTCAGGTGCTGGTTTATATATAAATATTTTGTAGTACAACTGAAATGAGCAAGTGTGGCTGTCTAATGGGTCCTATCTAAGGAACAGACTATTGTGCTGTGATATCTCAAGGAGATGTTGTACTGGCAGTGACAGTCAATATTATAGGGAGATTCTGCAATGGACTTGTATAAGTGACTTAGGATCATGTGTGAGGTGCATCAATGGTGTCTGCTTTTTTCTTTTTTGTAACATACAGTATGTTTACACTAATGTTTCGTCCTTCATAGATCTTTGGGGAAACTGGTTACCTTGAACGTGATAGGATCCCAGTGTTGAAATATTCGGAAGCTTCAAGTGCTCCAATGAATACTGCCTCCTCTGCAATGAATACTGCCTCCTCTGCAATGAATACCGCCTCCTCTGCATCTGTGAATCGGTAAACACTTCCATGACAACTGAATAGCATTCCTGATGCCTTACATTGTAGGCACGATCTGTGTGGACAGTAAATTAGATGAAAAATGAGCCACATCACTTTATGAACCAGTACACTAATAGCATTTGGAATGTTTACAAGTAAATGGATAGGATGAGACAGGGGGTTAAATGTGCTCAATGTATGCGAGCTCTAGTTCCAGATTGATTCTTGATTTGAATTGGCTGTCTAGTGGCAGCACTTGATAAGCCTGTACACTGTTCTGCTGTTTTCTAATTTTGTGTAGTATAAACTTGGCTCTAATACACGTACTTTGTTATACAACCATTTGTAGTTGCAAGGCCTAGTTCAGTGAATTGCAAGACTTGGGTGGGTAGACTTGGGTGGGTAGGCAGCTCTAAGAATTGAGGGAGTTTATGAACACTGCAACTTCCATTCCTAACATCTGAATTTCCAAATTTTATTTTTAACAGACAGCCTGGAAAAGGTCCAAAGAAGCTTTCTGGTGCAGCAAATAGAAAAAGAAAGGCTGAGAGAGAATTGCAAGTGGCTAGTTTACGTGCTTCAATGATGCGATTTATGCAGTCTAGTCATACATTAGACAGTGAGCTGCAAGACAGGGACAGTGAAATGCTTCAAGAGGCAGATTTCTCTGAGGTGCCAAGCAGTCCTTCCAGACCAGGTGAAAGTGACAGTTCCTGCCAAAGTCCCAGCAATGCTTGCTGTATGGTAGATGTTGAGGTGCCAAGCAGTCCTTCCAGACCAGGTGAAAGTGACCGTTCCTGCCAAAGTCCCAGCGATGCTTGCTGTATGGTAGATGTTGAGAATACTGGTACTGGATGTACATATAATGAATCCGAGTCACAGGTGTGTGATAATGGCTCTGACCTTGCAGTTGGTAATGCTGAGTGTGTCAGAGAGTGTGGAGCTGAGTCGGTGTCTGGGGCATCCATTGACTCTATTCCTGTGTGGTCAGAGCTTGGAGCAAGTCCTGTATCTGACCAAGTGGTAGATATATGTGAGGAGGAAAATAAGGAAGTAGCTCCAGTAACATGCAGGGAAGTCGATAGTGACCCTGGTAAATGGCCAGATCCCATGGATGATAAAGTTCGCTGTCTGTTAAGTGCTGAAGGGCCTGTTCAGATAACGAATCACACTTTTCCCTATGATGATCACCATAGAAGATTTAATCCTATCTTCTATACAAAAAGACTTACAAATGGTGAGACAGTCAGAAGGTCTTGGTTGGTGTATTCTGAAAGTAGTGACTTAGTATTTTGTTTTTTTTGCAAACTCTTCAGCAGTACTCATTTAGTTGCCCTGTCTAGTACAGGAACATGTGACTGGAAAAATTTGGGCCAAAAGCTTGTAGAACACGGCGGTCAGTGAAACATAAAGAAGCTGCTGCTAAGTGGAGTGACTTGCACTTGAGGCTTAAGAATAGCTCCACCATTGATCACCACCGTGAGAACATGATTAAGTCTGAGAGAAAATACTGGAGAAACATTTTGGAAAGACTTCTTGCAATCTGTCAATACTTGTCCCAACATAACTTGGCATTTAGGGGTAGCGAGGATAGACTCTTTACAAGTGGTAATGGCAACTTCCTTGGGTTAGTGCAGCTGTTGGGCAAGTTTGATCCAGTAATACAAGAGCATCTTCGTCGGATCAGTAATGCCGAGATCCATGATCACTACTCTGGGAAAACCATTCAGAACGAGTTGATAATGTTAATATCGAAGTCTGTCAGAGACTCTATTTTGCAAAAGATAACAAATGCAAAGCACTACTCTATTATATTGGATTGCACTCCTGACTGCAGCCATCAGGAACAGATGTCACTGACTGTCCGTATTGCTGAATGCAATGAAAGTGTGGAAGTTAAGGAGTACTTCTTGTCCTTCCTCCAGGTTACTGAGACTACTGGGGGTTTTCTGACAGACATTGTGTTAACTGAACTCAAAAGTTTGGGAGTTCCCCTCGAAAACTGCAGAGGCCAGGGTTATGACAATGGCTCTAATATGAAGGGGAAACATTCTGGTGTTCAGGCAAGAATCTTGGCCTTAAATCCACGTGCATTTTTTGTACCCTGTGGCTGTCATAATCTCAATCTGGTAATTGGTGATGCTGCAAAGTCTTCTATAGATGCGGTTTCATTCTTTGGTAATCTGCAACGAATGTATACTCTGTTTACATCCTCTACTCAGAGGTACAAAATATTTCGGGATAATGTGTCTGGTCTAACTGTAAAGCCACTGTGTGAGACCAGGTGGGAGTGTAGGGTAGAAAGTGTGAAAGCAGTGAGATACCAAGTGGGTGCAGTTTATGATGCCTTGGTTTCAGTGGCGGAAGTTACAAAAGGGAAGGATCCTAAGGCATATTCAGAAGCAGCATCCCTGAGCAGTACAATGAAAAGTGCTAAGTTTTTAATAGCACTGGTAGTCTGGTATGATGTATTAGTAAGGGTTGGACAAGTCAGTAAACTTTTACAAAGCTCATCCATGCAGATTGCTCAAGCAGTTCTTCTGCTTGAAGAACTGAAAAGGTTTTAACAGAATACAGGGCCACAGGGTGCGAAAAGGCAAAAGTGACTGCTACTGAGCTAGCTGAAGAACTGGAGGTAGAACTCAAGTTTCCTGGTGCAGATGAGGTGAGACCCAGGAAAAAGAGGAAGCTTTTTGGTTATGAAGGTGATGATGAGTGTCTAACTAGTCCTGAACAGAATTTTAAAATCAACTTTTCAACTCTCTTGTTGATGTTGCACTGTCATCTGTGCAGGACAGGTTCACTCAACTTGCAGCTCATAGTGCTACTTTTGGCTTCCTCTACAACATACAAGACCTCTGTAATGTTTCTGATGATCAGCTATTGCAGCTCTGTAAAGACTTGCAGAATCTTTTAACGCACAATGACTCTGCTGATATCGATGCAGTAGAGCTGTATGAGGAATTGAAAACCCTTTGCCACATTATGCCAAAGGGATTATCAGCACTGGATGTCCTTAATTTAATGAAAAAGCGTGGGTTAGTGGAGATATTCCCACAGGTAGTGGTAGCTCTACGCATTTTGTTGACTTTGCCAGTGACCGTTGCATCTGGGGAGAGAAGCTTTTCAAAACTCAAACTAATTAAAACATACTTAAGAAGTACTATGCTACAGGATAGACTTGTGGGCTTGGCTATGATTTCTATTAATAATGAAATATCTTGCCAGATAGACTCTGCTGATATAATTGATAGATTTGCTCAGTGCAAGGCAAGAAAAGTGCGGTTTTAGAAAGTGGTCAATGTGCAAATTTTGTATGACTTTACAACAGTTGTAAGCAGAAGGCACAGTAGTTCTGTAGTATGCGAGTTCCTGTAGGGAAGCACTACAGTGGAGTTGGCAGGTAAGCACCAAGTATGGCCAGCTATGCACTTCTGTATGGTAACATACCTGAATGGGTATAGCGAAGCCAACTGCACATGTTCTTGCATGTGTACTGAAGGTATAGTTGCCTACTGCCAATAGGATCATTGCCAGTCTTTGGTCAATTGTCTGACTGGTACAGTATTTTTAACATTGTGAAAACAAGCCTACTGATTTTAAGTGACTCAAGTAGAAATGACAGTCTGAACAAGTGTAACATTTCACTGAAACATTGCATCTAGAAATGTCAGACTGTCTGTATTGCTGAATGCAATGAAACTGTGGAAGGAAATGTGTACTTTTCTCCTTCCTCCAGGCTACTGAGACTGCTGCTGGCTTTCTCAGTGACATTGTGGTAAATGAACTGAAGTTGGAGTTCCACAAAACTGCAGTGGCCAGGGTTATGACAATGGCTGTTAACATGAAAGGAAACTGTTCAGGCAAGAATTTTCTTTACATCCACATGCATTTCTTGCACCCTCTGGCTGTCACACAATCACAATCTAGTAATTGGTGATGCAAACTAACTTTTCAGTAGATGCTGTTGCATTCTTTGGTAATCTGCAATGAATGTACACTGTTTACATTCTAACTCTAGTACAAACTATTTTGGCATGTGTTGGGTCTAACTGTCCTTACACTTCAACCTGGTCCAAGTGGCTTTACAAAGTGTCAAAGCAGTGTGATTTGAAGTGGGTGCACTTTGTAATGCCTTGGTTTCAGTGGCAAAACTTACAAAAGGCAAGGATCCTAAGGCATTTCTGAAGCGGCATTGCTGAGCAGTACAATAAGTGTTAAAGTCAACTTTTGCAACTCTTGTTGTTGCACTGTCATTTGAGAAGGACTGGTTCACTCCGCTTACAGCTCAGTGCTACCTTTGGCTTCCTCAACACACAGGAGCTCTTGGTAGTTACTGAAAATATTTCAGTTGTCTGTTAACCCAGTTTGCATTTGCTGATATTGATGCAGTACAGCTGTATGAGGAATTAAACACTGATAATCCCTTTGGAGTAATGTCAGTGCTTGATGTCCTTAATGTAATCATGTATTTGTCTCTTACTAGAGGTAGCGCTGCATTTTGTTGACACTGCATGTGACAGTTGCATCTGGGGAGTGAAGTTTCTCCAAACAAGTACTATGTTACAAGGTAAATCTGTGGGATTGGCTATGATCTGAATTAATAACTGCTCTTGTCAGATGTTATATGCTGATATAACTGATTACAAGGCATGAAAAGTGCAGCTTTTGTAAGTAGCTAGGTAGAGACTGAACGGTGTGCAAGGTATGCATGATTTCACATCTGATGTACTATATAGTCTGATCCTACAGCGGAAGGCATAACGATACTTTTCAATGCCAGAGTTCCTGTAGGGCAGCACAAAGTACTGTCAACTAGGCACTATTCTGTACTACTGTAACTGGCTTACTTGAATTGCTAGGACAAAGTTGAACCCTATTCTGTGTTTCTGCATGCATAATGGAAGATGTGGTTGCATAATGGCGGTAGGGTCATTGCCAGTCTATCTGCCAGTTGCAGTATACAGTGAACTGTGCCAACTGAACACTAGTTGCCTCATGCAGACATGACAATACAAGTGTAACATGTCACATGTCACTGTCCATTTTGTGATGCAATGGAACTGGAAGGAAAGGGGTACTTTTTGTCCTTCCATGTTACTGGGACTACTGGTGGATTTCTCACTGACCATGTTAAATGAACTTAAGTTTGGGAATTCCACTAGAGAACTGCAGAGGCCAGAGTTATGACATATTGGCTCGAAATATGAAAGGAAACATTCTGGTGTTGCAGGAATCTTGTTTTAAATCCACATACATTTTTTGTACCCTCGGGCTGTCACAATCTCAATCTTGTAAAAAGTGATGCTGCAAGTCTCCAGTAGATGTTTCATTCTTTGGTAATCTGCAACAAATGTACACTTTTCAGAGGTACAAAATATTTTGTCATTGTCAGGTCTATCTGTAAAGCCACTTTGTGAGACCAGGTGGAAGTGTAGGGTAGAAAGTGTCAAAGTGGGTGCACTTTGCAATGCCGTGATGTTGTCAGGTCTATCTGTAAAGCCACTTTGTGAGACCAGGTGGAAGTGTAGGGTAGAAAGTGTCAAGCACCCTAAAGTGGGTGCACTTTCCAATGCCTTGGTTTCGCAGAACTTACAAAAGATCCTAATGCATATCTGAAGCAGCATGGCTAGTACAAGTGCTAAGTTTTTAATGGCACTGGTCTGGTATGATGCATTAGTGAAGGTTGGAAAAGTCAGTAAACATTTGCAAAGCTCTTCATGCATATTGATCAAGCAGTGATTCTACTTGATGAACTGAAAAGTGTTTTAACATAATACAGGGCCACAAGGTACAAAATGGCAAAAGTAACTACTACTGAGCTAGCAGAAGCACTGGAGGTAGAATTCCAGTTTCCTGGTGCAGATGAGGTGACTTCCAGGAAAGTGGAGGCTTTATCAACCAAATGACTTAGTCCTGAACAGAATAAAGTCAACTCAACACTCAGTTGATGCAGTCATCTGTGAAGGACGGGTTCACTCAATGTCCAGCTCAGTGCTACTTTTGGCTTCTCTACAACATATAAGAACTCTTGGTAGTTACTGAACATATTTCAATTCTGTCTGTTAACCCAGTTGGAATCTGCTGATATTGATGTAGTACAGCTGTATGAGGAATTAAACACTATCACATTACTCCAAAGGGATTATCAGTGCTGGATGTCAATGTAATAAAGCGCGTATTACTTAAGATATTCCCACAGGTAGTGGCAGCTCTGCACATTTTGTTGACACTGCTAATGACAGTTGCATCTGGTGAGAAGCTTCTCCAAACTACAACTAACATATTTAAGTATTATGACAAGATAGACTTGTGGCCTTGGCTATGATCTCAATGAATAAGGTATCTTGCCAGATAGACTATGGTGATATAATTGATTTGCTCAGTGCAAGGCACGATAAGTGCAGCTTTAGTACGTAGCTAGGTAGGTAATGAATGGTGTGCAAATTATGCATGATTTGACGTCTGATTTAACCTGTAGTCAAGATTTTACAGTGTAAGGCATAACAATTGTGCAGTATGCCAGAGTTCCTGTAGGGAAGCAGTACAGAAGTTGGTAGGGAAGCTGAGTACTGTCAGTTGTGCACTTCTCTACTACTGTGACTGGCAAACCTGAATGGCTATAACAAAGTCAAACCCTGTTCTTGCATCTGCTAATGTTTCAGGAATTGGTTATGGCTAGGCTTGTGTAGACCCTAGGGCCAATCTTGGGTTCATTGTGTAATTAAAGGTGTAGTTGTATAATGCCAATAGGGTCAGTGCCAGTCTTTAATAAATTACCAGACAATGATACACCACATTTCAGAGGGAATGTGCCAACTGAAATCTCTAAGACTGCAGTAGACATGACAGTTTGTACAAGTGGAACATTTCACTGTGAAACATTGCATATAGAAATGTACATCAAATGGCAGCAGGGGAATAAAACCAAACTATTACAATGTCTGAAGCATGAACCGGCTAAATGAGTCTTCAAATTATTCAAGTGTACCTGACAGTTTGGCAATTTAAACATTTTAAGTCACACATTAAATAGAAATGTGTAGTAGCCAGCAATGAAATAAAATATGACTGTTTCAATGTCTTTAACATGAACTATGCCTAACCTTTTCAAAATTACTCAAGCAGACCAGACTTTTTTTCCGTTCACGTTACACATTAATTGTGAAGTATTGCATATAGAAATGCATGAATAGCAGCAGATAAAATGTGACAAATTTTGATGTCTAACATTGAAGTGCACCAACTGAAATCTAATGTCTTCAACTTAAGTGGACCTGACAGTTTGTACAAGTTAATCACTTTTACTGTTGAACACTGCATTTAGAAATGTACATCTAATAGCCAGCAAAGGAATACTTGAATGACAATTGTTGACATGAAGGGTGTCAATTCAAGTCGACCTCACACATTTCATTGTGAAACATGCACATATAGAATGTGCATCTAATGGCAGCAGTGGAATCAAACCGGACTACAATGCCAAGCATGAACTGAACCAGCTAAATGAATGTCTTGAAGTTACTCATGTGGACCTGACACTTTGCAAGTTAAACATTTAACTGCCAAATATTGCATACAGAAATGTCTAGGAGCCAGCAATTAAATAAAATCTGACAATTTCAATGTCTAACATTAATTGTGCCAACTGAAACCCAATGTTTTAAATCAAGCAGACTGGACAGTTTGTACGAGTGAAACACTTTTTATTGAAGACTGCAGTTGGAAATGTTCATCTGGTAGCCAGCAAAGGAATAATTAAATGACAATTTCCAATGTCTTTCACATGAAGTGACAATTCAAGTGCACCTGGCAGTTTACAAGTGTCAAACATTGCATATTGAACTGTACATGTAATGGGAGAGCAATGCAATAAAGTCATCTGACAAATTTATGAACTGTATAACGTAAATGTCTAGTAGCCAGCAATGAAATAAAATCTGACTTGTTTCAATGTCTCTAGCATTAATTGTGCCAACTGAAACCTGTTTTCAAATTGGTCAACCAGACCTGACAGTTTGTACAAATGCAAAATTTTACTGTCAAAGATTGCATATAAAAATGTACTTGACAAGTAATGGAATAAATCATTTGACACTATCGATGTCTCTCGTCTTAAATATGTCTTCAAATTACTTGCGTTGACCTGATGGCTGAAAGTAGTACACTGCTGTTTAAAACTGAATTTAAAGGTCCCATATCCATCTGCAACCCTTAATGGATAAACACTGCCAATACAATTCTGAAATCTGCTTAGTGTTAAGTTGTATGCAAAGATCAAGACATCACTGACTGTAGTAACACTGCTTTCCTTTTTGGCCTCTGGGTCAGCATACAGCTGCAGCACCACCACATCACTATGTAGCTGTCTGAAGTATGTAGACTTGATTGCTGACCTGTGAAGAACATGAAGCACATCAGGGTATATAGTAAAAATGTAGAGTTGCTGCTACACTAGACCAAATGAGAACTTCTACACAAACATCAATGAAACATCAATGCACATTGCAAAAAAAGTTAATGCAGTCTCATGACTGCAGATGAACACTACACAAGCAACAGATCAACCAGGTTTAAGGATATTCAGCCTTCAATTGTAGTCAACTAAACTACAAGATGTCTTACAGTATTACTTGGATTTTCATGCATTTAAACATGGAAAGAACTGGAATGTTTTGTGGGAGTGACCCTTCTGTGGGCGTGGCTCAAATAGGGGTGTTCCTTGTGTTCAGTGTGGGTGGGGCTTAAGGGGCGCCAGAGCAGTGCTTCGCCTAGGGCGCCGTTTGAGCTAAGGCCGGCCCTGCTTATCAGACCCATTATCGAGTACACTGCCCCCTTTGGCATGTACCTTGCCAAGCACACGCAGCAGTTGGAGAGACCACAGAGGTTCCTGACCAGGAAAATCCAGGGTCTCAAACAGCTATCCTATACAGATAGACTAAAAGCCCTGTCCCTCTACTCAGTCTCATAAAGACTGCTCAGAGGTGACCCGTGTCTAGCATACAAGGCCATTTTAGACCCAGACTTGATGGAGTTGTTGCATATCAGTAAGACAAACTCCTCTCACACAATCTGCATGTAAGGCCTTAACCTGATCTGTGACATTACTAGAACTTGTTGGCAGGATACATTTCTGTCCCAAAGACTCCCCTGTCTGTGGAATAAACTCCCTCTCCATGTCGAGCAAAGTACCCCTCTAGCCCTATTTAAGAGGAACCTGGATGACTGGATGGGAAAGAGAAAATATACCCCTAGGATCTCACCTGTATCCCTGCTGGAGGGGAAAAAGGTGCTGACTTTGAGGAGCCATGGGTGAAATTCTTGGCTAGGCTTATAAGGGCCTCTGGGCCAATAGCCTAGTATCATCATATGACCCTATGAACAAATGTTTCCTGGAATTTGTTGAAACCGAGACTGTTTTTTGAACTGTTTATGCGCAGAAATCTGCTGATACTAAATCTGAGACTGATTTTGGTAAAAGCGGTAATCCATAAAGTGCATCAGGCACTGCAGTCACACGAATGGATAAATAAGTGAGTTTGGCAGTTGGCGCAGTGCGCTCAGGCTGTGAGCTGTAGGTCATGTGGTGCAAGGTTTGAGTCCCTCAGCCCTTATTTGCCTATTGTGTGGCATTGAAGTCAGCTAACCAGCCATTGCTTCAAGTTTCCCTGAAAAAGGATTGTGGTCGCACTTGACTAACAAATGGGCATTATTAAGGGATTGTATGACAAAACATTGTAGATAAGAGTGATTTAATTGTGAAGATAGTATGCAATTCAGTGAGGGATATCAAAGTGAAAACTGTGCAAGGTAACCCCCTCCCCCATTGTGAAACAAGTTAATCTACTATATCTGACTGTTTTATAGAAGATGGCTCATTTCTTATTGCAACTTTAGACATAGAAGCAGACATTTCAGTGTTAAGCAATATATTATAAATTGATAAGTATTCTGATAAAGTTTCTAGCTTATCAGATTTCCTGCAAGTACTTTGAAATATCCATTTTCTTAGAAAACTAGAAATAGATCTTTCAAATCAGTCAGCTGCTAGAATTTCCCAAATGTTCACTTTACTACTGCTATCAAGCTCTAACTCTGTATCTATAAAGATGTTTTATTGGCATTACAGTGAGCACAGACCATGGGTACTGTGATTACCATTTGTACCTAGAAAAGCAGCACGGAGAAAAAATTGCTGGCTCTATGTCACAGTAAAAGAAATTCATACAACAGCACTTTTTTTTGTGAACGAATCAGTATTGCACTGGGTGTTTTACAATTTACACAACTCTACTTTTCAAGTATCTTCTTTCATCTTCTCCATTCCAAACAAAAACAATTTACCCGTACACATACTGCCATTCAAAATATTAAGAAACACAACAGTGCACCGTGAACCAACAGTGATAACAGTAAGAGTGACCACAAAATGAAAGCGATGCAGTCACCAGGTTAGAAAAAAATATATATTTCACATAGTAATCATCAGCAAAAGGAATTCTTTATAACGTAGCAGTACCCATGCTATTCATGATTTATAAAATGTATTTTTATTTATTGTTTTTATTGACTGGGAAAGTCTGACTAGGTGGAAAATCATTTTTCAGTGCAAGCCCAGGGGAAAAAAGCTCCACAAAATAGAGAAAAGGTGGCATGTATGTATGCATGCATACATACATAATGTGATGAATCATTCTAGCATGTGACAATGAGAAAAAAACAATGATTGTTTGAGCATACAATAGCGACAAAACAAAACATTGATATGATGTATATGAACAGTTATATCATACAAACACATTCTAATCCAGGTAATACAAGGATATAAAAAAATCATTCAAAGGTAGATCAGAATGAGTATTTATACTAACAAAGTTTAGATCAGTAGTATTTTATAACAGTAGGATAGTGGTAAAGTGAACTTTCATAGTGATGTAAAGTTTTAGAAAGCGTGGTAGATTGTATGTGGCCAAAAAGATATAGTAGTAAAGGATAAGAGAGAAGATTAGTAGTCAAACAATCATTTTAGAGCAGGATTTCACTACGGTATGACACCTTATCAACAGTAACTTTAGAGACAGAAGATTAGTAGTCAAACAGTCATTTTAGAGCAGGATTTCACTACGGTATGACACCTTATCAACAGTAACTTTAGAGACAGAAGATTAGTAGTCAAACAGTCATTTTAGAGCAGGATTTCACTACGGTATGACACCTTATCAACAGTAACTTTATAGACAGAAGATTAGTAGTCAAACAGTCATTTTAGAGCAGGATTTCACTATGGTATGACACCTTATCAACAGTAACTTTATAGACAGAAGATTAGTAGTCAAACAGTCATTTTAGAGCAGGATTTCACTACGGTATGACACCTTATCAACACTAACTTTAGAGACAGAAGATTAGTAGTCAAACAGTCATTTTAGAGCAGGATTTCACTATGCTATGACACCTTATCAACAGTAACTTTAGAGACAGAAGATTAGTAGTCAAACAGTCATTTTAGAGCAGGATTTCACTACGGTATGACACCTTATCAACAGTAACTTTAGAGACAGAAGATTAGTAGTCAAACAGTCATTTTAGAGCAGGATTTCACTATGGTATGACACCTTATCAACAGTAACTTTAGAGACAGAAGATTAGTAGTCAAACAATCATTTTAGAGCAGGATTTCACTACGGTATGACACCTTATCAACAGTAACTTTAGAGACATAAGATTAGTAGTCAAACAATCATTTTAGAGCAGGATTTCACTACGGTATGACACCTTATCAACAGTAACTTTAGAGACAGAAGATTAGTAGTCAAACAGTCATTTTAGAGCAGGATTTCACTACGGTATGACACCTTATCAACACTAACTTTAGAGACAGAAGATTAGTAGTCATTTTAGAGCAGGATTTCACTATGGTATGACACCTTATCAACAGTAACTTTAGAGACAGAAGATTAGTAGTCAAACAGTCATTTTAGAGCAGGATTTCACTACGGTATGACACCTTATCAACAGTAACTTAGATTAGTAGTCAAACAGTCATTTTAGAGCAGGATTTCACTACGGTATGACACCTTATCAACAGTAACTTTAGAGACAGAAGATTAGTAGTCAGTCATTTTAGAGCAGGATTTCACTACGGTATGACACCTTATCAACAGTAACTTTAGAGACAGAAGATTAGTAGTCAAACAGTCATTTTAGAGCAGGATTTCACTACGGTATGACACCTTATCAACAGTAACTTTAGAGCAGGATTTCAGTACGGTATGACACCTTATCAACAGTAACATTGTCATCATTTAAACTTCCCGCTGAACTCAAATAAGGGTAATCCTTAGCTTACTATTTCTTTTTTTTTCAAAACAGGTTTATTGTTTTAACATATAAGAGAAATATCATAACAATTTTATACAAGTAATTAAAAATAGGTATTATTATAATATTCAACAAAACTAAAGTTTTTACAAAGACATCCACTACAATCAGATCAATTAATTAAACTAAAATACCATGCTATTGAAATTAAAATTTTTTTAACAAATTTTGTAAATTATCCCATACAATAAAATAAGATGTTTTTCTATTTGTTCTAGTCCTAATTGTGTTTATTTCCATATGGCACACTATATTCATAACATTTTTAAATTCATTGAACGAAGGAGGTGTATCTGAAATCCAATTTCTAGTTATTATTTTCCTAGCCACTGCTAGAATAGACCATAACAAGGGAAGCTTAACCTTTTAACACTTTGAGGTACAGGTGTGTTGAATAATATAAGAGATTTAGAAATAATGAAATTATCTGTAAAAGAGCCTGCAAAAATTCATTAATTGACTTCCAGTATTCTTTCAATTTTATACAGTCATAAAACATATGAGCCCAGTCAGCATTAATTTCTACATTACATCTCTTACATAGATTATCTTTATTATTTATTTTATTCATCATCAAAGGTGTATAAAAAGATCTATGTAAAAATTTCCATGTATAAAGTCTCCAGACAATGGAAGACGTAGTTCTATAAGCAGATTCCAATATATATTGTTTATCTTGTTGATTTGGTGGGTCCCCATTAATAGAAGTGAAATAATTCCAGTATGAATCTACACTGTAAAAAGTTTCTTGTCTGATAATTTTATGTATGTATGAAAGTTTACCTTTATCAGAAACTTTATGTTGTAAATTTAATATCAAGTAATCAATCAGTGTTGGAATAGATTCTTTAACAGTTATAGACATTAAATCTATTTTATTAATGAGATGTTGTCTAAAGGTCTGAACCTCTAACCAGCAAGTTTCTCTTAGATCAAATTCTTGTTTTAAGAAATCTAGATTTTTAACTTTATTATCAGATATCAACTGATACCAGTACTTTAGATCATTATCTATAGCTAAATGAGTTCCTTCAGAAGTAGATGACAAAAGCATACCCTGAGTATACATTATAGGAAATACAATAAAATTCCATTCCCTATACTTAGGGTCCATGAATATAAAGTTACGATAACTAATAATAATATTTAATGGGTAACAAACCATATGTTTAGGTGTAATAGGTGAAGTACAAAATTCCTTTAGTAATCATAACATGGAGTTATTTACAATCATATTTTTATGTGTTAAGGAGATTTTCATGGAGTGTATACTAATTAGCTCCCAATAATCTTTCCATTTTGTGACATATGACTGATCTATTAATAAAGTAATAACTTTTACAATAGAAGAGATAGTATATAAATTAAAGTCTGGAAAAGAAATACCCCTTGAGACCAGCTATTAGTATGTTTCTTTAATGCAATCCTAGGTCTATTAGGTGCCCATAAGAAATTTAACATTAGTGTGTTCAGTTTCTTGATAATTATTTTTGTAGGTGGAAGTATTATTGATTGTATTAAGTATAAAATCTTGGGGAATATTATCATTTTAATAATTGTAAGTCTCTCCTCCATAGTAAAAAACATATTATTCCAGGTATTAAAAATATTTTGTATATTAAGAAAACAGGTATTATAATTACTATATATAATAGATTTAATATCTTTAGATAGTATTATACCTAAATAAGTTATCTGACCTGAATTGGGTACATATTTAGTAAAATCACTAATGAGAATATTTTTGTGTATATATAGGTAGTATTTTAGTTTTTTCTTCATTGAATATTAAACCAGAAATACTTTTAAAATTCATCATGTTATCAAATAGAGACTGTATAGAAGAATTAGATCCTGCTGATGTAATTAGAACATCATCTGCAAAAAGTTGAATTTTGGATGTTGTATTTTCATCTATTTCAAAACCCTCTATGTCAGTACTGTTTCTGATCAAATTAGCACAAGGCTCCATTACTAAAGTGAATAATAGTGGAGAAAGTGGACATCCTTGTTTTGTACCTTTAAGAATGGGTATTTTTTGTGAAACATATGTTCCTACCTTAATATAAGCCAACGTTCCTTTGTATAAATGTTCAATTAGATTTACAAATGCATCCGAGAAGTTTGTGCACTTCATTAAGGTAAACAGATAGTCTCAACTTACTGAATCAAACGCTGAACTTATATCAAGACTAATAAGTGTTAAATCTTTCTTTTTCCTATTTGCAAAATCTATTAATGTTAAAGTTCTTCTTATATTATCAAAAGTATTTCTATTTACAATGAAGCCTGTCTGATCTATATCTATAATGCCGGGAATGATTGTCTTCAATCTATCAGCAAAGATATTCATAAACATTTTATAATCAACATTAAGTAATGAGATGGGCCGATATGAAGAACATCTAGTTGGATCTTTATTAGGTTTTAAAATTGGCGAAATAAATGTATATTGCCAAGATGGGAGGGTTATTAACTCAGTTTGGGCCAAAATAAAAACCTTATGTATTAATGAATATGTATTTTTAGAAAGGATTTTATATATCTCTGGTATAATACCATCATTACCCGGTGCTTTGTTTGATTTAAGCTTATTTATTTGTGTAATAACTTCTGTATATGAAATACTTTTGTCCAATAGTTTAATCTGTTGTTTATTAAGCTTTTTATTCATATTTGTGGTTATAAACTCCTTTATTTTATCTTTAGGTTCCATGTTAATATTATTATGGTTAATTTTGTGAAAGTGATTTCTAAATTCATCTAGTATTTCTGGTATACTAGAAACATTCTTCTTTTTCCTTAGAGAAAAGATTTCTTTGATATGGTTTTGTTTATTCAACCTTTTTGTTTTATTTTTAAGACTATGTAAGTATTTGGGGCTTATTGAATAAGACAAAAACTTGTATTTCTCTAAAGTTATTTTAACTTTATGAGTTAAAATTTCTTTGTATTTCTCATTTAGTTTGTTTATTTCTTCACTAACTTTCTTGTCCATAATATTTTCTTTATTATTATGTTTATAAGAGTCTAATTTACTTTGAATATCTAACAATTCCTTATCCCAAGATTTCCTTTTATTATTATACCATCTGATACTTTGTCCATATAGATATGATTTTAAGGCATCCCAAACATAAACAATGGAGACTTCCGGAGTGTTATTTATGTCTAAAAAATGTTTTACTTCTGAAAGTATATATTCTTTATAGTCTTTTAGTTGAATTAAGTATGCTGGTATCCTTTTGATCTGAACATTATGAGTATTTTTTATCATAAATTCAAAAACAATTGAATTATGATCAGATATAGGACATGAAATGATTTTGGAATTAATTAAATCTGTTACCATCTGGTTAGAAATAAAGACCCTATCTATTTTTGAATAAGTTTTGTATCTGTTAGAAAAAAAGGTGTATGGTAATGATTTTGAATCTATCTGATTATTAATATCATTCAAATGATAAGAATTAGCAAAATCCTTTAAATGTTTTGCATTAGATGTAATTCTTCTCTTTCCTATAGTGGTAGTATTACTTTCATGTAGTATACAATTAAAGTCACCAGCTAAAATAATATCTCCTATAGAGAATGATATGATCTTATCAAGATGATGTTTCACTGTATTAATACCAATTCCAGGTATCCAATATACATTAATTAAAGTGTAAGTCTTCCCATTAATTTGTATTGTAACCATACAAAACATTCCTTTGTCATCCTGATAAGACTTAATGGTTTTAGGAATGGGCATACTTTTATTCCATAAAATAGCCACTCCTCTTTTTTCTGAGTGTGCTCTGAACTAACCAATACTGTATATTTGTTTGTGGCTAGTTTATCAATATCTTTTTCAAGAGATGTGTTTCTTGTAGGAAGACTAAGTTGGCCTTATGTAAATTAATGTATCTTATTAGGCTTGCCCTTTTACATGGATTATTCAATCCATTAATGTTTAAAGAAATTCCTTTTAAAGATGTCATTTGGCATTTTTAAAACTTAAGAATCTTATGATCAAAATAACAAATAACAAGATAAGTAATGTTACATCTCCTCCTTTAGGTGTACCTTTAAATATAGCTGTATTTATTGAATCTCTTATGGGATTTCGTATAGGATTCAATTTTGTTTGTAGTGACAATGAATGTACAAAATATATTGTGGATGTCAAAACTATATACAAATAACAATGAACAAGTGAAAATAATGTAAGGATTAAACATTGCATCCAGCCTGGAGTTGTAAACTCCAACTTAGAGTAGTATTTACCACTCAAGTTAACCCCCTATCCTAAGCAGCAGTACGTCAGCTACCACCTTATCAATTTAATACTAGTTATATTTAACTGAAGTTAACAGTTTTCAATTCAATTATCTAGCAAGACAAGACTACACATTTGGTAAAACAGCATCATATAAACTAAAATAAACCTTTTTTTTTTTTTTTTTTAAAAACTGTTCATACTACTATATACATCCATGTAATATAAAACACTTGTATTCAAATAGCATTCAAATAATCTTGATGTTAGAAATCAAGAGGAGAGAAAAATAAGTTCTAACATTCATTTAAATCAAAAACCTTGGCTAATATGATTCACACATTACATATATTAGGATGCATCTATTTTCTGTCATGTAAATACAGTTAACAGCTTCCAAAAAAAAACCTTGAATTGCTTGTATATGAGCATTTACTCAAAATCATTATTGCCAATAGAATAAAATATTGTATTCATAGAAATTGTTATAAATCATACTTCATAGTTAAGCAGATTCTCAGAAACATTTATATACATATCTACATACACACACACACACACACACACACACATATATATATATATATATATATATATATATATATATATACATATACATACATACACACATACATACACACATACATATATATATATATATATATATATATATATATATATATATATACATGCATATACACACACACGCACACACACACACACACACACACACACACACACACACACACACACACATACACACACACACACACACACACACATACACACACACACACACACACACACATACATACATATATATATATATCTGATCTCACTGAGTTGTATCTTTACTGAGCACCATCTTACATTGCTGTCCCTTCAATAAATCTGTCTGCTTTATACAAAATAATGCACAGCAAACACATTTTAGTAACCAGATTTTACAAACATGCTATACTGCTGCTTTAAAATATATCACATGACAATTTCTTCCAGTATAGAGTTATAAAATTATTTATGCTTGTCAATCAGATGAATTAAATGAGTTATAGTAATGTATATGTTTGGGACATAGGTTTTTAACACATATTATTAATCTGCTATTCCTGTATCTGTGATGTATCAGTGTGATATTTAGGTCAAAGGTGAGACCAGCTGCTTTCAGCTTCTCTGTGAGATTTCTGAGAGTTGAAGCTTTTGAAGTAGCTCATGGACACTGTGCATGAGACAGCCCACATCCCAGATTGTCTCTCTTAACATTTTGGGAAACTTATTAAAACTAGTGACAAACATTCATTTAGCAGTGTAAATGCATCTAAACATGACAAAACCTTCACAAGGCATTCTACAGGTTATTACAGACTCTATGTAAGTGAAATCAAGCCCAAAATTATTAATAAGTAACAAAACTCAACATTTTTGTCCCAACTCAACTCCTATGCTAATCTTATTATTTACTGTGTCTATATGATCAAAGTATTTCTATATATTAATAAAGAAAAGAAAAGAGAGTAGAAAGTAAAAGGGTGTAAGGCAGAAATAAAAAAAATGTAAGAGAAAGCTATAAGAAGTATATACAATAGAATATTACTTACTGTTTATATTAATAGAGTTAAAAATAAAACATATTATTTACTATTATTTAGTTCTAATTATTATTAGTTAAAGCATGACAGATTATTTACAAACAAGCATAAGCAGTGTAATCAAGAAATTATAATTAGGTAGTGTCATTCCTGTATCTGTGATGTGTCAGTGTGATATCTAGGTCAAAGGTTAGACTAGCTGCTTTCAGCTTCTCTGTGAGAATTCTGAGAGTTGAAGCTTTTGAAGTAGCTCATGGACACTGTGCATGAGACAGCCCACATCTCAGATTGTCTCTCTTAACATTTTGGCGGGAAACTTATTAAAAACTAGTGACAAACATTCATTTAGCAGTGTAAATGCATCTAAACATGACAAAACCTTCACAATGCATTCTACAGGTTATTACAGACTCTATGTAAGTGAAATCAAGCCCCAAATGATTAATAAGTAACAAAACTCAACATTTTTGTCCCAACTCAACTCCTATGCAAATCTTATTATTTACTGTGAATATATATGATCAAAAGCATTTCTATATATTAATAAAGAAAAGAAAAGAGAGTAGAAATTAAAAGGGTGTAAGGCAGAAATAAAAAAAATGTAAGAGAAAGCTATAAGAAGTATATACAATAGAATGTTACTTACTGTTTATATTAATAGAGTTAAAAATAAAACATATTATTTACTATTATTTAGTTCTAATTATTATTAGTTAAAGCATGACAGATTATTTACAAACAAGCATAAGCAGTGTAATCAAGAAAGTATAATTAGGAATAGCATTTGAAGAACATATAAACTTTTAAAGGAAAAAAAATTATCAAATTACTGACCTTATTTTTCCTCTTCAGAAAGAGAAACAAGTTAAATCACAGCTTGCCATTAAATCTCCAGATATTTTGACTAGTTATGAAACAAAACATTTCTTTGCACACAGAGAATAACTTTGATTAAATCTTTTTCAAAATATTTGTTGCTTCTTGGAAATGCAGGAACTATATTTAAAAGGATTAATAATAAAATAAAATGATGAGAGAAAAAAAACATAGTACAAATCATTTGTTTTTAGTCTCTTCTTCTTCTCTGAAGTCTTCCACGAAGTTTCAGTTGCCAGTCTCTTTAACGAAGGACTAGCCCATTCCATTTCTTCTATTTTTCCAAAATCTTATTTTTTGATAAACAGTAAAGCAGAGTCTAAGTCATCGAAAATTTTAGGACCATCAGGAAGGAAGATTTTAAGCTTGGCAGGAAACAGAAGGTATGTTTTAAACTGTGCTTTTTAAGCTCCCTTATTAGTGGCAGAAAAACTTTTCTTTTAGCTAATACCATGGAAGAATAGTCATTGTCAAAACGCACAGTTGTTTCATTAATCTTAACAGGAGCTTTAGCCCAAGCAGATTTAAGAACCATCTCTTTATCAAAAGATGATAGAAATCTAACTATAACTGATCTAGGATAGTTTTTGTTAGAGTTAGTATTAGCTATAGATCTATGTGCTCTTTCGATACCAAAAGAGAATGCTTCTGGTAAATCTAAAGTTTTAGGGAGCCATATTGTTAAAAAAGAAGTAATATTGTTACCTTCAATATTTTCTGGCAGTCCAAAAATCCTAATGTTATTGCCTAGATCTATTTTCCAGGTCATCCAGCTTTGTTTGTAAATGTGTATTTTGTTTCAGCAGAAACTCAGTGTTGATTTCCTCTTCTTGTATTCTATTTCCCATGTCATTCACAGCTTCTTCTATGCCTGTCATCTGGATCTTCTGTTGTTGCAGGTCCATATGTAACAAGTCTATTTGTTTTGTAGTTTTTTCTATGAAAGTGTCTATTTTAGTATCCATTTTATCCATCTTAGCAGTAAGTTGCTGGACTATAATTATCAGAGACTGAAGTTCTTTCTTGATGCTGGAGTCTTGAGAATTTGTCTTACTGGAACTCATTTCAGACTGATAAACTGACAGGAAAATTTCCAAAGTAATTTCTGACAGGAATATTATTAAGATTTCCTTTCTTTTTTAGATATAGTTCAAGAACTATATAAAACAAACATATTTAGAAAGAAAATTACTTCAAAAATTAATTTTTAAGTAATTAATTCCTGTCAATGTAATGAAATTGGTGGAGCTGAAGAAATCTGCTGCTATCCTGTGTTCATCCTTGGTCACACCCCCAAAAAGATCAGCTTACTATTTCTGACAGCATGCAAAACGAGAACCAGAGTCTATTCATTTAAGAAAAATGTTTAGTTCTCACTTTTATGTCTTCTGCTAATTCAGAAGGTTTTATATAGTAAACTGCACTGTCTGGATATGACCTGTTGCACAAGGCTGATCCATTAGTTTTAGACATGTAAAAGTAATCGTGACATTAAGTGACCCGATCAAGAGCACTCAGCTGGAAGTGGTAACAATTAAACTCCAATCTGCTGGATATGCTAAGCCCATTCACAGATTTTTATCAGCACTAGGAATCCAATTTATTTATGAGAAAAAAAACTGAATAATATGGGTTTTACTAATACCGTGATTTATTTTAAACTTTAATTTACATCATCCACCATCAAGGAGGTTATAGACTGAAAGTACCAGACATCTCATCTGCTAAGAGTCATTCAGATGTTACTTGCCAAGTCCTCACTGACAATACTCCCATGGCGTTTGCTATAAGAACTCAGTGGACATATTTGGATAGAGTACTTAAATTGCCTCTATACATATGCTCTCAAAAAGATTTTCATCTTTGGTTGGAGCAACACTACCACCAAACTCTGCAACTGATAGGAGGGGAAGAAAGGGATCTTATACACACATGGGACAGGTTTAAGTATGTACTGGCATTAAGACTGCAGAAGTTCATTTAAGGGAAATGCCAGACTATGTAATATATAATCAGAGCCTTGAAAATAGACTCTGAGCTTTACAAGAATCCAGTTTCCATACAGATGAGGTAACCATGACTGAATACCTGCAACAGCAATCCTAACAGGAACATGAATATAAATGGTAGACAGTAAATCTGCTAAGGGTTTTAAGATTAAGAGAGTTTCATACTTCCTGAAAGCTTTAAAACCTCTTGCTAATACGCTGAGTCAACAAACAGCCAAAGGTTTGATCTCTAGGATTAGACACCCTCTTTCAGGTCAAACACATGACCCTGAACAATTCTTTTAGCTATTCAGGACCTTTTTCAGGACATTATACACTGAAAAGCATACTTCTCAAAATTGGAGGAGGAGATTGACACCTTTCCTTTTGGCATTTATCTTCCCATCTTTCAGATACACAAGCCCTAGATCTTTTATCACCAATAACCAATGAAGAATGACTGGAGGTTCTCAGACAGTCAAAACATGGAAAGGCCCTTGGATAAGATGCTTTGACTTTAGAGATACTTCAGGGTATGGGTCCCAAGTTTTTGGAAGATTTTTCTAAAAATGTGCAATGCTATTTTGATGCAGCCACCTCTTAACATTCTTGGGGGACGGTCTTTTATTTCATTTATGCAAAAAACAGGGATAGACAAACTATTTCCAGCTTCATACTGTCCCATATCAGTCTTAAATGTGGAATATAATTTTTTATATTAATACTGCCCCATAGACTTAATAGAATTCTACTAGGCCAGTTTCACCCTGACCAGACAGGAGTCATTAAGGGACATCAAACCTCCAACAATATTATTAAAACACAGTTATTGATGAATGATGTAAATCACTCATACTAAACCTCTAATGATCCTGAGTTTCGATGCCAAAAGGGCCTTTGATTGGGTCAGTCAGAAATACTAAATAGCAGTTCTTTCTCACTTGGCTTCCCAACTGGGTTTCAACAGTTATTGCAAAACCTAAATAAAGGGTCCTTGGTATATCCAGAGGCACAAGGCAGGGACTCTTCCTTTAACTCCTTCCTCCTTAACCTTTGTTTAAATCCTTTGCTTTGATATGTAATTTAAGAGCTCAAAAAGCTTTGGATACCATTGAGGCAATTCAGCAGCTACCCTCTTTTTATAGACAGACAATTTATTGGTTTATGCCGGTTTACCTGGTGCAGCAAAAACAAAACAAAAAAAACCAGCTGATTCCAGCACCTACCTCAGTTTATGTATTAGTCGTCCCCTCTGCTCTGCGCTCACTCTCTGACTGCAGTTAAGTACAAGCCGCCAAGCTAAAAACGGTATAAATTAAAATAATATCCACCACCGTATCTAACGGTCCCAAACTCGCGTGTCCCAAGTCGCAACCTCTAAATAAGCTATTGCTACTGATTGTTTCTCGCTCTCTTTTTTGAGAAGAGAGCGAGAACCAATCAGTAGCAATCCAGCCATCCATGTCACGTACATGCCTGCCAATGTGGTAGTCCGACCCCCCTTCTAATTTACGATGCGGATCATGCAGTTAAACCGCATAGACTTCTGGGCATCACACTGATGCTTTTTTTTTTATCTGGACTGCCTTTTACAAGAAACAAACTCATTTATAAAACTACAATATTTACAACAGCCACATTTAATCATTTTAGAATATATACTATTGTCAATTCTTTGATAAGAATATTCCAGTATATTTTTAACAATTGTTCCTCTACTATACATAATTTTGGGTGCCTCACCTAATAGTGTCTTGTACTCAGAAGGAAATATAATTTTGCACATATTTTTAAGAAAGGACACCGATTTTGGGACTTCATTATTGTATTCTACAACCATAACTCCTAATTTATCATTGTCCCTTGCTACTTCTGTTTCTTTTTTTACTCTTAACATCTCCCAAGTTAATTTTCTTCCCAAGAATCAGGGCATATCTATCACCCCTTCTCCTGATAATTAACTTCTTGTGTTTAATAATAAAGGGTCAGGGTAGTCTCTATCCTTAAACATCCTATTAGTTTATCCAAGTCAACAAGAAAAGTGACATCCTCAGATACTAATCTTAAAACACATGCAGTTTGTCTTTCACTATATTATTCTCTTGATACTGGGGGTGACAACTATCCAAATGTAGTAGGGAATTAGAATATGATTCTTTTCGATAAATATTGGAGATATACTTCCCTTCTTATCTGTCTTTGGAAATAGTAATATCAATATAATTAATACTTTCCTCATAATTGTGAGCAAACTTCAAAAAACAACTTCAGTGGTTTAAATAATTAATAAATTCAACCAGGGATGTAATATCACCATTCCATAAAATTAAAATATCATCCAAGAATCTAAAGTATCAAAACATGTTACAAAAAGTGAGGAAGTAAATACTTTTTGATGCTCCCAATCTGCTAAAACCAGGTTGATATACATCTCGATCCCATAGCCACACTTGTTAATTGGTGAAAAAATTCTCCTTCAGAATATATAAAATGATTCCATAACACCAGTTCTAAAAAATCTTGGATGACCATCTCTATATGTTGTTTATTTACATCTTTCAATAACATTTTATAAAAATGTTGCAAACCTTCATCATGAGGTATAACTGAATATAAATTAATTACATCAGTCATAAACAAAATATTATGTTTGAATGGAATATCATTTAATAACTTTAGAAGGTTCTAAAAATCCCTTAAAATACATCCTTCTTTCTATACCATGTTTTTACAGTAAAAATCTAGAAACATAGCCAATGGTTATGACTTGGATTGACTTGCCACTACTATAGGTCTCAAGGGTGGATCACACATATTTATTGCTGGGATAACTGGTTTTGTTATATTAATAAATTCAAATTTCTTTCCTGATTTACTACCTTGGCATAATAGATCAAATAGACATAAATCAATTTTTGCATATGCTACATTAATCTCATTTTTAGATACAGAAATATATGTAGCAGTATCATTCAAAATGTCCAGCATCTTATTTGAATATATCCAATAGTCCATAATCACCACCCCCTTTATCAGATTTCATCACCCTAATGTTATTTCCAATCAGTTATTTTAACACTTCTCTTTCTCCTATAGATTGTCTGTATGGGAGTGTGAGTTTACCAAAATTGTTGTAAAATGGTCTTCACATACTCTCGCAAAAACAGACACCATTGGATTTGATGGCGGTAAAAAAAAATTTTTTTCTTTTGACTCCTAAAACTTTCATTCCCTGTGTTACCAAAAACATTTTCAAATTCAGTTGTCTAACATATATCTTAAAATGTATTAAAAGTTAAAATTTGGAATGAAGGTAAAACCTTTTTTTTAAAAAAGTGAATCATATTTGTCATCATAGGTGCCAGAACCATAGGGAGAGGGAACACCCCCCCCCCACTTTTACAGTTGCAAGACCTGTAAGGACTCATGCGTGCATCACTTGCTATTTAAGCACAAAAGTGCATGGAAACAACTACCTGATCACATCAAGCCTGCTGGCAGATCATCCATGGTAAGGAGAGGTTTATTTATGTTTCCCCCAAGGCTGTGTGCTCCATTTATTTATTCAGTAGCTGGTGTGCTCTGTTTATTTATTCAGTATCTGGTGTGCTCCGTTTATGTAATGCAGTAGCTGGTGTTCCATTTATTTAAGTAGCTGGTGCTCCATTTATTTATTTAAGTAGCTGGTGTTCCATTTATTTAAGTAGCCGGTGCTCCATTTATTTATTTAAGTAGCTGGTGTTCCATTTATTTAAGTAGCTGGTGCTCCATTTATTTATTTAAGTAGCTGGTGCTCTATTTATCCATTTATTTATGCAGTAGCTAGTGTGCTCCATTTATGTAATGCAGTATCTGGTGCTCCATTTATTTAAGAACCTGCTGCTGTGTTTATTTAAGTAGCTGGTGCTGCCTTTATTAATTTAAGTAGCTGCTGCTCCATTTATTTATTTAAGTAGCTGGTGCTATGTTTATTTATTTAAGTAGTTGGTGCTCTGTTTATTTAAATAGCTAGTGTTCCGTTTATTTATTTAAGTAGTTGGTGCTCCATTTATTTAAATAGCTGGTGCTCCATTTATTTAAGTAGCTGGTGCTCCATTTATTTATTTAATTCAGGTGTGTGTGTGTGTGTGTGTGTGTGTGTGTGTGTGTGTGTGTGTGTGTGTGTGTGTAAAATGTCCCAGTTAAATTTAACTGGTGGTTAGAATTTCTGTACCTTAGGTACAGAAGCCTGCATTCTTTACCCACACCACCACTTGTGATTCAGGGAGTTTAGTCCATAGGTCTCAACTTTCTAGATTTTCAAAAGATATTTGGCTCATACATTTGGTCTGTTCTTCTTAAAATTTATGGTTTTCTGGCAAGTTTCAATCTTCCTATCTTTCTTGGAAACATGGTAACACAAAACATTTAGTCTTCCTATCTGTTTTGGAAACACATGGTAACAAAACACTATTTTAGCAACTTTCTAAGATTATACAAGCAATATTTAAAATATGTCCTTGGTTTTGGGCCTTTGCCCCCCCCCCCCGACAAAAAATTTTTGGCTTTTTTCCAGATTTCTTCTGCTGTGAAATTGAGAGATTTAGTTGTGTCAAGTGGATGGTGTAGTGGTAGTGTTGTCGGCTCACAGGAAAAGGTTTTCTGGTTTGAATCTTGGCTGGTGTGCCTTGTGTAGAGTCTGTATGTCCTCCCTGTGTTTGTGTGGGTTTCTTCTGGGTGCTCCAGTTTCCTCACATGTTACAAAGACATGTGTCTGGAGAATTTCTCTCTGGGCCACTGCTGAATATTGGCTTTGTTCCAAGTTGAACTTTCCTGTTAAATAAATAAAAAAAAAAATTACAAGGAGCTGAGAGCTTCAGGGGAACAGAAGTTTAGTGCTGCTTATTCCAAGTCTGTTTGCATTGTTAGTAGCACAACAGGTAGTAGCCTTACTTTTGATGCAAAAGACTGTGGGTTCCACTCCCACAGTATGCAGATGAATCGCTGATACTGTACTGGGTTGTACTTTAAAGGGAGTGGATGCCGCAGTCCTGTGAATGTCCTACTTTGGAAGAATTACCTAGTAACTATGAACTTAGTTTGCCATCCATTCCCTATTGCAATATTACTAGCTTATCATTTTTAATGTAACATAGGCAAACTATTTTTCAAGGGCAACAGCCACCTTCTTTTTGAAATATAAAGTTGTTTCCTAGCAGTAACCTCTTCATTAGTTACAGATCCCTCTAATGTGGAATTATTTAGATGACTTACTTCTGCAGCAATTTTGCATATTTAGTGATATTGGTGGATTGTAATGACAAAAAATGTAGTGGCCTTTTATGGTTGAAATTTTCTGAAATGGGTAGTTTTGTCATTATTGGTTCATACATTTTGTTTCATTGTTTACTAGAAGACTGTTCAAAACTACAAATTTAAAACACAGTCTAACAACTGGTGCTGTATTATACAAGGAGTATACTTTAATACAGTCAGGAAGGTGAATCAAAGAAGGCATGCATGTATGCATGGCCCTAAAAATGTGTTTGAAAACATCCCAGAGGAAAGTGTGAAAGGCTCAAAATCATGGGCAAATTTTAAACTTTACTCTTATTACCAAAGCAATGGATGATGGTAAAACAGTTCGCACCACATTACCTTGACCTGGCCAATACTTTTGACACAATCCCCTACTCAGGTGTAGTACAAAAGATGAATAATGTAGGAGCAAACACTTATATCACTAGCTGGATTGCCAACTTGCTCACAGGATGCAGGAGGTCAAAACAGGGGAAGAGGCCAGTCACCAATGGAGTCCCCCAGGGGTTCAGTGCTGAGACTTTTTCTGTTTTGCATATACATCTCAAAAGTAAAAGGAAATACCAAAGGGCTTTGGCCGGCTAAGTTTGAGATGACTGCAAGCTAGGAGCAGTTACTGAATCCCTAAATGACTTAACCATCATGTCGGGAAGGATTTTCCCAAATAATAACTGGTGTCAAAATCATGACAATGCCCTCTGAGAACTGACCCAATTGTTTGGAATTTGGGAACTTGTATGTACAGTGACCTAAATTTTGACCAGCATGTGTCCAGAGTCATAAGAAAGCCTTTCTATATTGCACAGCTTATAAACAAATTGTGACTAGATCTAGAGATGTTGTTGTCCCCCTTTACAAAGCTCTCATTAGGTCAATCATTAAGCAATAACCGACGATGTGGTATGGTATATTGAAGATTTACCCACGGTTGGTGTGGTTTAATCATGAGGGCAAAGCTTGAGTGATTAAATAAAGCCAATCGTGGGTAAATATCAATATACCACAACCACGGAGTCGGTTATTGCTATTATACAATGACATTATTTAAGAAAAAAACACCTACTTTTCTTAAATAAGGTCTTTGTATAACGGTGCATTATTGTTCTTCTACAGGTGGTAGTATACTGCTTCCTTGTCTTGATGTGCTGCGCATGTGTATGGCACTTGAGTTTCTACGCATACCCAGTACATCAGTCTCCATTGCCCTTGTTTTTCTTTTCTTTTTTTTATTTATTAAAAAAAAAGGTTTTGGACACTTTATACCAATGGAAAAAAGTCTGGGCGACTGGACCTTTTTCCATTGGTATATTGTGGAATTTACAATGGGCACACTGGCCAATCAGCGTGCATGTTTTGGAATATTAATGGGGGGGGTCATTGTATAATTTTGAATAATGCCCACTTTGGCATGTATCCGCTCAGCCCCATGCAACAACTGGAATACCTTCAGAGATACCTTACTAAAAGGATACAAGTCCTAAGCAATAGGTCTTGCATGGACCACCTCAAAGATTTATTACTATACTCAGTATCCTACAAACTGCTTAGAAGTGACGTGTCTGGCATACAAGGCAACCTCCGACCTAATACAGATGGAGCTACTGAACATTAGCAAGTCAAATGGCATCAGAAATACCCAGTCCAGGTATCTAAGCTGAATGTTGTGGAGAGATGGATATATATCACAGAGGCTACCACCGATACAGAACAGACTATCCATACAAATAAAACAAAGCTCATCCATCCATATTCAAATGCAACTTGGATCTAAGGATGGGTACTAGAAAATGTACTCCAGGATTGCTCCTCATGCCACTAATGGATAGAGGCAGTTCCTAAATGCTGCATTCTTTACAAGGGTCCCCTCAAACTATCTATGGTATGATCACAGTTATTCTCACTAGGGCTAATATACAATTATCAGCCATGGGATAGGTAAGACCAATCAGAAAATGTTAATTCAAGCACCAAAAGGGAATTGTCTAAGCTTAAAATGCCCTCCAAGTGAACCTATGTCGTGGTAGTAAATAGTTATAAAAAATTGCCCTTTTTAGATCACTAAGTGCATCTCTCACCCTCCACCCCCCCCCCGTCTTCAACAGCTTACGGTGCATATGTTTATCATTTATCTTAATATGACTAAAGTTAAATACATTAAAGGCAACATTTGTAATTACTTGGTTTAAAAAATCTTGGTCTTCTTTTCCTGTCAAAACATCATCATTTGATTGTCCCATATATTTTACTATACTCCCCTCTTGTTTCTCCCTTTCTTGATTGATGGGTCTGCCTGAACTTGTTGTTCTGATAATTCAAAGGCTGTTTTCCCTGATTCATAAGTCTCTGGGAACGTCTCTGTTTAGAACTGGTGTTAACAGAATAATTTTGTATATTTTGAGGGAGAATTTTCCACTAATTAACAGGTGTGGCTGTGAGAGCAGGATGTGCCTCAAGTTATCTCAGATTGGTTTTAGCAGATTGGGAGCATCAAAAAGTATTTACTTCCCCACTTTTTGTAACATGGTTTGATACTTTAGATTCTTGGATGACATTTTAATTTTATGGAATGGTGATATTTCATCTTTGGTTGAATTTGTTAACTATTTTAACCACTCAAGTTATTTTTTGAAGTTTGCTCACAGTTATAATGAGGAAGTATTAATTATCTTGATATTACTATTTTTAAAGACAGACAAGAAGGTAAATATTTCTCCAGTATTTATTGAAAATAATCATATTCTAATTCCCTACTACATTATTTATTTATTTATTTTATTTTACATTTGTTGACCGGGCTAGTCTAACTGGATATATGTCCATTTTCAGTAGAGACCCGGGGAGAAAAGCTCCACTACTGCATTATACACATTGACAGATCTCAAAGTAAATGACATAAAAGAATAATATTTAAAAACTAGTTAATCATAGATACCACTTTAAGTAGATAACCTAAGAGGAAACAGAATTACTTGAATATGTAAGTACATATAGGTTACATATGAGAAACTTAGACAAAAATAGAAAGAAAGAAACATATAAACATGTATAAGTTGATCATATTAGAACAACATAAATATAAACAACAATATATATATATATATATATATATATATATATATATATATATATATTTGCATCAGAGAATGAATGTTATGGTCATGTGAAGGTGGTGGGTAAGAGGAGGAAATATCAGTCAGGGTTAATACATGGGCATAGCCATTGTAAAGTAAGGAAGTTTCTTAGTTGCTTCTTACAAAGAGGTGTTGATGTTAGGGATGTTAGTTTAATAGGAAGCTTGTTCCAAGTGTTTCCAATGGAATTAGCAAATAGACGGTCTCCAGATTTGTTATTAGGTTTAAGGGTGGCTACTAGTACCTTATTAGCTGAGCATAGGGTTGTAAGATTTTTGTATCGGTTAATAGGGTTAGAGAGTATGGGAGTATTTCTAGGATGATACAGGATCTTCTGAGTTATAGTTAGTTGTTGAAGAAGAAGTTGGTTTTGCAGTTCCAACCATCCTAACTTTTTCAGATTTTGGCAATGGTGGGTCTGGAATGGGGAACCAGTAGCAAATCTGGCAATGCTATTATAAGCGGTGGCCAGCTTATTTATATTATTTTTGGATAGGTTAGTATATATTGGTGATGCATAGAGAAGGGTTGAAATTAGGTGTGTTTGGGTGATAGTAGTCCTGGCAGAAGGTGTAAGGAAGGTTTTTAGCCTATAAAGGAAACCAAGTTTTCTATTGACTGATTTAATGGTTAAGTTTATATGAGTGTCAAAACTAAGATTGCGAATGATTGTTATGCCTAAAAGTTTAGTTGTTGTTTCAGGTACTATTTCAGTGCCATTATTTGAAACTACTGAGAAATTGATGGGTGAGACTTTAGGGTGGGGTGAATAATAGGAGTTTTGTTTTTTTAGGGTTTAGGAGGAGACAGCATTTGAAGAACCAGTTTTCAACTATGGTAAATGCTTTTTGGGTGCTAGACTGCAGTTCAGCATGAGATGCTGCAGCACAGATTAAGGTAGAGTCATCGGCATATTGTATGCAGGTGGTTTGAGGAAGGGATGTTTTCAGATCATTAATGAAAATGGAAAAACGGAGGGGTCCCAAAATAGAGCCTTGTGGGACTCCTAGGGAGATAGGGAGCTGGGTCGATAGGTTATTGTCCCAGAGGACTGCTTGTTGTCTGTTTTCTAGGTATAACCTAAACCATTTGATTGTCTGAGTGTCTACTGAAAGTGATGTAAGTGTATCTAACATTAGGTGATGATTCACCATGTCAAAGGCTTTGGAGAGGTCTAAAAAGAGAGCTGAGGAGAGCAAGTTGTTATTACGATTTTTATTAATACAGTCTGAAAAGGATAGGAGTGCAGTTGTGGTGCTATGAAATGGCCTGAAGTCATGCTGGCAGTCTGCTAATAGATTATTTTGAAGGAGATGATCAAGTAGTTGCCAATGAATGCATCTTTCCATAATTTTTGCTGACAGAGAAAGTAGAGCTATGGGACAGAAGTTAGAGAGTTCAGTTGAGTTACCTCCCATATGTAATGGGATAATATGTGAGACTTTCCAGAGAGATGGGATAGAACTTTCTGTAATGGTTCTATTTATTAATATGGAGATAGGGTAAGCAAGTACATCAGCTGCAATTTGCAGAAATTCAGCTGGAAGGAGGTCAGCAGTTATGAAGTAGGGTATGTATGAGAACTGTTGGAACAGGCTGAAGTTGTAAGGCAGGAGGTGTATTGGTTAGAGATGCTGGCAGGAGATAAGGTATTTGCTAAGGCTTGGATTATTTCAGAGAAAAATGTTATTAAAAGTATTGGCAATTTGGCTGGGAGAGTTCTGAGTCAAATTAGATGGGGTAGGAGTTTTGGAGTGACCTGGATGGAGTAGGCTATTTATGCCTGTCCAGAATCTTTGTGGGTTTAGATGTTGGGCTTGCTGGATTTTCAGGTAATAGTTTTTTTATCTTGAAGTATTAATTTGTTTGTAGCATTTCTCAGCTGTCTAAAGGTATCATGGTCAGTTGAGTTTTTAGTATTTCTCCATTTGGACCAGATTCTATTTCTCTGAAGCATTTTTTGCCTTGTTTCTTTTGTGAGCCAAGGTGCAGGTTTGTTCCTAGTTCTGACCATGTGAGAGGGGGTATGGTGTTCTAGGATTTGTAAGAATTTAGTGTTAAAGTAAGAGACTGCTTCGTCAAGAGGTAGGTATTTTAGGGGTGACCAGTTGCAAGCTTTGAGTTTTGCTTGGAAGTTAGCTGGGTTGAATTTTTTTTGTTCTGGGTAGTTCTAAAGATTGCTTGGTTGGATATAAAGGTCTTTTGTCTAGTTATATAGGTAAGGGAGTGGTCACTAATATTGTCAGGAAGTATACCTGTTTTATAAGAGAAGGGATTGCTGTTAACTAATAGCCAATCTGAGGTGGCTTGCTTGTTGCTAGGTTTATGGGTTCTAGTAGGGGAGGGGATAGTTTGACTAAAGCCATAAAGGTTTATGAGAGTAGTTTGTTTGACAGAGGTACAGCATTTCCAGTCTATGTTAAAGTCTCCAAGGAGTATGGTTTCTTGTGGGAAGGATGTGGAGAGCCAACTAAGGATATTTTCAAGAGTACTAATGTTATTGCCTGGAGGGATGTAGGAGCAAATTATGTATAATGATTTCTTAGCGTAAATCTGGAGCTTAGTGAATAACAATTCAGCATTACTTGGGGAGGGAAATTGTAAATCTAGTTGTATGACCTGTAGTTCAGATTTATACAGTATTGCTACCCCTCCACTCTTTTTATTCAGATGGTCAGATCTCAGGATGTTGTACCCTGGTGGGATTATATCATTGTCCTTAGTTACTGGTTTGAGCCAGGTTTCTGTTAGACAGAGGATGTCAAAAGAGTATAAGTCTAGAAGGGCATGGAGTTGGGTAATTTTATTATTTAGGCTATGTATATTGAGGTGACCTATGACAAGAGAGTTTTGGGTACTAGGGAGGATATGAGAAGTAATGGGATGGGAGTAATTGGGATCAGAGATGGAGTTGTTTGGACCTGGTTTTGGTTGAATATTACTGTGTAGTAGTAGATACTGTAGGGGACTATGTGACTGTTTTAAAAGTTTACAGAAAATGGGGATAGATTTTCTAGTTTGGTGATACTTAACATGGGATAGTCTGTGATATTGTGGTAGAAGGTAGGATGTTATGTTACTATGGGTTTGTGGGGTTAGTAGAGTATGCGGAATTGTTTGTTTTAATGGGTGATGGAATCTAGTACACTTTAGATATTCATAGCAAGTAAGGAAATATGATATGACTAGAGGGGTAAGGATTAAGAGAAAGAGGAGCATGTAGGAGAGTCCTAGCCTGCATATGATAGCCATGGCTGGAAAAAAATAGTTGCTAGTAGGTGGGAGATATGTGTTAATAGAGAGGAGGTTAAAGGGTGGAGTTATTAAGAAGCAGATTAGGTAGTGGGTGGCAACATGTGATAAGGAGGAAATGGGGAAGTTTTTAATGAGATGGAGTGAGCTAATTGGCTGATATATAATTGAGGTGTGGCTTAAGAAGTATAAAGCTACATGCACTGGGGTGGGTGGGATTGGGGGGTAGGGTAGGGGAGCGGAGTGAGCCCACAGAGCGAACTGAGCAGGTTAGAGCAAGTGAAAGAAGAGCTCACAGAAACAATCAGAGAACCATTCAGAGTACAGCTAGAATCTTAGTAGTTCCAGGTAAGAGGAGAGTGCTAGTAAAAGTATTCAATAACAGGGATAAAGGACTGCAGTAAGGGAATTAAGGAAAGGAAAGGGGTCCTGATAGCTTACAGTTGCAAAAACAGGAAAAAAAGGATTACAGAGTGGACAATTAATATTCAAAGAAATAAAGGTAAGTAGTATTTGGAAGCCTATAAAATCCAAGTTAAGGGAGCCCCCTAGTGGACAAATAGAAGAATTACAGTAAAGCTATTAGGGTAAAGCAGAAAACAGAGGGCCAGCTAGTAGATTCGAATTAAGGAAGGAGCAAAATTCCTAAAGGCTAGATAGTGGGCATGGCTGCTGGGTACTAGGTTCAGATGGGAGATTTAGTACAAAAATATTAATCTAAACGATATGTTTTATATATTCTTAATAAAAAATAACAATTTAACTTCACAGCCTGGATGTGAGGTCAAACATACGTTCTCAGATTATTTGGGTGGAGGAGAGTTTGAGTATAGGACAGCAACTTCCTTTAGGAAATAGTTGAGATGGTAAACTTTAATATTGGGGGTCCTTGAAGGGCAGGCAGGTTGATACACAAGTCCTATAACAGGGTAGGAGGTTACAAGCTGGGTAGGTTAGGGAGAAGAGAAAGAAAGAAGCAGATTAACAAAAAAGGACAGTATTACTTATAACATTAGGCATAAAGCATTTTAGGCAGAGAGGCAAAATGTAGCATTAATAAAACCACCTTACACATGCACTTCTACTAAAAATCCCACAATTACACAGTGGATTTGTACTCTAAAAAAAGACAGAACACAAGTTAGCTTCTAAATACAAAACAATTGGAATCCATGTAGGGTGAATCGCAACACATAGTTTCTGCATAAATTAATAACGCTTTGATTATAAGCTTTAATCAATATCAAAGTGTAACCTATCACTAGATCTTAAGTAAACAGGTAGCAAGCCACAATGGGCCTAGTGGTGTCAAGTACGGTAGGTTAAACAACTAGAAAATACCAAAGGAATACATTTTCTTTTAGGCTGTAGACATGAGACAATATATTCATTTGCCTGAGACAGGAAGTTCATTTAGCATAAGTGAACCATTACAGGCAACAGTTCAAGTAAAATAGGCGATAGTAAGTTAATATAATAGTTTGAGAAAAAAGGGTATTAGTTTGGTGGGAGTGCCTCTATTTGGGAGGAGAGCCTCCACACTTATGCAAGAAGGTTACTACTTCGATCAGGAGAAAGTAAGAAGAGTGCACAGCCTCTAGTTAAGCAGGGTAATTTACACAACAATTATCTTACAAGTCTGGATAAGTGACTACGGAAAAGGTTAGATGGACTAGCCAGCATTTTACAGTACTTGTAGCAACCTATACGAGTAGATATGTCATTTTTTAAAAATGCGCCTCAAACAGTGAGCCCAGGCAATTGTGCTCCTCTGATAATGCTTAATTTAAAAAATTAAAAATGATAAGCAACATAAAATACCACTGATGGCGTACATAGGCAATAACTGCTATAGCGAACGCACAGCTGATTTTCAGCTACATAGCGCTCCTAATAGTACAGCGTGCTTGAGGTAAGGTATGTGGTGTATATACAAACCACATGTGGGTCTCCAATAGAGAAGCAGTGCTTCCAAAATAAAACCTGCACGCTTAACTCAAAGTAAAATGGAGGCTCATACCAGGAGATCAGTAAGACGTGCAAGGTAATTAATCCTAACAAACACAGTGCATGATCCCGTGGATACGCTGTTCGTAAGGTCAACATGTCTCTAAAACAAATGATCGCGCTTAAGTCCACAGGGTTGCCACCTTTTAACAAGGGCAAAGTGGGACCTGGGGGTGTGGTCAACGGGATAGAGGTGTGGCCAACATGACACTGGCCACACCCCCACCACGACATCACCAGAGTTGTTAAAGGAGATGCAGTATTAGTTATGGATGCAACATTGTGACATTACAGCATACTGAAAACTCAAACCATTTAAATGAATTGAACTATTACTGCAAACACCCACTAATCAGTTGTAACAATAAATAAACTTTAAAGGAATAAAATACACACTACTCATTAAGCAGACACTTGTTTATTTAAAAAGTTAAAAAATTCATAAACCAACCATTGCTATTCAGAAAGAATACTTAAAAAAATTCTACATACCACATACAAGCCAAGAATAAAATTAAGACTTATTGTCAATTAAAGCTAAAGCAAAGAAAAACACAAAACTACATACCCTAGTACTACATATGCACCCTAGCAAATTAATGCTAAACAAAGAAAAACACAAAATTACGAACTGCACCCTAGTACTTTATACTGCACACTAGTACAATAAATCACTTTTTTTTAAAAGTGTATTTTGAATTTGATTTTATGGCTTGAAGAAGGGCCAGATTTGAAACAATATTTGAGTAAAAGTATCAACATTTCATCCGGTAATTTACACTCATCATTAGTTCAGCTTTTAACAAGTCCACACTACATCGGTTTCGCACATCTGTCCATTTACATTTCACCAATGAAAAAACTCTTTCTGCAAATGCGTTTGAGGGCGGTATAGATAAAACCCTAGCAATTACCGGATATAGTATAGTCAGTTCAGGCCCTTCTTTGAAAAGCTTCAGCCACTTCTCTCCTGGGGTCAAGCTTGTGTTACATAACTGTTCGAGAGAGGGCCTAATTGCCAAGTAGTCCCTAAAAAGACAATCTTCATCTACATCCTGCAGACTCAGGGCAGTGGTCACATTAAGCAAGTCACTGAAGGCAAATGGCTCATTTAGAGATAATTTAGATAGTGTAAACAAGTAGTTGCTTTCAGTATAATCAAACCACTGCTCCAGGTATTTCACTGCTGTCTCCAAGAACAGAATGAAGTCTCTTTTTAGTTTGTTAGCAGAAGTGCTGTCTAATGTGCTCATAAGTGCCCTAAGTTTCCCTCCAAAGAAAGCACCTTCAGCTCTTGCCTGCATTTTTTGCTTCAGAGAGACCATTACACAAAAAGTTTCCATGGCAGTAAGTGCTGATTTTTCTAATGTACTTATATGTTCATTAAAATCAACAAGAGCAGCACAGAGAAAGTGCAAATAGTACTGGTGCAGCGTAGGCAATTCATTCTCACCATGTTCATTAGCTAAAAAGTATTGCCATATCTGCCGGGGGGGTCTCCTCTTCTCCCTGAGAGAGGAAATAGGACTGGAGCACTGGGAGATTTTTCACTACTCTTTCAATGGCTGGGAGTAGTGACAGCCACCTTGTTGGCACATGTCTTAACAGACTCTCAAATTCCATGCCACAAACCTCAAAGAAGTCTTTCAAGTCTCTGGTCCTTGTGGCCGAACCTGAGAAGTGGCTGAAAAGTCTCATTACAAATGCTTCCATGTCATATGGTAGTTTTGCTGCAGCTTTTTTGGCTGCATTGTGAATGATATGGGCAACACAGTTAGCCTTCTGGAGTGATGGGCACTTTTCTTTTAATCTGGTATATACACCAGATTTCTTCCCATAGTTCACACTGGCATTATCAGCCCCATAAGCTGAAATATGGTTCCAGGGCAAGGAGTGCCTTTCCATAATGTTGGAAATTTGCTGTGAAATAGCCTGTGCCAATTCATCAGGGTCTTCATAGAAGTCCAAAAGGCCATTCACCACCCCGTCTTCTTTAGAAAAATACCTCACAATAAGGGGAAATAATTTTATGTTCCCCTTGTTGGAAGCATCGGATGAAATTGCAAATGAAGTACCTGGTTTTTGAAGGTCATGCAGGAGGCATTCCAATGAGTGTGGTCCCAAAACATTTTCAACTATGGCTTCAGCCTTGGTTCTGCCACAAGATAGTTTATTTGCAGTGTCTGAGTCACTGTACAACTGGCTGGCCAACTTTACTGCACAGTCCAAGCTGTTATATGAAATATTGTGCTTAACAGCATGGAAAACCTCAGAGGCTTCTGCTGCAATGATCCTAAGTTCTGGTCCCTCAAGGTTTGCGTCCCTTGCCCACTTTGTCATCAGGTGAGTGGATTTAGCTTGAAGAATGGCAGTCTTATGTTGTTCAGTTGCCTCATGTCGTGCAACATAATTTCTTCCACCGTGGGTCACTAGAAATTCTCTCTTGCAGTATCTGCAAAATGCTTTGACATCAGTGCATCTCTCGATCCAGTCAAATTCTGTTTTTCAAACGTCCTGCCACTTGCACATTCTCTTGCTGCTGGTTGACTGTGATGAAACTGCTGCTCTCTTCATGCTTGGATCTGTACTTACCTGATATGGAACATATTTACCAACACTGTGTTAGTAGGGTGCAGTAACATACTGCTGCACAGCACAAATGAACTGGCTTAAAAAACATTGACACACAAAAAACTGGCTCAAAAAACATTGGCACATGAAAGAACTGGCTCGAAAAACATTGGCATGTGAAAAAAATGGCTCGAAAAACATTGGCATGTGAAAGAACTGGCTTGAAAAACATTGGCATGCGAAAGAACTGGCTCGAAAAAAATGGCTCGAAAAACATTGGCACACGAAAGAACTGGCTCAAAAAACATTGGCACATGAAAGAACTGGCTCGAAAAACATTGGCATGCGAAAGAACTGGCTTGAAAAACATTGGCACACGAAAGAACTGGCTCAAAAAACATTGGCACATGAAAGAACTGGCTCGAAAAACATTGGCATGCGAAAAAAATGGCTTGAAAAACATTGGCATGTGAAAGAACTGGCTTGAAAAACATTGGCATGCGAAAGAACTGGCTTGAAAAACATTGGCATGCAAAAGAACTGACTCGAAAAACATTGGCATGCGAAAAAACTGGCTCGAAAAACATTGGCATGCGAAAGAACTGGCTTGAAAAACATTGGCATGTGAAAGAACTGGCTTGAAAAACACTGGCATGTGAAAGAACTGGCTTGAAAAACATTGACACGTGAAAGAGCTGGCTCGAAAAACATTGGCATGTCAAAGAACTGGCTTGAAAAACATTGGCACGTGAAAGAGCTGGCTCGAAAAACATTGACATGTGAAAGAACTGGCTTGAAAAACATTGGCACACAAAAGAGCTGGCTCGAAAAACATTGGCATGTGAAAGAACTGGCTTGAAAAACATTGGCACACAAAAGAACTGGCTCGAAAAACATTGGCATGTGAAAGAACTGGCTTGAAAAACATTGGCACACAAAAGAACTGTCTTGAAAAACATTGGCATGCGAAAGAACTGGCTCGAAAAACATTGGCATGTGAAAGAACTGGCTCAAAAAACATTGGCACACAAAAGAACTGGCTTGAAAAACATTGGCATGTGAAAGAACTGGCCTGAAAAACATTGGCATGTGAAAGAACCGAGGAATGGAGCAAAAGAGTTTACAAACAGTTTGAAAAAGGTCAAATAGTAAAGGAGGTAATGTAGGGGGCATTTTGGCCATTGAAAACTAACATTAATACAGCTTGTAGAAAATGAAATGCATTATTTTTACCACTGAACATGCCCACCTCACCCCACCCCTCAAGACAAAAAAGGTAACCACATGTGGATACCATAGACCTGATTTAGCTTTTGACCACAGCAGTTAAAAGAAATGTATGGCACTAATTTACACAGCGCAATAATCTATTAATGAACATGCCCAACAGCAGCACTGTTCGTAATCGGATTATAATGAAAACAGTACATAAGTATGTTGAAGACATCACTAAAACACCAAATACAAGCTTTGCTACTTATAAATGCAAACTACCCTGTAACAACGACATGGTTTAGCACAATCTCAAATACATTGCATTAACTTATGAGCATCCATCCACAAAAAAAATGAAATGGGAAAGTCCATAAACATTTTAACTTTTAAAAATACTTCTTGCAAGAGAAGTAATATAAACTACAATGTACAGCAGACTCCATGGGCTCCTTTTACCTCAAAACATAGCAATTAAGAGTAATTTATCCAGCACAGCAATGCAATAAACAGGCCCAAGTAAAAGCAACACACCCATATTCACATTACAAGCAAAGCAGTACATTTTAACCTTATTAAAAATGCATAATAAGTTAAATGCACACATTTACAAGTATAAATGAAAACAATCTTGAAACAGCTTCGGCAAATTGGCAACATGTACCTACTAGAATAATAAATGAATTACATTAACTGTTAACATTCCCCCTCAAAAGGTAGACTTGTACCATATACACATGGACTTGCAGGAACTAACAGAAAAAAATACCTAAACAGTATATCGTAACTTCCTGAAAACAGCATTAAATTGCGCACATTTCCATACAAAAAAGTGCAAACTATGCTTGAACATTTTCTATCTGCAAACAGACAATACCCAGAAAAAGCTACGACAATAGAAATGCGTCACACTAAATTTATGTTTCACTGCCCCCCAACAGAAACAAACAACTTCTATACACAGTTCAGCCTTTTAAAAGTAATGCTTCCAAATCATACCCCCAAGAATAATAACAATTACATATACATTCAGGTTTTATATCTTTAAAAGCTACTACTCAAAAATATCAAAATAACCACTGCACAGATTTAAATACTGCGTACTGCACCCACCATCTACCTCTAAACATTAAAAAAATTAAACCACAATATATTCCCATTTTAAACTAGTACTCAAAAGTCTCAAAATAACCACTGCACAGATTTAAATACTGCATACTACATCCCCATCTACCTCTAAAATAAAGCACACTATTCCTATTTTAAATAACTAAAGCCACAAAATGCAAGTATCTACTTACCACTATCACAGTTATTGCTGGGCTAGCTTGCTTCCTTCCTGCTGGAATGGCTAGTTGGTTGTTCAAGTAATGGCTGGGCGGGCTGGCTGGCAGGCTCCCTTGCTGGCTTCTTTCCTGGCTGGCTGGCTTCTTGGCTGGCTTTTTTCCTGGCTGGCTGGAGAAATAGAATCAGATCTTCGCAGCTAGCTAGCTAGCTGGCTGGCTGGCTGGCTGGCTGGCTTCTTGGCTGGCTTCTTTCCTGGCTGGCTGGGCTGGCTGGAGAAATAGAATCAGATCTTTGCAGCTGCTGTAGAGCTTAGTGCTCTACAGCTGCGACCTTTATGGGGCTCTTCTGAGCAAGTTCCCGCCCCCTCCAATCCCTGCAGCTAATTACTGTGCTGCATTACCACCCGGACCTAGCAGGGAATCCCTCTAACTGCAGGTCCGGGTGGTGACGTAGCCACATTGCCGTGGAAAAAACGGAAGTATTTACGTTTTTTCCACAGCAATTGAATTCGCGATCGCGAAAAGGGGAAAATGGGACTTTTAAAGTCCCACGCTCGGTGACTGCGGGAAGCGGGATGAGAGGCCTCAACCCGTGAGTATCCCGCTGACAACGGGATGGGTGGCAACCTTAGCTTAAGACTTACACTGTTCCTACCCTGTGGTTATAGTTACAGGCGGATGGTAATTCTGACGCAGTAATAAGCAGATAGTGAGGTTATAACCACTTTAATGTAGGATATGGAGTCTACAAGCGGAAAACATTTATGATAGTTGTTGCCCCTAGTATCAAAAGAATAATATAGTGAAAGGACAAATGGTACATCTTTCAAAATTAGAATCTGAGAATGTCACTTTTGTTGTTGAACTAGATGAACTAGTGGGGATGTTTAAAGATAGAGACTTCCCTGACCCCTTAATATTAAACATAAATAATGAAATTATCAGGGGAAGGGGTGATAGATTTGCCAAGATTTTTGGGAAGAAAATGAATGAGGTAAACTTGGAAGACATTAAGAATAAAAAAGAAACATTACTAGTAAGTGCCAATAATAAATTAGGGACTATGGTTATACAATATAATAATGACACCCCGAAATTGGTGTCCATTCTCAAAAATATGTGGAAAGTTATATTTCCTTCTGAGCACAAGGTAATATTAGGTGAGGCACCAAAAGTTATGTACAGCAGAGGAAAAATGATAAACATATATTGGAATATTCCTATCAAAGAATTGACAATGGTATATATTCTAAAATGGTTAAATGTGGGTGTTGTAAATATTGTAGTTTTATAAATGGTGGTCCATACATTCTAGTTGAAGGATTTAATAAAACCTTAACATGTCCAGGAAGATGTAGTTGCAATTTCAATGTGGTATTTTAGTTGGCTACCTGTATGTCATATCCTGCCTACTACACAAGAAAAACAGTTTGGAAGTTGAAAGAGAATTTACGAACATCTATATGACATCAAAAAAGGCAGAAAAAGCAATGCTCAATATAAACATTCACAAAATTGCCCTGCTTTTAAAAAGTTTATATTTTTTACAATAGATAGAGTAGGTAAGTGAGGGGAAGTGAAAGCGATAGAATTAATATGGCAACTACATTTGAATGTTATGAAAAAACCCTGGATTTTATTGATTCAGAACATTACATAGTGTACTTATGATTAGAGTGTCACAATTGTAACTAACCAGAGTTTTTTATGTGTGACATTTATCAAGTAATTTGTAATGTTGATATTTATTCTGAAAGAAATAATTTTAATCCCACTTTTTTCCTTAGAAAGTGTTGTTGGTATTGTGTTAACTTGCATAATGTCATTATGTAGTATAGAAGTTTCATTTGTTAGGGTATGTATGAAATAAGTATTTAACTAAGCTTAGTTGTTTATAGGGACAAACTCAGATGAAGTCCAGTTGTGATAACGATGAAAGTGCTTAATTTTATTAAATAACGGTATTTCTACAACAAGGTTGATTTTTATTTCAGTATTGTATGGCCATTGGTTTTAATGCAGATTTTGATTTTTTTATAATAAAAAATTCACTGTATTCTTCCTAAAGCACAGGAAACTTGCCAGAGTATAAGTATATAGTGTCTCGACACCCCTTTCCCTGCAGCACTGTTGTATCTGCCATGGGCATGGCAAGACTGAATATGTTTTTACCAGTAACTCATCTCCTGTGTTTACCTTTGAAAAACGCAAATAGTAAGGGCTTAGCACCAAATCCCATTATGTTTCAAAAAACGTGTGTTATATCTGTGTGTATTCCTCTCTTTTCTGTCTTTCTGTGTGATATTAAGTAATTCATTTCTGATTCATATAATTACAAAGCAGTTAACTGCTTTTTATCTTAATCAATATACCTATATGCAGGACTATGTCAAATGCTTTTGCTAGATCCATGTATGTTGTTTGGCCTGTCAGACCTTTATCTGCCGCAATAGTTGTTTGCTCAAAGAAAGCCCCCAAAATAAGAAACTGGAGCCTCCCCACAGCTCAGCCATATTGAGCTTGAGCTGGGAACAAGAAGTCTCCCAATTCTTTGGGTAGCAGATCCATGATAATGCTTTCTGTTGCTTTACAAAGTATGCATTTTAAACTGGTATGTCAGTAATTATCAGGATTTGAAGTAACCTCCTTTTGTGAACAGGAACAATTACCTCTCATTGGCAATTTTTTAGCATGCACCCATCTTTTCTTAATATGTTAAATAGCATTTTAAGAAGTCTGACAATTACTGTTTTTGATTTTGTACAGGAAAGTGCCTGGAATGTCATCAGGTCCCATGCTATGCTCTTGATTCTATTCAAAGCTGTTTCTACATCTTCTACTATAAGTGGCATATAATCCCCAAAATTTGACTCCATTTCTCTTCATTTTTTTATGTTGCTAAATCATTTAGACAGTGTATTGATTATATACCTAGTCAGAAATACTCCATCATCTTTCAGTAATGTACTGTATTCATGACTTTTAACTTTTTTCTGATATAGTTGAAGTGTTTTTATGTTTTTACATTGATAACTAGATGTATTTCATAGTTTACTTTTGACATATAACTGTATTTAGAAGTCTTTCCATCATTAATGTAGTTTCAGTATTCATCATTTTTATAAGCAAAGTTCCCTGCAGCTAAGTTATTTTTTATTTTATTTTAAAGGTAAACCAAAAGAGATTGCTTATTTGGTATTAACTTGGTGTGCAGTCATTCATTATGTGATGCAATTCATTAATTCATCTAGTGCCTCAGCTGTTGTCTTTTTTATCCATGCTAAATAAAATCTCTCATCAAAACTGTTTACGGCATCATTAAGTTCATGAAAATTACATTTTAGGAGACTTTGGACTATTTCCCCGCAATATTCACATCTCCAGTAATTCTGTAGCAGAAAATTCTTTTTTTTTCACTTTTTTTTTCTTAAAAAGAGACAGTTCATCTCTCTCATTGCTTATATCGTTGGCAATCCCATAGAAAGTAAAAAAGCTTTTCCGCCACTGGTTCTGCAGGTTGTGTATGCTATAAAACATATAGTCCCACAGCATTACACATACCTTACAAGTGTCTTGTGTGATGAGATACATCAGTCATTTCGTCTTCAAAAATCCTCTCTATTACAGGGTGAAAAACGTTTTCCACATTCCTTAATGAAGTTCAGAAGTACAAATTCATAATAATTTATGATGCTCTGCACTCTACAAATATTAAAAGCACTGCTGTGCTTGATTTCCATGTTTTGTACTTTCAGTTTCAGATCTGGTCATATGTCACGCATTTTGTTCACTTACTGCACACTGTCTCATGCATTTTACTGATAAAAGCTTGAGCACTATTTATTTACCTATAAAATCAGGTGCATAATGTGCAACTATAAAGAAGAATAAATAAGTAAAAAACCTAAAATCTGAAGCAAAATCTTAAAAAAAAGCCACAATCAGGAGTTTCTTTTGTATCACACTCATTAGAAACATCTTCAAAAGACATATTTATTACCTTTCACAACTGACTTTCTTCATAAGCACTTTCCCATAATTTTTCTAGTCTCATCTAATTTTCTTATTCAAGTCTAGAATTATCATAACATTTATCAAATCACGGACTGCAGATGTGAACAGCATTTCTTAATTCTTACACCTTTTTATTTGTCACTATTCTGATTTTTTTATGTAGATTAAACCTCACTAATAAGTAGGTCACTAATGATAAGAAAAACTTCTATCTAAAGCCTTAATCCAGCCATCACAGTAATCTCAAAAAAATTTGGAACACTGTTAAGAAGATTCTGTATCCTGGTTGTTCTAGCTCACGTGACCCTTGTCCTAACAAATCCCTTCTGAAAACTGTCACCATTCTTAACTCCCATTTCATTCATTCCATCAACAAACTAACCCACAATAGTAACATAACCAACTTCTCTGATCCTCCCACTCCCTCGACTCATACTACCACCTTCTCACTCAAAACTATCTCCACTACCCACATAAAATCTCTTCTCAGCAAACTAAAGCCATGCTCTCCCTCTGCAGATAACCTACCACCCTACTTACTAAAGTTTTCTGCTAACACTACAGTTTACCCAGTCTCCATCGTAATCAAATGATATATCCAAGAATCTACTGTCCCCTTTATCTGGAAACAATTCTTCACAATTCCTATCCACAAAGGAGGGCATTCCACAGACCTCTCTAACACTGTCCCATAGACATTCTGTCCTCCTCTTCAAAATACTAGAAATACCTTTCTCATAAGCAACTCCTGGACTACCTTCTTCAGGAGAACTTACACCCACTCAACATGGCTTCTGCCCCAACCAAAGCACAACTACTGCCCTAATGTCATTCACCTAAACTATCTCAGAAGCCACAGACAATAACAAACTACTTTCCTGCTTATTTCTCGACCTCTCCAAAGCCTTTGACACTGTTCCCACCCCAAGCTCCTTACCAAACTATCTGACCTTAATATTTCTAATCCAACCCTAGAATGGTTTTCTAGCTACCTCACCAACAGGCAGAAGATTGTTAAATGCCGCTCTTCCTCCTCACCTTTTCTCCCTGTCAACACAGGCATACCTCAAGGCTCCATACTCAGACCTTTACTATATAACATTTTCACTACCTGTCTTCATACTTCCTGCACTCACTCATCCTACAAAAAAAAAAAAAAAAAAACAAACCTCCTGTTTCTGCCAAAATCCCTTTCTCATCTTAAACCTTCCTTTACCATCACATCTCTTGATAACACTGTAAATAATGTAGAAACCCATACCAAGCTACTCGGTGTGACCATAGATGATCAACTTAAATTCGATCTGTATATTAAACTGCATCAAAAAGACACACCAAAAACTGGGCCTGCTTTATAAAAATAAAAACATACCTTACCAATGACTCTAGACTTTCTCTTGCCTATGCCTATCTTCTTCGTACCCTTCTTTACGCTTCTCCAATCATGATTGACTTGCAGTCCCTCTCTTAAGTCCATGCTCAAGCTTACTTGCAACAAAGTTGCTAGGTTCACTCTAAATCAACCCTACAACTCTCACCACTGCCTTTCTTTACAAACTTTAAGATGGCTTGACTTTTCCCACAAGCTCCTACACACCCAACTGCTTTTTATTCATTCCATCTTAAACAAACCCTCCTCCTGCCCCATCTCCTCACTTATAAAACTATATAACCCCACCCATTGTCTTCAGAGCTCTGAACTGCTCCTCTTAGAAATCTCTAAGCCAAAAAGATTAATTGGCCAACATTTATATAGCTACCCCATTGCTTTAGCATGGAACAGGCTCCCACTGAAAATTAGAGCTCTACTGTACGCTCAAAACTTCAAAAAATCTTTAAAATAAGTACTACTAAAGTCATGAATCTGCACATGCCAATGCCCAAACTAACTCACTCCTCATACATCCACCTACCTTGTCCTCTCTTTTCTGTATTCAGAGTAATCTCTTCTACTGTTTTTTAGCTGTAACTTTTCTAATTATTAATTGATTCCTCTGCATACTGACCTGCAATTCTTTGCACCCTATGCCCTACTAGCAATTTATCCAATAAGCAGTGATTCTTTTTACTGTTTTCTCGCTCCCTTTTTAATATACACACTGTTGGACTGCACGCCAAATGTCTTTTGTTTTTTAATTTATACTCTCTGTCTCTGCCATGTAATTATAAATATCCACTGCTTGCTTGTAATAGTATTTTGTATGGGGCTTTCCCCCAGGCTTCTGCTGGAAATGGGGTAAGGCTCGGTCGGACATTCCCAGTTAACAAATGTCAAAATAAATAAATAAATATGCCCCATGCAGGGATGTACTGAACTTTAACCTCCCTACATCCCATATTTGTTATAATAATCTCTGGGTGTGGACCAGATTAGGAAGGCTAGACAATTTTATAGGATGAAACTTTGTTTCATAGTTACCCTTATGAGCAAAGAACGTGTATTCTACTGCATGGACATCTTTTAAGAAGTAACTATACACGGATTGTTGATGAAACAGTGCTAATGTCATATGAACTTAATGATCTCCAGTAGGTTGCCACAGATGTAATTAGTTCTACTTTTCTGAAGAAGTCTCCATGCATTCTGGTCAGATTGAAGAGCACTGTTTGTAAAAGGTGCCAGATTTCCATTGCCTTCATCATCTGCCAAAACTAAAGCATCGGCAGTGTGTACGAACAGTCAGTGCAATTTCTGGTTGGTATAAGGAGAGATTCTCCCGCTTTCAACCATGGTGTGAAACAGCCATTGTAGGGAGAAGAAGAGAATTAGCTTCCTGCTTCTACCCATCCTCAAGATGCCAAAAGATTTCATGGCAAAATAACAATTCTTAAAACCAAATGGAAATAAACTATCCTAAACAATAAAAACACTACACACATCTGCCAGTAACATTTGCAATGAGTGCATTATAATAAAAGCTAAAGTTCTCATATACTTCTTTTAGTTCATAGGTTTATAGGTTCATCTGCACAGTTTATATATATATATATATATATATATATATATATATATATATATATATAAGCCATTTTGTACAAGGTCAAACAAAGGTAGACGCATAGGGACCCCTGCTGAATTTCAGTATTAGGCTATTTACATGTTCTTAAATGGAAGAGAAATCTGCACAACTTAAGGCCATAAAGGGAATATATTTTATGTAGCATTTAACTCAGTTTATGAAGCACTAATTATTATGTACCCTCAGGTTGATGTTAGTAACAACAGCACTGAGGATTACTATGCGTTTGTTGGCAGCATGGGAAGGGGATGAACCGACAGCAGGACTGCTAGCTGGCTATAGTCATCCAGCCCAAAGATAGACAGAGCTGGTACTGTAAAACACTCATTCTCTCAACAGAAAAGTGAATGAAAGGAAATATATTAATGCATTTATTCCATCCATGACACTTGCCACTTTCACTTCTGTACTTTAAATGTTCATATTCCATGGCATACAAAGATCTCCAGACAAATGTATATGTTGCTGGGAAAGATGAATACAGGTCGAAATTTTAGGATTTGCCCTCATATGGATACCTGATTGCATCCATATGCAGCCTTAGGTGTCATAAGTGCACTCCAGACAGCCCATGTTATAAACAGTATACTACAGTCATAATGAAGCTAGATTAATGTATACTTTCTTTGATATATAAGAATAACCCTGCAAATGTATTTGTTTTAATTTGCAGATGCAGATGGTATGAAACTTCTTGGGGTCTATTAATTTCACTGCATCAGTGCCAAACACATGTACCTCTCTGTCCCAACAGTCTTCAAAGTTTTAAGTACAATTCCAACTTTTGTTGTCACTATTCTTGCTTTGTATGCACCTTTAAAAATCGATATCTCATTGTTAATATGTATAATGAACTTTACTGGATACAGAATGGTAACTTGCATTTGTTTATTTCTTGTAGGCTACAAGTTCCATTCAAGCACAGCCATGGTGGTTGTAGGAGCACGGATAGAATGAACTGCACGTTGGCCATCTAATTTAACTTTTCTCACAGTCAGTGCCTTCCTCTGAATTTTCTTTTCTTTAAAATCATTCAAGCAACACAGCATACGTGTGTGCGGTCTTGAACCTAAATTAGAAATACAAGGCACTAGGAAGCAATGACCATGAATGCTGTCATAGGTCCTGAAAAGTATTAAATTAAGCATGCCCTTAAAAATATGTTCCACATATTTCAATCAATCCCTCCTTTTTGCTCATCAAGCGCACTATTTGGAATTAACATCTGCTGCTATGATTCTCTAGACTTTCTAATTTGTATTTATAGGACAGCTTCATCTCCCATCATTTGAAGCATTAAAGTTTATCCCACATTTAGGCAGAGGCTTACAAAATGTTGACTGAGGAATACAAATGCACTTGTCTGCAAAATAAGGAATAAATAATAACCAATCAGATGAATTAGTATAGAAACAACAACAGAAGATAAATACGTATTACCTGAAGTATTTACTACCTGTGAATCTCTAATGTAAAAGTATATATTATTTAATACAGTTCTGCAGTGGTGCAGCGGTAGCATTGTTGCCTCACAGAAAGAGGTTCTCCCGTTCGATTCTCGGTTGTAGTGCGAGGAGTGCCTTCTGTGTGGAGTCTGCATGTCCTCCCCGCAGTTGGGTGGGCGTTTGAAAAATATGCATAAGTGGGCATGCCTTCATTGAATGCTGAACGTTGAGCTGGCACCTCGGTGTTCGTGAAAAACTACTGCCAATCATTAGCGGATCAGAGTTCCGCTGTGGCGACCCCTAACCGGGAAAAGCTGAAAGACAACAACAACATACATATATATCTGTGTGGGTGTGTATTTGAAATGGCAGCTGCCACTGTGAAATGTCTGGAAAAGATCAGTGGACCGGTCCACCTATCCAGATAGATAGATAGACAGACAGACAAGAGATCAAAAAAATTTTCTCCTGCAGTAACTGCTTGTTAATACATCTGATTCACTTCATAGGCTGCAACAGACGATCAGCATCCTACCATTTTTTTTTTCTTTTTTGCAAGTGAAATTTCACCTGGTTTTGTGCAGGAGTCTCTCTCAGCTTTCATGACATATATGGACCATTAAACTATACTAGATGCTAAAAAAAAAAAAAAACAAGCTGATGAAAGTAGGGTAGGTTTGCTGAGTTATGAGCTATTAGTCACAGATGACTGACAAGGTCGGCCAGGGAAATGAGTGCCCTAACACATTAGAAATACACTGATGGTGAAAGATGTTACTGTCAATTAAAAGCAGAAGGCATAACCAAATCCAGTAATGTATCTGTTTTGCCTTGATGAAGATTTAAATATACCGCAACAGGCATTTTGCAACTTATACTTAACAGAAATGGCACTGAATCAATGAAAATGAAACAGAAACAGCTTCAGACACAAGGAACTCATTCCGCTACTGTTGTAAATAAAAATAGACACAAAGCATCCTAAAGTATGCTGTCCTGAGATTATCATATAAAAAGGACACCAACTGCACTGTAGAAGAAAGAATGAAAGGCTGAAAAGAATTATCCAGCAGTTAGCACAGAGGGTTAATGTTGTCAGCTGTAGTTTCTGTGGTACAGGGTTTGAATCCCTCAGCCTTCATTTGCCTGCTGAGTGACCTTGAGCAAGTCACTTAATCAGACATTGCTTCTATGTTGGCCCTCAAAAGGGACAGTGTGCCCAGTTGACCTACCTGCTTAATCAATGGGCATTATTAAAGAGAAAGTTATGTTAACATGCCAGCCTGTATCAGGCCATTTTGGAATACATCAAATAGTAAAATAACAGTACTTAGAATAATGCTGAAGGGTTAGTAATACATAAGATGTCAAGATATTATGCAATGTATATTTTTTAGTTTCTGTGTGAGGTTGATCTTTAAGTTCTTGACTACCTCTAATACCTTTAATGCATTTTATTAATTTTAATCACAACCTCCTGTAACACTACTCATGTTGTTCAATAATAGTCTACATTTGCTAAAATACTGTTAAGGATTTCTTGGTCTGCCCTGCATTTCTGTCTAAGAGTGTGTAACTTAGCCAAAATAAAATGGCAGTGCCTGAGGGGTAAGTAAGGAAGGCTTGCAGGTGAGCAGCATCTGCAGCTGGTTGGGCTATATGGTTTTGGGAAACCTTTTCTGATAAAGAAAATGCTTCAACAACTGGATTAGGTACATAGCTTCACTTCCCTTCTGTTTTTGATTTTTGCTTGCTCACAGCTACTTGATTCCAGGATCTGGTTAAATATTTTAACTTGAAAATGTTACGTCCATACAAGTAAAACAACTCATTTAGAATTAAGCATAGTTCTACAATGGTGCACTGCAAACTTTTATTGTTGTTTAGTAATTCATGTGTCTTGAAAGATATACAATATTTATTGGCTGGGTCATGGGATTTTTACCTTTTATATATGCCATGAACATATCAGTTAATCAGCAATGAAAAAAACCCAGAAGGCCAAAAATGGTCTGTTGTTTGTTGGCTATAATGTGGATCTGTGAAATAAAGATATTTTTCTTTTTTAATTATTTTGGTTTGCATATACAAGTTTTCCTCAAGATAAATTTGGTCTCTTAAAGCACATCACTGTGAATGGAACAGCTTTATACATCACATAAGCAGAACTATGTTAGTGCTCATACACATACATGTGAAAATAATGTTTTTTTCATATCTAAAGTGTTGGAACATTCATGCTTGCAACCTCTCTCACCCTTACTCCATCTGGAAGTCCCCTTCAGATGACATGTCAAACAAAGCTCCTGTATGCCTGTTCTGGTCATGACACTTAACTGGATGTGAAAGATAATATGCAAGTCATTCAAAAAGGAACAGAAGAAATGTGGCTCCCTATCAGAATTTCAACACCAGAAAGTGCAGGCACCTTAAATTATATAAATAGGGTTTTTTAAAGATGCAGTTTCTGTAGGGGAGGGTGGGGCGTGTCTCCCCGCATCTCCATGTGGAGCTTTGCCTTAATGCATTCTTGTTCTAAACATGCTGCTGCTGAGGATACAGCTTTTCAGGAAAATAAAAAAATCGTTGAAAAGACAGCTTTGTTTCCCTAATACAAGTAAACTAAAGCAACCTAGTATTAGAACAACTAGTTTTGGTTCCTCTATCTGTGGTAAATGTACTTTTTGTAAATACATTGCTGTATCCAATACATTTATACAACCAGACAATGGTAATCATTATGTTTTTAAAGTTAAAGCTAATCGTGACACTAAAAACTTAAGTTTATTTAGCACAGTGTGTGACTTGTTCAAAATTTTACATAAGAAAAACTAATAGGCGACTTAAGGAACAAATTAGAGACCATTATTATTTTGCCAATAAGGACCATAGTTATAGTGCCTTAGCTAAACATATACTAGAGAAAGGCACTAACCATTGGTTTATGTTTATGGCAGTAGAAGTAATTTATGAAAGTTTTAGGTTGGGTGATATAACTAATGTTACAGAAGGGAAAGAATTAATATGGATTCTTAAACTATCAGCACATAGAGGTGCAGGTTTGAATGAATCAGTACATCTTAAGCCAGTTCAGAAAGAAAGAAAGCTTCTTAAATAAGTATACTGCTATGTGTGTTTTTATGGCAATAGCCTTTTATGGTTTCTGTCTTAAAAGAAGGTTGTGCCTTTAAGTTTTTATGGCTATTGTACTTTGAATGTTTTTATTGGTAGACATTTAATTGATTGCATTTTAAATATTTGAGATACTGCTGATTTTCTGTATGGTCTGAGGAAGCGATTTTATTGCGAAAGCGCTCACTTGTGTTTGAATAAAAGTCTATTTGGATTTTATACTGCTCTTTGCCATCTGCTTTTTATTGGTTTGCTGTGGTGCTGTGTTGTACATTTTTGTTCATACTACAAGGTCCCAAGAAAGTTGATTTGGGCATTCCTGTGATGGTTTGAATACCCAGAAATATTTGCAGAACTAGTGAAGACTACGTGCAAGGACTCAATCACACAAGTACAAGCAGTGTTTGGACTCACCAAGGAGTTCCCAGTGGGATTGGGTGTGCATCAGACTTTAACTCTGCTATTCATACTGGTGATGGACTACATTAGCAAACAGGTCAGAGGTTGAAGGGAAACAAAGCTACTGTATGAAGATGATGTGGCATTACAAGCAGATTCTGAACAGGAACTTCAGCAAATGACAGGAGAATGGAATACAAATTTGAAGGCACACAGGATGAAATGATGTACAATCAAGACAGTTGTAATAGCAGCAAACTGAGGAAATCACAAGAAGCTGAGAAATGAGACAGAAGGGAAACTAATGGAGCAGATTAACAGCTTGAGGTATCTGGGAGGGGTGGTTGAGGAGATGTATAGTCTGAATGAGGAGACCAGAGATAGAATCAGAGGGGCTGCAGACAACTGGCAAAGACTGTGAGGGATAGTGTGTGATAAAAGAATGCCAAAGAAAGTGCAAAAAGCATTGGTGTAACCAGTACTTCTGTATGGTACAGAAACCTGGGAAGTGAAGGCACAGCAACTGAAGATGCTAGAGATAACAGTGATGAAAAGCCTGACATAGGTGGTAGGATGCACACTGTGGGAACATGAAGAAACTAGACATCAGAGCAGAAGCCAGAGTAGCTCCAATTGCAGAAAAGGTTAAAGAGAACAGACTGGAGTGGCTAGAGAACATGTGCAGTAAAACAGAAGATAGTTTGGAGGGGAAGATTTGGCAGGGACCAGAAACAGGCAAGAGGAAATGAAGAAGCCCAGCAAAGAGATGGATGGATGTATTGTGTGACAGAAGACCTGTGAAAGTCAGCTATGACTATCAAATAAGATAGAAGAGTGTCACTGAATCAAGTGAGATGGTGACAGCTGATGCATCACTCCAACCCCATGTAGAAAAGGGTGATGATGATAGCCACTGTCTATGTTTCATGCTGCCCAGTGGGGTTATCTATACAATATGATAACATTGCGTTTTTAGCATTTAATATGGGCTCATTTATAGTATTGCAATTTTTTTTTTGCGGTGGTGGTGCTGCGGTAGCATTGTCACCTCACAGTAAGATGTTGTCCTGTTCGATTCTCAGCTAGAGCGTCTTCTGTGTGGAGATGTGCGTGAATGGGCGTACCTTCATTGAAGGTTGTGTGTCAGGGCAGGCAACTCAGCATGTAAAAATCTACTGCCAATCATTAGCGGACCGGAGTTCCGCTGTGGCGACCCCTAACCAGGAAAAGCCGAAAGACACAACAACAACAACAACAACATAGTATTGCATTTTTTAGCATTTAATATGGGCTCATTTATAGTATTGCATTTTTTAGCATTTAATATGAGCTCATTTTTAGTACTCCAGGAATTTACAAGTGCAAGTTCTTGCTGAATGGCTTGGGCATCTGATAACAATGACTACAAGTTTGCAGTCATCTGCAGACTTGGTTAGTTACCGGCCTTGGTACATGGTCTGAAGATCAGAAAAGTAAATGCTCAACAAAAGAAGTCCCAGCTCTGAGTCCTGTGGCACACCATTGGTCACCTCCTTACACTCTAATAAAGCGCAGACCATCTGCACCATGTGTGTTCTGTCCAATGACGCACCTACCACCCACACAATTTGGGTTCTTTCTTTTAGCCAGTTGATCAAAAGCCAAACATTTGACACAATTCCCTACTCAGGCTTAGAAGAAAAGGTAAATAAATTGGTAACAAACTCCTATGTCACCCACTGGATTGCCAACTGGCTCACAGATAGGATGCATGATCAAAATAGGGAAAATTGCAAAGAGACCAGCCACCAGTGGAGTCCCCCAGGGTTCTGTGCTGAGACCTTTCCTCCTTGGCATCTACTTTTCTGAAATAAAAGCCAATACCAAAGTCCTTTGGCTGACTAAGTTTTCAAATGACTGCAAGCTAGGAGCAGTTAATGAATTCCCAAATGACACAGCCATCCTGAAGAAAGGTTTGTCCGAAATAAATAACTTGCGCCAAGCTCATGGACTGAAACCAAATGCCAAAAAATGCATTATTTTATCCTTTTGGAAGTCGTCTATCCCAGGGAACTATGACATTGACAATATGCTCCTAAGAGTTGACCCAGTTGTTCAGGATATGGGATCTTATGCGGGCAGTCACCTAACTTTTAATTAACATGTGGCTATTGTTGTAATAAAGTCCTTCTATATTGCACAGCTTATAAACAGAGAAAGCAAAACTAACCAATACAAAAAGAGCAGCACCAAAGATATTTGAAGAGAAATACAGGCAAAGGAATCCAGACATGAAAAACTTTACAATACAAAAAAATAAGAAGACAAAGAGGAAAAGTAGAGAAGGCGATTAGTAATAGGGAAGTTAAAGAAATAGAAACTGAGGTTATGGAGTACCTGCAAAGTGAAGAATTCAGTGTAGAAAATCAAATGCAGAAAGCACAACAACAGGATAGAGTATATAGATATCCAAATTAATGGGAAACCAGTGGAACAGGAAGCAATTGGTCTGCATGACAGCTTACTTAATATCTAGATGGAAACAAAAAGGTTGTGAGGCATTAAAAAATAAATTACTTTTTAAATACATTACTGGAATGCCAGTCAAAATCAAGTATAAGAAAAACAAGCAGCACTCAACTCAAACCATTTCACCTTGCACTGCAGTTCTAATTATAATTTATATTCAGCTTTATTAAAGTACCAAGTAACATGCTGAAAGTAGCAATCTCTGTGATACCCCCACTTGTAAAAATGTTACTTATCCAAAAAAGACCTGCTGCCTGACAACAACTATCTACTTGTTTCATGGGGAAAACATGATCAAAGTAAAAAATGAAAAGCAAACAAGAAACAAGCTCAAGATACATTGCTTAAAGGATTACTGCACAGGTTATGGACCACACACGATAGAGTGGCATTCTGTTTAGTTTACAGGTAAAGCCTGCAAAGATGACTGCAAGTCTCCAACAAATATAACGAGCTTCTTAAAATGATGTAATCCTGTTCTTTATTACAAATACTGTCATATGCATTTCAATACCCAAGGCTTATACGTTATCTAGTTATGTAAGTATTCTCTGCATATCAACATCAGAAAGGCTTTCAATGCTGGCAGTTCTTTAACAGTATGCTTATTAAAGCTTACTTGCATCTTACAATTTCAGGCAAGCTTACCTGCTGGTCATTAAAGCATTGTTACTTAAACACAGAGCAACAGGCACTTTCTGAATAATAATAAGCATAAATCAACAGTATAAAAATATGACAGAAACCAGAACATTCTGCAAAATCAAGCAAGAATAGATGAAAAGCCATTGTAGTACTTATGTCTTCCTTGGATGGGGGGATACTCTGCACACTTACACTGCATAACTGCTCCTTGCCTTGCTTGGACATATCCAGAGTCACTACATGGGTGAGTGGGGTGCAACAAGTATGTCACAATTTGAAATGTCTCTGGCTGACTGTAATGGCCCTGACACATTTGCCATACCTCTCAACCTCAGAGCAGGAAATCTGGACAAAGCCATACATAGAAGTGGGACAAAGGCCCAATAATAAGGACAATATTTAAATATTGCTCTTATAAACTTTCTAGTAGAATAGTAGGTCTTGCATTAGTATGGATTTTCTGATGGGTATGAAATCTGAAACTCAAATGTCTGTCATAATTTTCTAACTTCAATCTTTAATGATTTGCCTCTAATTTGCCAGAAAACCACAATTGTATGAAAAATGGACCAAAAATGTGATGCAAAAATATAAAATAGTCACACAATACAGTTGGGAACCTGTCAAAGAAGGGACACTTTTTTAATATTAATATTGTTAACTTGAGCAGCTGACAAAATAAATGAATCTACATGCATTTCTGAAATAAAAGTAATCTATAACTCTCATTATTACAGTTATTTATTAATTGTAAACTCTCCACGTTTTCTTCCAAAATTGCCATTTTGTGGAGGGATTATTAGAGGGAGAGCAATATTTTGAACCAAAATCGGGGACAGTTGAGAGGTTTGGATATGCCTAATTCTATAAAGCAATTTATTTGCGTGTACCTCTCAACCTGTTAACGCAGGAAATCTGGAAAAGGCCAAATATATTGGGGAACATGCAAACAGTACTAAAAATTGCGCTTGTATAAACTTAGTTGCTAGAACAACAAGTCTTGCTTTAGCATGCATTTTTCTGAAGGTTATGAAGTTTGAAACTCCATGGCTGTCATTATTTAGTGACTTAATTCCTAAATGATTTGGCAGAAAACCACACATTTTATGAGGAACAAACCAAAAATAAAAAGCAAAAATCTATTCATTCTGTGAAAATCTGGACAGTTGGGAGGTATAGTTCAGCCAGGACTGTCTTTGACTTTGCCACCCTTCCCCCTCACAAAATCATGGTCGAATGTAGCCTCCCCCCTGCAGCCATTCCAATGTCCCATTACTTGGCTATTTCGACCCATTTACCATAAACACTGTAGTGTGCATACTTCTTTACTTCTATGATGATTTGGATTTCATTCGAAAGTTTTATTTTGCATTTTACAGCACAAACACTAAGACATTTGCTAAACAATGCAATGCAGTCTCACAATGAAAACAGACTTAGCATTAAAACTTCTCTGCCCTTGAAACTCACATTCATTGAAACAGCATTGAAATCCACATTCAATGAAAATGCATTTGGCTAGTATAAAGATTAACTTTGGGCTGTTTTCAAATGATAGGCCCGTTGCACACAAGACATACATGTGTCGTGTGATGCACCTTCCTGATTGTATTAAATTATATTCCTTGTATAATACAGTACAGTTGCTAGTGAGTGTTTTAAATTTATTGTTTTGAACATTTTTCCAGTAAACAATGAAACTAAATGCATGCACCAATAATGACAAAACTGCCCAATTGAGAACATTTCCATTATAAATGTCTACTCAAACTTCTGTAATCCACCAGTATTAGTAAATATGCACAATTTCTGCAGAAGTAAAAGTCATCTAAATAATTCCACATTAAAAAGATCTGTAACTAATGAAGAGGTTGCTGCTAGCAAACAACTTTATATTTCATTGTTTCATCTACAAATAAAGTGCCTGTATCTTCACCAAAGTGGATATTCTTAGTACGGCAGCATCCACCCCCTGTGGGAGTAGAAACCCACAGCTTTCTGCATCAAAAGCAAGTACACTACCTGTTGCACTATTAACAATGCAAGCAGACCCAGACTAAGCAGCATAAACTTCTCTTTCCCTGCAGCTCTCAGTTCCTTTTAAATCAACTTGACACTCAACTGTATCTCTCAACTTCGCAGCACAAGAAATCTGAAAAAAGCCAAAATGTATGGGGGGGCAAAAGCCCAAAAACCAGGGACACATTTTAAACATTGCTTGTATAATCTCGGAAAGTTGCTAATATAAAATGCTGTGTTACAACCATACATTTCACTGCCAAGTCTTGAACCCAGCACCCTGTGCAAAACAGAGCAACATACCACTATGCCAAATCAGCTGTTTTATGAAAGAGAGGAAGACTGAAACTTAAATGGCTACCATTTAGTGAATTCAGTTCTCACTATAGCTGTCAACCTCTTAGCACAAAACACATGGACAAAGCCAGTAATGGGGGAATACAGCCCTCAAACATATACAGTGAATTCAGTTCTCACCATAGCTCTCAACCATAGCACAAAAAACCTGGATGAAGCCAATAATGGGGGGAATGCAGTCCCAAAAATAGGGACAAATTTCAAATATTCATCTTATAAACTTAGAAAATTACTAGAATAAAAGGTTTTGTGCTACTGTGTACTTTCTGAAGAATATAAAGTCTGAAATTCAAATGCCTGTCAATTTTATTTATTTAACATTTGTTAACCAGGAACGTCTGACTTGGAACAAAAGCCAATTTTCAGCAGAGGCTCAGGGAGAAATACTGCAGAAACATGTCTTTGTAACATGGGAGTACACCAGAGCAAACCCACACACAAACACAGGGATGACATGCAGACTCCACACAGAAGACACCCCAGCCAAGAATCAAACCAGAAAACCTCTAGCTGTGAGGCAACAATGCTACCACTGCACCATCAACTATTTAAGGAATTAAAAATTCAGAAACCACAGATTTTATGAGGAACAGAACAAAATATGAAGCAAAAATCTGCAAAAGTTTCACAAATGGTGGTGGGTAGGGAATTCAGGCTCTTGTTACCTGCACCCTGGGTACAGGGTTCAAGCCTGAGGTATTCTCTAACCACCACCAGCAGGTATCCTGAGTTCCCTATAGCCACCATTATAAATCAACTGGGGCACACACACACACACACACACACGCACACACACACACACACACACACACACACACACACACACACACACACACACACACACACACACACTGTACCTGCAATAATCCAAAGCTTCATTCTGCAATAATGGTGATCAAATAATCCAAAGCTGTTCCACAGCTACATCCTGAATACCTCAGCTCATCTGCGTTTGCGCTGGAATGCACACTTCTGGTTTCCCAGTTCCTGTTTGCGAACGTTCCAAGACTGCTGACCTTGCAGTCCGATCCCCTTCCAGTCTATGTGGTTAGCACTGCATAGACTTCTGGGGCATCAGCAGTCTGCTGCCTTCTTCCTGAATCCGGACTGGTAAGGCAGCAGTCTGGATTCACTTTCTATGTGCAGGTTAGGAGGATTTATTGGATTGTACCATTGTGGTTCACAGCTGGGGGGGAGATGCAGTCTGATATCATGAGTTGCCACTGCCTAACTTACAGTTTTGGAGTGATTGACTAGCCCCAAAACGTGTTGGATAGATTAGATAGGAAAACGAGAAGTATGCTTCATGCTCATCAAATGATTTATAAAAATCAGTGTATACCAAGATTATATATTCCTCGTTCCGAAGGCAGGATGGGGCTCCTTGAAATTTATTACATGTATAGATCACAATCATGGGACTCCACACATATCTGCTGACCTCACAAGACCCAAATGTAGTCAAAAGATTTGAAACATGAGGAGAATAAATCTATGATGACATCTCTGCTTAATCTAGCAGAAGTATATCGGCATCAAGCAGGAATGGAAATCAAACCAGAAGTAGATAAAATCAGGCAGCAACTGAATGTGCCAAAAAACAAAAGAAAGAATATAAGGTGAAGGACTGGATGAAAAGGCAAGAAATGTAGAAAAAGCATAAATATAGTTGCAAGTATAGAACAATTCTGGAAGAACCTCATGTTGATCAGGAACGAATGCAGGAATGACTAAGGAGAGAAGAATTTAAACCAATAGATGAAAGGTTAATATTGGCAGCCCAAGATAGTGGGCTACATACATGCTGGTTTACAAAGTCCATTGAACATGTGGGAGAAATAGACAAATGTAGGTTTTGTAAAACCGAATTGGAAACAGTCGCACACCTCATTGCTGGCTGTGACATACTAATGACCAAAGGACTGTATACTGAAAGACATAATAATGTGGCAAGACTGTTGCACTGGGGATTGTGCAAACATTATGTTACTGAAGTGGCTGAAAAACACTGGAAACATGAACTACAAAGCATCATAGAAAATGGTGAAGTTTATATCACATGAGATCACCCATTACCAACTGTTCAAAAGATACATGCTAAAAAAACAGATATAGTGGTCCAAGAAAAGAAGACAAAAGTAGGATTGATCATTGAAATTGCTTTACCCAGTGACTACAGTGTCTTGCATACAGATAGACACAAAGTCATAAAATATCAGGATCTGCAGGCAAAAATGAGAGCAATGTGGAAGAAAGATACCCAGACAGTTCAATTAGTAGTAGGAGCAATGGGTCTTATAAAAAAAGAATCTACAATTGTATCTAGATATCTTACCAATTCATGTAACCCCATACAAATTACAGAAGGAGTCATTACTGGGCACACTGCGGGTGCTGCAAAGAGCATGTTTGGCTGACATCAAAGATTGAATTAATACTAATTTCATGAACTTTGATCATACTTTGACTTTGGAATGGGGTCCATTCCCATCATGGTATAAGAAACCAAAAAGATTTGGAGAAATTAAAAAGGACTAAATATTAACCCCTATGTAATTCAGTAGCTAGCAAACTGGTTCACAAACAAAAGTAAGGTTGGTTGGCTGTACCTCCTCCAAAAGAACTGCCGCTAGTCGAGTGCCCTAAAGTTCAGTCCTTGGGAAACTTCTTTTGGGATGTATGGCTAGGGTTAAAAAGACTCTTGTAGTTGTTAGCCTAGTAAATACCTACAAATGCCTGAATCTTTTTACTTCTTAGATGACAATGTTAAGTAAACGATTGTGGCTGACCAAGTTTACAGATGACTACAAACTTGATGCCATCATAAACTCCCCTGACGACATCAGGATCCTACCCAAACAGTTTTTGCCAATATCCATCACTGAAACTAAATGTCATGAAATGAATCATTGCATCCTTTAGCAAGTGATTTCCTCTGTAGCTATAACACTGACAATACTTTTTTAAAAAAATCTTTTTTTGGTCCCCTCAGACCTTGTTTATACTGGCCTGCTCACCAGCTCCCCATGTCTGGCCTGGTCACCAGCTCTCCATGTCTGTGCTGGGTCTACCAGCATCCTCCTACACCCCAGATTTGCTCTGGTGCTGCTGGGGATGGTTGGGGATATTGAGGGCATCCTGGAGGCTCAGCCATCTGGGCTTCCATCTGGTGTTTTTTTTAATTTTATATGCCCTACCCAGTTTTCCATTTCCTTGCCTACACATGCTCGCTGTTTGCATCTGAGGGCAACTCCCCTCTTTGGACCATGCCTTCCCTTAGGAATCATCAGCAGCAGATGCCCCCCCCCCTAAGATGGGCACGCACATCCCTCCCTACCGTTTCATCAGTCACACAAGCCACTAATCAAACACTGGTTGGCTAGGCCCCAGTTAGGGCTTTATCCCTCTTAACACCCTCTGAAAACTGAATCCATAATTATAGATTTGGGTACCTGTGTTGACTATGAACTGTTCTTTTATCACCACCTATCCACTATTGTAAGGAAGTCCTTTTTCATTGCACAGTTTATATCAAAAGGTATACCATATAGATCTAGGGATGTAATGGTTCCTCTTTATGTGGCATTCATTAGGCTATACATTAAGTATAATGCCCCTTTTGGTATCTACCTGTCCAAACACTTGTCACAGTTGGAAAGATTACAGCGCTTCCTCATTAAAAACATCAATAGACTCAATCATAAAAACTACACAGACCACCTCAAAGCCTTGTCTCTCTTCTCAGTATAATACAGGCTACTGAGAGGTGAACTCTGCCTCGAGTATAGAGACTCAGCAGACCCTGTTCTGTCAGACCTATTACACATTCGTAATTTCAGTGGTATCAGAAATAACCATTCAAGGGACATCAATCTATTTTACAAGATTAGCAGAACTTGCTGGAGGGATAGGTATGTATCACACAGAATACTACCTCTTTGGAACTGTCTTTCCAGATGCATAAAGCGTAACTTGGACTAATGGATGAGTAACTGCAAATTCACACCTGGATTAGCATCAATGGCTTTCACTGATAGGGAAAACATATAATTACCCCAAAATATACTTCTAGTACCTAATTTTGGAGATTCATAGTGCAAAATATAAGGGCTAATAATTACTAAGGGAATGCAGGGCTAGGCTTCTTAAGATCCTCACAAAACAACAGTCTAGTAAATATGCATGAACCTCTGACTATCACAGTTTATTAGGTAAATTATAATATGCTTCATGGTTTTGCAAATGAGACTCATCAGGTAGCTGTGTCTATAAGTCCTGGGGACAGTGGTGGGGTCACCCTTATGGAGTGGTATCACTACTGTTGTACTCCAAACCTCAGGGGCAAAACCAGTGGCTAAGCTCAGGTTAAAAGGTTTAAGGAGTGACTATACCAGGCTTGTTTAGTACTGTTTATCACATCCCCTGGAGGAAGTATTTTTGATTTTAAAACACATTCAGTACATGTTCTTTAGTGATGATGGGGTGTTTGAGATATTTGGGGAAAAGTGGGCTTTGGGTAGTTGTCTCTGGGGTAAAATTCACATTGAATTTGTTAGTTTGTTGGTAATATCCATGAGATAAGAGTAGAATGTGCCATTATGAATAAGTTCATAGCAAGGTTGGGTGTTATTTCTTAGCTTCCTAACGTAGCTAAAGAATTTTCCTTAGCTACAGATGCTACCCTTAGTTCACGGGTTACTTTAATAGACCTGATAGAATTTTTCACATTTTAGTCAAACTTTTGATATTATCCTTGGAATAAGGGTATTTTGATTTGCTATATACTTTATGGAGCTTTTTTCTTGTATTGTAGAGTTTATTTATGTTGATAGACCAACAGGGTGATTATTTTTAAATCTGTCATTATATTTAGATCTGATCGGGACTGCCAGTTTATACATTTATCTATAAGTGGGCTTAGAATCCTTTGTGAAGATCTCTGCTGTGGCAACATCTGTGTTGGTGCTGCTATCAGTGAATTTTGAAACTTTGACATTGACTTTGATGATATTACTACATCTGAAATCCTTGAATTCTGTGATATTGGTTTCAGCAAAAATCCAACATCACAATCCTGTTCAAGCACACATTTTGAACAGAGTCACCAAGAATTAAATAATATCCAATCTTGTACACCAGACCACTCTACAAATAAAAAATGTGTCTAGAGGGCTCTGGCATGGATTCTTTTGTAGTCTCAGTGTATGATATTTTAGGATGGGTGGTATAGAGTATGGTGGATGTGTGTGTGGATGTGTGTTGCCTGCAGTCAGTGTTTTTTCATGTGTGTGTGGCCTCTATATTCATTAAATATTTGCAACTTTCACAAACAGAAATTCTTGTGTTGAGTAAGAGTTCATTACTTGTGACTATAAGGCAGTTACTGCACTGCCTAATAACACCAAGTGATATGAGTCTGGCAGCAGAAGGAAAACAAGCAGGCTGACCTATTGTTCTGTTCCAGAAATTTGGAGAATTAATTTGAATTTCACAGAGTACTATATGTAGTTTAATGAGATACTTATTGGGCTATGGTGTGGAGGAATGTAACTATGAAGATGTTCTTATGGAAGGTTTGCACAGAGTTGCCATATAAACTAAGGAGGTAAATTAGGTTTAGTTGGTGGGGTACTCTGACTACTGACTAAATGAAGTAATTTAGGTCAAGTTGTTAGTGTGTCGGTGGACAGCACATACTTGTTAAGCACCTGTAAAGTCTGAGCTATGTACAGCAGCTATGGGCTGCTTTCAGTAACAGAACAATGTGGGCTAGTTAGAGCAATGTAAAGCAGCTGTGGACTGCTACATGCTGCTTGGAGGATACATAGTGCACAGTGTGACTAATCAACTGTGGGTAGCTGGTTGCACATCTAAATATCACTAGTCTCACTAAACTAATAGGATCAGGATACTGTAGTTTAGTTGGTATTAAGGTATCGGGTTTGATTGCATCAGTAATGTAAAAGATAAATCTCATAAAGTTCTTACATTTCACTGTATGCTTAAACAATGCACTCCTGTTAAATCCTAGACTTTAACTTCCTCATAGTAGACCAATATAAAAAAGTGACAGGCAAAGCATTCTGCTACTTACACTACATTGCTTGTTTCACAATTGCAATCCCCTATCAGTATTGACATAAAAAAATGGAGGACAATTGGAAATTATTTGCATTATTTGCATTAATTACATTTACTACAAAAGAAAAAGCATCTTCAACTTGTGTTGCAGTATTTTCTTGCTTTTCAATAGTTTTGTAAAATATATTTTTTTAGATTGCTACCTCTTTTATTGATAAATGTGGGTGTCTCTCCTGCTATATCAGAGAATATACAGAAAGGGTTGTAATTATCAACTCTCATATCTCCTGGTATCCCCACTCTAGGAAACCCTAAAATATCTTTAAGGAAACCATCATTCTTTACAAATGAGCAGGTAACCATGTTGTCCTCAATCAATTCCAAACTCTCAGAATTCACACATGCTGAAATGTGTCTCCTTTTGGTTTTATGTACCAATCTATCTGTTTCCACATTACTGCCTTCATTTGTACAATGGCTTTGTCACTTGTCTCATGCATTCAAAAGAGACAATGAAGCAGTGTATGGGGTTCAAGATATTTATTGTAGTATGACTTTTGTGACTGACATTTCTTCAAAAGTTGAGTTTTGATCACTTTGTTATTCCTTGCATTTGGAATCAGTAGTTGTTTACTGATTGGTAAGGTTGTTCTTGTCTGTCTAGACATTAATGCCTGAACAGGTGAACCAAGCAAGTTATCTCGGGAAATGGTTTTGAGATTGAGTAGGGTAAGGAAAATGTTGGTACCATCTCTCTCAGATTTCTCTAACAAACATTTCTAACTTTGGACTGCATGCTCAGCTAATCCATTTGACTGGGGGTAACATGGACAAAGTCCCAAGACTCAGCAAATTTCTTAAACTGCTGACTTGTAAACTGCGTACTATTGTCATATGCAGCTTTGTGCGGACTACCATGTACAGAAAAATGTCTCTTCAATTTTGTAATGACAGTGCCGGACGTTAGATTAGGAAGTTCAATTTCAAACCAATATGAGTAAGAGTCTACTGACACTAAGTAATACTGACCACTCCATTCAAAAATATCTGATCTGTACCAACCATCGACCATGGCACTTCAGGAATTTGGTTTAGCTGAAGTGGTTCTTTTAGTTGGTGCGGTTTAGTACTATTGCAAATAGAACATGCTAGAGTTTCCTTCTCTATATATTTTGACATAAAATGCCAAAATACTATGCCTCTTGACCTTCTTTTGGTAGAATCAGTACCTGGGAGTCCACAATATAAGATCTCGATATATTCCTGTTGTAATGCTGAAGGAATAACTATTTTAGGACCTTTCATGATGACTCCATCTTCCATCATAAGCTTGTCTTGGTATGGTAAATATTTCTGGACATCAGGTGGTAGGCTGGATTGTTATACTGGCCATCCTTGACTGATAACATGTGTCAGCTTCTGAAGAACTGGGTCTAAAGCTGCGTAATGTCTTAAGTTCATCAAGAAGTGATGAGGAAAAATTTTTGACTTCCATAATTTCAAGGTCTGCTTGCTCATTGTCTTGCTGTTCTGCTGTTTGTCTGGGTGCTCTTGACAAAGCATCTGCAAGGTATAAAAATATTTTCCTTTTGTATAAACAATATTGAAATTGTACTTTTGCAGTTTTAACATCATGCTTTGCAGACATGCTGGGGCTCAATGTATTGGCTTTTTTAGAATTGTCACTGGAGGTTGGTGATTAGTCTCTATTTGAGATTTTTTTATTATTTTATTTCCACCTGTCCTTCATTACATGCTGTTCCAAGGAGTGCTAGAACCAGTTCCTCCTCCCTAATTTGGGAAAGGTTTTTGTTTAGGGATGTTTTAGTGCCAAAGAAAGAAGATATTTGGAGATCAGGTCTGGATTTTTCTTCTTAGACCTGTTTGTGATATTGCCTAACTTCAAAATGATGTCATTTCACAATCTGTTTCCTCTTTTTCCTCACTGAAGTTCCCTGGTAACTCTATATTTAAAAGATGCTTATCATTCTCATTGCTTTTTGTGCAGACTTCAGGTGTTTCCTAAGGTTTGTGTGTCTGAATCACGTTATCAGTTCTCTGCTTTACCCTTTGGACTATCTACTCCACCAAGAGTATTTGCCAAGTGCCTAACTCAAGTTATAGCATGTTGCAGGCTACACCATATAAATTTCTTTTTTTTTTCCATATTTAGATGACTTGCTTACCTTTGCAGACTCTTTTTCAAAGTGTTAGGAATCTCTCTGTCTCTCTTAGGAGAAAAATCTCTTACACAAGCTGGGATACCAAGAGAACATTCAGAAGTCCTTCTTGACTCCTTCACACATGATTGTGTTCCTGGGGTGTCAGGTGGACACCTGAGTTTAAAAAACTTGTCTTCCACAGGGAAAAAAAAACAGATTCATGTCTATATCTATGTCTAAGGTTTTCCAGTTAGACATTGGTGACTGTGAGGGAATACTTCAGATTTTTTGTCGCATGGCATCTATGATTTTCATGATAGCCCTGGTCATCCCTTGTCTTTTCAAATCCCAGTGCTGGGCATATCTCTCAATCTCTTAGCACAAGAATTCTGGACAAAGCCTAAAATAATGGAAGGACAAAGGCACAAAAATATGGACAGATTTGAACTACTTCTCTTGTACACTTACAAAGTTGTAAGAATAACAGGCTTTGTGGTGGCATGCATTTTCTGAAGGATATGAAGTCTGGAACTTAAATGTGCGTCCTTATTAAGTAACTTCAATCCTCAGTGATTTGCCGTAAAACCACAAATTTTACAAGGAACGGACCAAAAATAAGAGATAAAAATCTGCACATTCTGGGAAAATCTGGACAGTTGAGAGACATGGTGCTGGGATTTGTCAACAAAAACATTACTTGGTAGAGCCAGCAAATATCCCTTAATTAAGGTCTTCTGTTTTCCCTCCCAGTTCCAAAGTAGTCAGTCATCACAGACATCTCAGACTTTGCTTGGGGACCACTTTCAGGATGGATAATAGTACAGGGGGGGGGGATACTTAGGACAGATACAAGAACATCAGTTTGAAACAGGTGCTTGCCATGATCAAGTCACTGACCTCTCTGAAACATTTTTGGTCCCAGAACCTCTTTAAATTGTTTCAGACAATACCATAGTCATGTGGAATGTCTTCAAGTGGGGGGAACCATGTCGTGTCCCACTTGCAGACTACTCATGCTACCTTGGGATATAGCCTCACAGCACAAGCTCACTCTGCAGGCATGCTTCATTCCATCAGGGAAATATTGTGTGGCAGACAAGCTGAGCAGGGCAAGGCAGACCCTCACATATACAAACTAGATCGGAGGTCTTTCAACATTTGATCCATCTGTGGGGATGCTCCTCTAATAGTCCCATTTGCTTTCTTTGTAAATAATCAGCTGGCAAGATTCTGCTACAGGACCCCATGCTAGAAAGCCTGGAAGACTTTTTCTTTCATTGGAATGTTCCTGTATATCTTTCTACCATTTCCTCTGATACCTAGGATATTTTGAAGATTCAGAAGGAATCCCTCCAGATCTTTGTGGTGACTCCTTTTCTGACCCAGATAACAGTGATTCTTCCTTCTTTTGGAAATGGCTAGGGGCAGTTACCACAAGCTTCCTCACAGAATGGATCTACTCAGACAAGATCAGGGATGTTTGATACACTCTGACCCTAATCATCTTCAACTGACTGCCTGGATGATGGGGTCTTGTTTTCCTTTAGGTGCCGGTTTACTGAGGATGTGCAGCAGGTACTAAATGAGGCAAGTAAGACTGCTATTAGAAAATACTATATTAGCAAATGGAAAAGGTTTTCTAGTTGGTGCCACCAACAACATAACCAGCACCTATTCAGGGCTAGTTGTTCTCTTATTTTACAAACTTTGTGCAAGTTACTGTCCTACAGCCTTCCTTACTCACACAAGATTCAATAATTGGCCATTTCAACATATCTGTCATTGGATCCTCCTCTTTCAAAACTTTCTTGTGACAACATTTTTTCAAAGGGGTTTTACCTAAGAGGTCTCCAAGAAAACCAGTAGCCCCTTTTTGGGATCTTAATTTTGTGTTGGAGAAGTTAACACTTCCTCCATTTTAACCAGCTAATCTAGCTTACTTGAGATTCTTAATATGGAAAATAGTTTTACTGATTGCTCTGACCTCTGCAAGAAGAGTATCTGAGTTGCAAGTGAATAAATTATATCTCATTCTCCACAAAGACAAGGTTTCTTTGAGAACTAATATGCCTTTTTTACCTAAAGTGGTATTCAAGTTTGCTTTAAGCCAAACTAGCCATTCCCCATTTTCTTTATGTATCTTAAAAATGAGGGAGAAAGGATCCTTATTACTTGGATATTAACTGACAAATCAGGTACTATCTTGACAATTCTAATTCTTTCAAATCCTTGGATGTGCTATTCTTTTCCTGTGAAGATAAGACGGGGGAAACCTGTGTTAATACAGTCTATTTCCAAATGATTGCCGAAAGCTATTACTTTTTTATACTCAACAAAACAACATATTTCCAGCCAGGGTTAAGGTCCACTCTACCAAGGCTTTGGCTTCATCCATGGCTTTTTGGAAAGGGTTGGATTCTAGAACTATTCTAGAAGCTGCAGCTTGATCCTCTATACATACTTTACAAAGCACTATAAGCTTGATTCTTTCTCTAGGTCTAGATCAAGTTTTGCAAATACCATTCTCCAGGGGTTCCTGGACTGTTATCCTTCTTCTTCCAAATGTAGTAAACTAGAGTAATTTAGCCATATAGCTAAGACTATTGCAGCAGTGATCAATATAATGAACATTAGTTTAAAATCATTATAATATTATGCAGCATTCTGGGATCCAGTGCTGAATCCTTAAAGCCAGCATCTGAGACTAAAGAACACTGAAAGTACAGGTGTGTAAGTAAACTTACCATAACAATAGATGTTCAAATGGTCGCTGCTGCAGTAGCCACTCCCTCCATCCCTCTTATTGTTGGTGTGTTGTTTATGCCAGGGTGTGGTTGTTTATTTTTTGTTCTTCCTAACATTGTCCTTTCAGAGATCAGCCTCCTTCTCTCTGTTAGCAGGAAAGCTCTGAAGGGCTTGTACCTAAACTTGTCTTCTAGTCAGCTCAGCTTGAGCTGCTTGACAATATGGGTACACAGAAGGTACACTGAGGCTTTGGATGCTGCCTGGTTGTTACAGCCTTGACAGGATATAATACACATAAATAAGGCTACTGCAGCAGTGATCATTCAAACATCTACTTATGGTAAGTTTACTTACACAACTGTATTTTCAGTGTTTTTTAGTCTAACATGTTGGCTTTAATGATTCAGTCCTGGATCGTAGAATGTTGCATAATATGATAGTGATTCTAAACCAATGAGAGACACAACAGTCTCATTGTTTGAATGCAGTATGAAAAGCAAGTCACTGCAAGGGTCATCAGTGCAACACACTTTCAAAGTGAGGAAATTTATATGAGACACTGAGGTTAATTAGCTGCAGCTACAACAGTGTGAGCATCACCAAAGCATGGAGATTCTTACTGCATTTATTTATTTGTCTATTTACTATTTGTTCACCAGGTAAGTGGACTGGTCTATTGAAACTTTTCAGCCATGACCTGAGCTCAAAGAGCTGAAAATACATCACAGTCTTTCTATCAACAATATACACAAAATAAGTACAGAGCAAAATTCAGAACATAGTAACAGTTAATGCAGAGTAAGAGTGCATTGAAAAAAAAAATATATAGAAAACACAAGCTAAGATGTGCATAAAATACAGTGCAATCATGCATATAATACAAAAACTCCTATATACATGTGAAATATTTGCATACAAGATGTCACATTGAGAGACTGAGAAAAGATTATTAAATGTATTCTCGTATTCATGATACACAATGTTAAGTTACCTAAATGCTGTCATGGTAGCAGTTGCAGGTAGATTCAGTAAAGATATGCTCTTTGAAGCTTTTAATGTTTTTTTTAGATTTTTGATGTCTATAAGCAGGTTGTTCAAGGTAGTCTAGAGAAGGCGGTCACATCTACAGCAGTTTTAAATGGAGGGCATACGAGAGTGAAACTGTAGTCCTGTGTACTTCTGAGTACATAAGGGTTTGTTTTGTATAGCTAGTTTCACTCTTAAAGGGGGCAGTGACTGTATTTTAGCACCTTGTAAATTACAGTACTCAGAAGAAAAGTAATCCTGTGATGCACTGAAAGCCATTTGGATTCTTTTTTAACAAATTGCAATGGTGTACTTGGGGGTCTGCAAAGAGAATGAATCTGCACATTTTATTCTCAGCAGTCTGCATTTTTTGAGCATTGTGGCCAGAATGTATAACAAGGAAAGGAAGGCTACATTCAAACAAGTATTAAAATATTTTTCGCTATGGCCCTGTGAGCAGCAGGTGAAAGGAGGTGACTGATCTTGTAACATAATTTTAATTGAGCAAGGATTTTATTAGTTACAAAATCTGTGTGTGTGTGTGTGTGTGTGTGTGTGTGTGTGTGTGTGTGTGGCAATGGAAAGGGTAGGGTCAAGTATTAGGACTAGTAGCTGTGTTCAGTGACATTAGACATTTTGTTCCCATTAAGATCTGTTAAGAGAGTAAGGAGGAAAAGTGGGTAATTGCTTGGCTAAGGCAAAGTCCATGACATTGGTTTTCTTGGGGTTAATTTGTAGCTTATTAGTAGTGGAGCAGCTTGACAGTTGAATGAAATTTCCCTGTAACTTGGTTTATGGGTCAGAGTGGCTAGTACTGGACTGCAGGAACAGCATGTCATCTGCATTCATTATTAATTTAAGATTTGGCAATTCTAGGGAACGATCATTAACAAAAAGAAGGAAGAGAAGAGGTCCTAGCACAGATCCTTGTGGTGCACATGTATTAAGCTTAGAGGATGAGACATTTCTATGGATTTGGAAGATTCTGTCTTTTAATCAGCAGATAGTGACATCTCCAAAGTTAAGTCTTTTGAGTTTTTTAAACACTTCTATTGAATTATAACTTGTGACATAGACAAGCTTACATTTATATAAAAGTAAAAAAAAAACATATTATACCATGACCCCCCCCAAAACGTGCACGCTGATTGGCCAGCATGTACATTGTAAATCGAGTTATACTAATGGAAAAAGGTCCGGTCGCCCGGACTTTTTTCCATTAGTATAACTCTACTTTTAAAACACTGTCTCGCTATGTTAACTGGGTTTAACATAGCGAGACAGCTTTAAAATAAGCAACGGAGATCTCCATTGCTTATTTTAAAGCTGTCTCGCTATGCAAAACCCATTTAACATAGGGAGACAGGTTTTAAAAAAAAAGCAACGGAGAAAGCAAGATCTCCGTTGCTGACTGTTCGCTATGTTAAATGGGTTTAACATAGCGAGACAGTTTTAAAATAAGCAACGGACATCTCCGTTGCTTATTTTAAAGCTGTCTCGCTATGTTAAACCCATTTAACATAGCAACAGTAAAAAGCAACGGAGATCTTGCTTTCTCCGTTGCTTTTGCACAGCTCTGATGTACTGCGCAGGCGCCAGTACATCAGAACTGCCGGATGCCAGACATCTGAGGAAGGGCAGTAAACAGGCATTATACTATGCCATTATTTAAGAAAAGTAATAGTTTCTTTTCTTAAATAATGTCATGGTATAATAGCAATCACGCCTGGGTGTGGGTAATGCTATGTTACCCACGGTTGGCTTTGTTTGGTCCCTCGGGCTTTGCCCTCGGGACCAAACCACGCCAACCGTGGGTAAATCCGGCATTACCCACACCCAGGCGTGGGTTATTGCTATATTAACATGTTCAATTTACAAACATTATACAGCACACATATTTTCATATATCCTATAATCTAAGTAACATCACATACATTATTCAATTCCTGCCATCTCTTAAACCTTATTCCTCCTCTAAAATGTTTTCCTGCATGTATTGTTTCCACAACTTTAATTTTTTTTTCTATTTATTTGCTTCTACCCTTTTCTAAAGATCCAACCTCCAGTTATTTTATTTCTGTTACAATATTCACTACTTCAATTATAGCTGGCTAAAATTTTAATTTCCATTTTCTAGTAACTGCTTTTTTGGCAGCTGCCAGAATTAAACTTAACAAAGCCTTACTCTGTCTAGACAATTCAGATGCTGTATCACAGCTCAAAACAATCATTTCCTTAATTACACTTATTTGCTCACCAAGTATTCCTGACAGAGAACTCTGCAGGGAATTTTTATAGTCTGCCATCTCATTACACTCCAAAAGCATATATTCCCATTTACCTCTTTCTTTCCCATTATATCTCCAACATTTGCCATCTACCTGAGGAAAAGTTCTTTGGAGTCTGCATGGGGTATAAAAGTATCTATGCAAATACTTTCAGGCAAAAATCCTAAATCTTCTAGACTTTGTTGCATATTTTGGTGCCATAGATATGTCTTCCCATTGTTTCTTTATAAATTGCATATCTAATCTCTTTTCACAATCTTTTCTAACCTCTTTTGATCAATTCCTATAGGTATTGTGCAATATTTTATATGCCTTCCTAATTATCCTTTTTTTAACTGCAGCTTTTGTTCTATATTCAAATAAAAACTCAACCAGTGTAGGTCTTTCATTTAGAATTCCCCTTTCATTTTCTCTTTGTCTGTACTCTATCAATCCCTGATTGGGAAGGCAATCACTATCCTGCAATCCAAATGGCATATTCCCCATTTTATTACCCCTCTTTCTCTAATTATTTGTTCCCAAACCTTGATTCCTTTGCCAGCTTACTTTAGTAAATTGCAGCCCCTTCTTGTGTATTCTATTTACTCCTAATTGCAGTCATCTCTTTTGGCAGAATCTCCTTTCTCCATTCGGGTGTTGGCTTAGTTCTTAGTATACTTTCTGCTACTTCATGAATATAATATTCTGTATGACTGTTGATATTCTCCCTAAGGACCTGCATCTGAAATCCCACTCTTTCCATATTTTTTTTAATTAAACCTATGCTTCATCATCATCTCTTTCCACTTTGAATTGTAGCTTTATGTTTGCGTTATGCATAAGAACTGTGTAGATTTAAAATAGCCATTCAAAGCAGATAATCCTAAACCGCTGTGTTGGGAAGATCAGCTTATCCCACTTGACCCTTGCCCTCTTTCCCTTCCAAATAAAATCCTTCAACTCTTTATTACTGTCCACAACTTCTCGTCTGTTTGATAAAAATATGCCTGACCTGTGTATAAAACATAAGGGACTAAAAACATTTTTACTGCTTGTATCTTGCTATCCATATCCATAGGCAAGAGCTTCTAATTCTCAGTTTTTGTATTATCTTTTGTTTAGTCTCTTCCCACATATCATTAGCTGCCATAATTAAATCCTTTTTAATCAATACTCCTAAATACATCATTTTAGTATGCCCCCATAAATAAGGGGTTCTACATTACATAGTCAAAGTTCTGTAACTCCGAAGACCTAATGGTTGAACCATTAAGTTTGAAGTTACAGAACTTCGACTATACAAAAAAAATATACACAATGTACAAAACAATAACTTGCTGTAAACAGGGGGGCAAGCCCCCCTGCACCCCCCCACACCTCCACTACTTAAATATACCAACTCCGAGATCATACCACACTGAAGTGAATGGAAACCTCCGCTTACGGAGATTTCCATTCAAACACTCAAACTTTTACAAATTCAAACGTATGGTCTCAACCATATGTGGTTCAAACTTGTAAAAGTTTGACTACGTGAATGGAACCCTAAATAAGGGTATAGCTGGACCAATTCATGTGTCGGTACATATTTTATAGCTATAGCCTTTGTTTTATCTTCATTAATTTTATACCCCTCCCCAAAAAAAACTGGAACTGTGTCAGAATATTCCACAACACTGACATGTCCTTTTCTGGTTTCATAAGGTACAGAATAATATCATCTATAAATAGAGCTAACTTTTCTTGAACACCATGCCAATTATATACTTGAATTTCTGAGTCCCCTATTTTCTTGGCCAATGACTGTAAATATAATGCAAATGACAAAGTGGAAGAGGACACCCTTGACTTGTTCCTCTGGTCACACATAACTTATCAGAGAGGAACCCTCCCACTTTGATTTTTACCTCTGATCCCTTAGATATCCTACTAATTAACCTTATTATTGTATCAAGAAATGCAAATGCTTCCACTGGCTCACTCGGAGTTGAATGCTTTCTCTGCATCAAGACCCACCAATACCAGCAATATTTCCCTACATTGTGCTCCCCTCTAGATCATCATTTTTCTGTTCATTTTGTCAAATGTTTGCCTCCCCTCCACAAAACCACATTGGTCCACAATTCATCAATTTTGGCATCATCTTTCCCATTCTTTTAGCCATTATAGGCATAATCACTTTACAATTATGGTTTAAAATTAAAATAGGACTGTATTAAGCTGGATCAGATGGGCCTTTACCGTCTTTAGGTATGATAGCCACCACAGCTTTTTTCCAGGATGCTAGTGTTTCCCGTCCTTTTAAAATACCATTTAAACTTTCTAGATATTTATCACTTTTTTCCCCTCCTAACTTCTGAAATTCCATGGGAATATCATCTATTCCTGGAGATTTTCTTGTAGATTGGTTATATATGACCATTTTATCTCATCTCTTCCTATCTTAACTGTTAGTTGTTGACTCTCATCTGCCTCTAACCTTGGCATATTTAAGTCTTCCATAAATATATCCATTTGCACTTTTTCTTGAATCTCCAATTCTCTGTTTTTATACATATTTTCATAAAATTTCTGAAATATCTCTTAATACCTCTACACGATCTCTGGTTATTTTTCTTGTTATATGCTTTCCATGTTTGGCAATAACCCTTTCTAATTTCTGTTGCCTAAGTTGTTGTGCCAAATGTTTTTGTGCTATGTAGTTATTATCAAAAAACAGTTCCTTAATAGCAATCTTTCTAAACTCATGCATATCATCCAGATACTCCCTTATTTTTTCTTTAGCCCTCTGCAAATGCACCTCCTCTTGTTCTGTGAGATTTCCCTTATCTTGTAATACATTAATATTTGTCAGCCCCCTCCAAATAAGTTTCATTACTTAACCGGATCTTTTTTTCTCTCTTTATTTCTACCCTGTTTTTAAGCTTTACTTTTATTTTATTCCACTCAATAGCTATAACTTCTGGAATATTTGTAATCTTCCCTAATAAACCCTGGATAATTTCCACTACCCATTCCAGGTGGTGAAGCACCAGTGTCCCATCTCTACTTTACCAATCTGCATTTCTATCCTAGTAATTATTGGCGCATGATCTGAAACAGTTATTGGATGTGCATCAAAGTTCTTAATCAAAAATACATGCTCCTGTGAAATACAACCTCTATCCAGTCCAGCCCTATCATTGCACCCTTGGGAACAAAATGCAATTTCTCTCCAAGTTTCCGCCACTGAATTCATGTCCTCCATACCAAACATTTTCAGAGGCCTCTTCAGAAATCTACCCTCTTGTCATACCTTCCCCTCTAGGCCCCCCCCAGACACATTATCACTGTTGCAAATCAAACTCTAGTCACCAGCCATATGCAATATTCTCTACTGAAAGCTAACCACTTCTCCCAGAATGTTTGTATGCTCCAAAATAGCAGCCCTACACAGAATACAAACACATGCCAGTGCAATCTTCATCTGCAAGCAGCCCCTTCCACCACAAATCCATCATTATCCTTTCTTTCTTCTTCTACCACTGCTGGAACCCTTCCAGATCAGTACAAGTAGTCCTCTCTTCTTCTGTCCCTGGTATTCTACTCTTTTGAGATTGTTGAGAAGAAGGGCATGGATCACTGTTTCAAAAGCCCTTCGCATGTAAACTATGAGATCTACAATAAGTACCTCATTTGTAATAAATGGTATCAGTGGACATTACCAGGGCAGTAAAGGTACTGAAGGCATAGCGAAAGCCATGTTGTGCATAATATAACAGGCCATAGCTGTTAATGTGCTTAAATAACTAAATAAACACTTTTCAAATAGTTTGGTAATAGGGCACAGGGTAGAATCAGGTCTTTCTAGCTGTAACTGTTACCATTTTGAGCCATTATGCTTATAAGTTCTGGATGTTTCTGCACAGGATATTTAGCAAATCTTCAGGCACAGTGCAGCTCTGAAAATGATTGCAAATGAAAGCTCTTGAAGTTTCATAGTAGCCAGCTGTTGGGTGTGACACATTTTTGAGGGTGTTTGGTAAACTGAGCTATTTTGTTCCAAAACAAATTGATCTCCTTTTCTAGTAATACTTGTAGGAAATGTGAAAATGTGGCATTATTAACAGTTGACTTCACACTTTGCATAAGCCATCATACCATTCTCCGTTTCTCTACAGGCACGAAAAGAAGAGCTGACATTTTTGTGTACCTCAGATGTTTATGAGAACTTCATTAATCCTAAGAACATGGCATATCTGCAGCAATGTGAAACAATTCAAATTTAATGACTATAATGGGAGGCAATTGATATTTTCCAGAGTTCTGCACTACATCTGCCATACAGCTCTGGCCATCTAAATTCCTAAAAAGTGCATTGGTGACCACAGTGTTATCCCTTTCCCCAGATTTACCCCAGAATGCAGATGAAACTTCCATGTAAAATGGTATTTTGTCAAACGCCCACTTTGTATTCATAAGTAGCTTTCAAACCTTTTTTTGCACTGTATAGCATTACAGTGCAAAGAATGAAGGGCCATCTTACAGCATGATATACAAGTTTTTTCATGATATGAAGAAGTCTTACTGAAAATTATTAATAGAACTTCTTTCACACTGAGTACCACATGGCATACCTCTCAACCTCTTAATGAAAAAAATCTGAACAAAGGCAGTAATAATAATAGTGGCATAAAGGCCCCAAAATAGGGACAGATTTTAAATATTGCACTTTTAATCTTAGAAAGAATAACAGATTTCGGGTTAATGTGCATTTTCTGAGGGATATAAAGTCTGTAACTCAAAAGTCTGTTATTATTTAGTGACTTCACTTCTCAGTGATTTGCTAAAAAAACACAAATTCTATGAGGAACAGACCAAAATTGTGAGGCAAAAATCTGGACATTTCTACAAAAATCTGAACAGTTAAGAGGCATGGCACATGGATATATGTGTGACAGAATGTTAGAAGTTCCCACAAAAACTAATAGAGCGTAATTTTTTACATTGTGGCACTCACCTCAGAAAACCTTTATTTTTGATACAGTTTTCATAAAGCACAGCTGCGGGCCACTTCAGAGATACTAGGCATATAATTTCATTGCAGATGCTAACATGCAGATTAGCTACATGTAGCTCAAACAATGAGTTCTAAAGCAAGAAATCAAGACTTTCATCGATTGGCACAGAGGCCTTTTAAACTCCATTGTTCCTTTTACTTATTTGGCTCAGCAGATTTGTGGCTGTTTAAGTTTAGTCATTGTTTTTCTCTGTCTCCTTGCCAAGTTAAGTTTCCCACGGAGATACAGAGAGAATATACAAAGTGAATAGAGGCAGTGACAAGAGGTCCAGATGTGCTCTGTGTCTAAACAAGTGCTGCTCAAGTGGATAATGGAAAACTGGTTTACAACGCTTAACAAAGTAAAGTAAAAAAACAGCTCAAAACCACATGAGTGTTTAAAATGTTTTGGCAAAAGCTGTATGCAAGCTTGTGTTCTAAGCAAAATACTCTGTGGTGGTTTTGAGCCATTTTTTTTCTTCATTAAATATATCCTATGCCTGTGAAACAAAGGTCTTACTTATACTACTCTACTCTTCACTCAAAAGTAGTCTTCCTCCACTGGTTTGTATAGAAAACAATCATTTGCTCATATGTCTGAGTTAGAAGGTAAGTCTGAGTGACAGTGTGTTCTTGGAGGAACATCCCAAGGATTTACCTTTTCTAAATCCATGAAAAACTGATGAACTGTCACAAAGCTAGTTTCATATTACTCTCAGATCTCCGTTAATTTCTTAAAGAACTATTCAGGGAGCTTGACTGGATGCATAACTTCTTATAAATTCTGCTATGATAGCCTCAGCAAGGCTTGACTATGATTCATCATACCTTAGTGAAGGAGGTAATACTGTTTATTTGAGGGAATAACATTTGAACACTTCACAGACACTAGTCTAGGGACTTTTGTAATGACATGTAAGGGAGAGCTTCAGAGAGTTCCACGTTATTTGTGTGCCTTGCTGCTTCCTGAGTCAGACAGGATTTAAAATCTAGTTTGTTAAGCTTTGAAAATTCTTGAGTTCTGAGAGGGTGACAAAAGTCTGGACAAAATGAACCCATACCACATTATGGGGTCTATGTTATTTAATCGACCATCCAGATGTTCGAACACTAGAAGTTCGAACAGGGAAGTTCGAAAAATGAAAATGTCGAAGCCGCGGAAATACAAATTCTTTCCCAGGGAAAGAATTCGGTTGGCTGTTTCTGCAGCTTCGACATTTTCTCCACTGTGGTGTGAAAGTTACGGAATGGGTTAAGGTAAGTGTGCGACTGTGACGGATGTTGGGGTTAGGGTGCGGGTAAGGTAAGTGTGCGATAGTGATGGACTTTAGGGTTAGGGTGCGGATAAGGTAAGTGTGCGATAGTGATAGACTTTAGGGTTAGGGTGCGGGTAAGGTAAGTGTGTGAAAGTGACGGACTTTAGGGTTAGGGTGTGGGTAAGGTAAGTGTGCAATAGTGCCGGACTTTAGGATGCGGCTAAGGTAAGTGTGCGATAGTGATGGACTTTAGGGTTAGGGTTTGGGTTAAGGTTAGTGCATAGATAGTTGTGTATGTAAGGTTTAGTGTAGTTTTATTAGGTTTTTGGTGTGCTTGTGTTGTGTGTGTGTGTTTTTTGGAACAGTGAATTCTTTCCCTGGGAAAAAATTCGCTGTTCTGAGGTTTCGATGTTCTCACATTTCAAACTTCCAAGTTTGAACATATGGTGTTCGAAATTTTGGAAGTTTGATTATGTGACATAGACCCCACATTATGAACAAAGAGACAAAAAGGCATAACACAGAAATGTTGTTGAATTATGTAGCCAGACTAATGAAAGTCATTTGACATTTTCAGAGCATGTGAATTTAATAGTATCAGTGACATTTCACATTATAACTTGTAGATTATCAGATTTGTGCTATTTCCATTGCATCCCCATATCTCTAGCAGTATGAACTTTATAGTGACATAGATTTACCTTATTATTTTTATGCATATGTATTTGTGCATTTTGTAACTATTTACTTGAAATATTCTGTGTAGTGCTTATGATGTAATGCTTATTTTTTTTCACAGTCAAAAGTAAGACAAGGCAAAACAGTACTGCAAATTTTCAAAAACACAAAAGGTAGGTTTCTGAAATGTTGTGGAAACAGCAGTAAAGTTAGCAAGTGATGCATATTTTAATTCTGAGAATTGTCTTAGAGGCTCCTGCTAAGTATGGGGAGATGCCATTCTTTTTTTAACTTTGTATCTTCTTAGGCTTTATGAGGAAATATTTTGAATAACATAGTAAATCCATCTTTGAGAATTCGTAGCTGCAGTTTAACAGCTTAAAAATCAAATGATTTTCAGTGTCTTCTATAAAATTCATTCAACACTGCCAGTGCACTGCTGCTGTCTTAACATTTCTTATCGATTTATAGTGCTCTTTATCAACTTATGGTGTTTCTTTATAAAATCTCCTTCTTACACTTTCAGCCTGTCTTAAATGTATTTGACATGTTACATAACCCACTTTATTAGATGCCGCGGTGGTACGGCGGTAGAGTTGTTACCTCACAGTAAGAGGTTCTCCCGTTTGATTCTCGGCTTGGCTTGGGAGTGCCTTCTGTGTGGAGTCTGCATGTCCTCCCAGCGGATGGGTAGCGTTCGAAAGACATGCGTGCGTAAATGGGCGTGCCTTCGTTGAAGGTTGGGCGTCAAGCTGGCACCTCGGCTTTTTGTAAAAATCTACTGCCAATCATTAGCGGACCGGAGTTCCGCTGTGGCGACCCCTTACCGGGAAAAGCCGAAAGACAAAACATAACCCACTTTATTACCAGCATTAGTGTGCACAGTGACATCTCCGACAGAAGTTTTAACTCATTTATACTGTAGCACACTTTCACACTAACACCAATTACAAACTGCAGCACAGTTTCACTGTAAAACAAAGTTACTGCTATGTTATCAATTACAGCTCACATTCACTTGACATCAGTTACATTTACTCTGAACAGCCACATTTCTGCAAACTGCAGAATATAATGGGCCAAATTTCAAACGATTGTTCTCAGTATAAGTGACTCATTCCTGCATAAGTCTGTCCTGATTCCGAAAGACTTGCTGTCAGTGTAAGTGACTTACTTTGCTGTAATACCTGTCTATAAACATACTGCTTATACTGGGAGCCAGATTCCAAAAGTCAGTTACACTGAGAATAAGTCTTTTAGAATCGAGCCCATTATTTATATGACATTGATACTTCATAATAAACTTTAATTTATAAAATGTAGGGGTTATACTAAAGCACATAATTGCTGAACTTCTTGTTACAGTAGATTGATTTTGTACCATTTACAGTAAGTTATGTGAATATTACGTTTCAACAAATATAGTCTGTTGATTATGTAAGAGTAATTCTGCAGCTGCATTAGTATTCATGAAATGACTAACATGGAGCTGCTAGAATAAGTAATACTAGGAACTGTGGTATAATATGAGATATGGTTTGGAAAAATGTTCATATTTTCCAGGGAGATTCACTTTTCACCTTGGTTTACTAAATTTGCAAGAATACAAATCCGAAGACTGATGATTTGCCTGTTTGGCATTCACCTGCCAGAAATGTGCATCATCACACATACAGTTGAGTCTGCAAATTGTCAGTTTTGGAAAGGAATCTATGGGTCTGAGTAGAACATTTACAGTTCACTGGATTCACCTGCACAGGTCACAGGGCTGCCAAGCTTCATTACTTGTACCATCTGGTATCCTTGAATTAGCCATTGTTCCGTTAATAATGTCAATAACCTGAAAGAGAGCCCTTCTAGAACACTTTCACAGTGTGTTCTTTGTTATCTGGCAACATTTCAATGTTTTTCTATTCAGCTTTATGTTCATGGAAGATGTTCGGAGTGAATGCAGCACTGCAGAATCAATGCTGTGCCAAAGTACTGTTTGAGACACAGGAAACTGTCCTGTGTCAGGAATGGTGCTTGCTGGGAGAAGGGACAGTGATGCTATGCTGCTTATGGGAGGGGTGGAGGAAATATAATATCATGCACATTATGACTAACTACTTTTGTTTCAAGCATAAAACCCTGAATAATTCATCTCCCTACCTCATCATTTTGGAAGCGTATAATTTAACTTCACATTTTCTTATGCTGTATCTTGTTTTTTTTTTTTAATTAGGAAGCTGAGATGAGTACTATATATATATATATATATATATATATATATATATATATAGAGAGAGAGAGAGAGGGACAGCTGTATGTACAAGAATACAAAATGAGTTCATACATTTTCATATGTTTCCCAGAATTGCCAGTAGCTCTTTCAGTGCTTAATGCAAGCTCCTTTTATCTTCTTTAAATTTCAGTTTTTAGTTACTTATTTCCATGGTTTGATACTCTGAAGTCAAACCTGAAGCTGTTCACTTAAGAAAAGCTAACCCTTGCACATCTCTCGCATTACAAAGAGGAGCAATGTGAAACTCATTCTGATAAATATGCATGGTTTAAATCCCACTGGCAGCTTACGAAGTGAGTATATTACATCTGAGGTAATCAGTGATTTGACAGAGGCAATTTTGTCCCACTTAAATCAATATAAGGAGCTTCCATTTCTTGTGTTCTAATCTGGTGTTCTCAGCTAACAGCTGTGGGTTTGATTTAAACATCTGCATATAATCCTTAGGTACTTTCTATTCTGGCATATAAATGCTTATTTCTACTTCTTATGTGCAGACATTTTCCAAACTGTATACTATCTGCAACTTCTCACTCGAGGCATAAATTCACATTTTTATCCAGATTAATTTTTAGTACAGAGAGCTTTGCAAATGATTCCATCTCATTAATTAGGTTAGGAAGGGATGCTTACTTGTTCTGTACAATAATTATAATTTCATCCACAGAGCCAGGTGACAAAGTTATGCTTTCAAGCTTTGATCTTTGATGGCTTAGTTTAATCTAAATTTAGTTCACAAGAAATTTCTGGGCTGTAATAGTAATGATAAAAGGCAGCCTCAGCACATCTTTTGTTCAGTTTAAAAGTGGTAATAGTTGAAAAACAGTGAATACTTTACTGTGTTGCTTCTTGAAAATCCTTCCTTGTATGATTTATGTATCCTTCTCACCTTCCCCAACTATACTTCATATATCTGCTCTGGAAGAAATAACAACCAGATATCCGTTTCTGATGTGGCCGAGATTTCAGTTGGTATTCTCTCAAATGTTTTTCATCACGACAAACCATACAACATGAGAATACAGTTCATATAAAAGCACCCAAAACCAGTCTTAAACACTGAATATTTTAAATGTATAAAATCACAGAAATTTTGATCTGTGATTAAAAATGATCTCTTTTGTATTTGTCTGGTCACTAAAGACAGTGTTAAAAGTCTCAAGTCTGATATATTGCTGAGAAGGAGTTGTATTTCTTAGTCCACTTGTTAGCTATTTTTGTGTCTCCAGATCTCTTCTGTCCCACCCAAGCTAATCCAAAATCCTTGCTTGCCCTTTGGTTACTGCCACAATCATACTCTGGTGGAAATACAATGCACTCTTTAGCAAGCTGCAGAACGTGTGCGTGTACTGGCTCTGTCCTTGAATCAGTGCATAGTTTCTACCAGATGGTGAATGAGTAATGAGATTAAGACACCTCTCTTCCCCTTTGGATGACCAGATTGACATCACCTCTGCATTCCCATTCTTTTCTGTCTGATTCCTCCCACACTTGGGACCACCTTGATTCAGAGATGCTGGGTTTGCAGTCAGGCTCTGTATTCTGTTGCCTAAAACATTCTTTCTAAACAAAATAAGGGAGAAACAGAAAAGAAAATGTTACAGTTATGGTCTCTTACATTATCATTTGTCAATGTAACACACAGGGTTAAGTCCCTGAATTGCTAATGAGCTTCTTTTAACAGTCCAGGGTTTGATTCCACCAGTTTACATGTGCATACTTAATCCCTATGAGCAAATTACGTAATCAAATGGCACTTAAGCCTTGATGGCCTAGTTGGTTAACCTGAGAAATATTTAAGGCATATAGAATCTATAAGGCAAGTATGTCTGAAGACAGTCAGGCCAGAGATGAACTTGTGAGTACCCATCCAATCTTCTAGATTAGTCTTGAAGGAAGCAAGGATACCACTCTGCTTAACATGCCGGGGCAGTTTGTTTCAGAGACTGGGCAACTATTGCGTAGTTAATCTGTCCTTCCAACATGTTTGATTTATATGACATTGGAGGTTCAAATCCTCGGTTCTGGTATTTGTGTAGTATAAGATACCCAGTAGGGTGGAATCTTTGATGGCACAGAATGCCAGGCATACATCTCCACTCAAGAATCTATAACTGACAGAATATAAGAATAAGGCTTCTAGTCTGTCCTGGTATCTGAGAGTTGTTAGTCCTCTTTTTCACCAGGGAATTTTGCGGCCTTTCTACCAACATGAAATGTATGGCTAGGTACATGCCAAAAAAAGGCATCATACTTAATAATTGGTCTAATTAGAGCAGAGTAGAGGGGCAATAAAATCCTTTGACTGATGAGATACATTTGGAAATCAGTTGTGCTAGATAGAAGGATTTCCTATCTGCTGCTACAACATGGTGATTAGATTTGAAGGTCCTGTCAACACAAGTGCTGAGATGACTGGCTATGTTTCTGTTAAGAGTGGGATACTGGCTATAGTGTAAGCTGCAGATGAGGGGTGTTTCCCAAAGGTGACAATGCTATACTTTTTTGCAAGTCCTTTCTCTTTATACCATAGGTTTGTAAGTACTAGTTCTTGCTGAAGTGCTTCTGTATCGATGAAGAATGGATAATGACAACTAGCTTACATCATCTGTGAATATGGTTAGCCATAGCTTAGGGTTTGTGGTATGACAGTCAGAAAATAGATACCAAAAAAGGAGGAGACCTAGTGCTAAGTCCTATGATACTTCATGGATACTTTCTGAAGTGGCACCTGCACCTTCATTATGCGAGTTCTATCCTTCAACAAATTTGCAATCCATTTTACTAGTTAAGAGTATACGTTAAGCTATTTTATTTTGTTCACAATACCAACATGGGGTTTAGTATCAAAGACCTTGGCCAGAGCCATAACTGCTGTATGGACTGAATGTCTGCTGTCCACTGCCTCTGTAACTTTATTAAAGAAGTTTAATAAGTTGAGTAGACATGATCTTCCACAGAGCTCAGTAAAACCATCCAGGTTAATATAGGAATATTTTCTTGATTTACTTCACTTGCACAGTGATCACTACTGTTTTTGAGCATTTTTAAGGCATTTATTTAATTTTGTGGCAAAAAAAATCATCATTTCTCAGTTTTTTGGCTTTTCTACTTCTATTAGCAAACAATTTGCCTTGTAGATCATCAAATTAGCCAGGGGTGTAATTGTTTGGTAGTCTGTTGTTTAATCTGCACCTGAGAACTACTTTTGCTGTACTTTTAAATGAAGAAATTCCAAGATCATCCATCTTGTGGCAGAAGGTCTCTCTGATTTGGGAAGCACTACAGGGAACTCACAGGGTGGTCATTTATTGTATAGAGGGCATAGGAGACAGTTTTCAAGCTTTTTTTTCTTTGCTATAAAAAAGTTTGCATGGCTCTGTGCTCACTTCCACTGATCTCAAGTATTTTAACTACATCCAGAGCCATCCAGGCTAAGATAAGAATATTTTCTTACACTTGTACTTGCATTATACAGCGTTTGCTATTGTTTTAAGCACATTTATTGAATTCTCACTTAAGACATGGCAAACATAAGTTTATATAAAAGAAAAACCATGTTAACATTTTCACAGTTGCAAACATAGCTTTCAACCTTCCATGTCCAAAATGAGGAGCACTAGCCCTCATAATGTGGAACAAATAGGCAAAATGTGGAACACATACTAATGGCTTACTAACAACTTCAACTAGGAAGGTCATAGGATGGTTAAATATACTGGTTTTACTTATAAAGAAGAACTTTTAATTAATTTATATGATTAATTTCTATTTACAATGGATTTCACTTAAAAAAATTCCTAACACTGAATGTGTGACAGAGTCTTTCAATGTGGAACTTTCAGGAACTTTGAGGAACATGAACTTTTTAAGACCCCAAATAAGGTACGTTCCTCGTAATGAGGTACACTTGAGAGGTATGGTTACAAACATTATACATCCCATACATTCTTTTATACGATTATCAATCCAGCATTACAGAAATTGTTCAATTCCTGCCTTTACTTAAACTTCACTCCTCCTCCAAAACATTATTCTGCGTGTATCGTTCCTACAATTTCCATTTTTCTCTATGTAGTTTGCGCCTACTCTTTTATAAAGATCCCACTTCCAGTTCTTTTATGTTTGTTACAATATCCTCTGCTTCAACTACAGTTGGTTCAGACTTTGACTTCCATTTTCTAGTCATTGCTTTTTGGCAGCCATCAGAGTTAAACTTAACAAGGCCTTACTATATCTAGGAAATTTGGATGCTGTATCCTAGGACAAAAATATCATTTACTTAGTTGCATCCATTTGCTCACACAGTATTTCTGATTTAGCACTTTGTAGTGAACTTTTAAAGTCTGTCAACTCATTACACTCCCAAAACATATGTTGCCAGTTACTTCCTTCTTTCCCATCACACTTTCAACAAGTGCCATCTTCCTGAGGAAAAAATCTTTGGAGTCTGTGTGGAGTATAAAATGACCTATGCAAACACTTCCAAGTAAAAATCCTAAATCTTCTAGACTTTATTGTATATTTGAGAGCCACACATATGTCCTCCCATTGTTTCCTTGTGAATTGCTTATCCAATCTCTCTTCCCAATCTTTTCTAACCTTTTTCTGATTGATTCCTACAGTTATCTTGCAATATATTATATGTCCTACTAACTATCCCCCCTTTTAACAGCAGCTTCTGTTCTAGATTCAAGTAAAAACTGTACCAGAGCAGGTCTTACACTTAGGATTCCCCTATCTCTTTCTCTTTGCTTATATTCTAATATCAGTCCCTGATTGGGAAGGCAGTTTCTAGCCTACAGTCCAAATGTTTTTTTGGCATCTTCTCATTTTATTACCTTTGCCTCTACAGTTATTTACTCCCAATAACTTGATTTCCTTTGCCAGTTTTCTCCAGTAAATTGCAGCCCCTCCTTGACTATTCTCTGTAACTCTAATTACAGTCATCCCTACTGGCAGAATCTCCTTTCTCCATTCCTGTGTTGGCTTCATTCTTAGAACACTTTCTGCTACTTTATTAATATAATATTCTATAATATATTTTAATATTTTTTAGTTTCTCCAAATCTTTTGGGTTTATAATACCAAGATGGGATTGGACCCCATTCCAAAGTCAAACTAAGATTAAAGTTCATGAAATTAGTATTGTTTCAGTCTTTGATGTCAGCCAAAAGTGCTCTTTGCAGCACCTGCAATATGCCCAGTAATGACTCCTTCTGCAATTTATATGGGGTTACATGTATTGGTAACATATCTAAATATGATTGTAGATTCTTTTTTATAAGACCCATTGCTATTGGAACTGCCTGGGTATCTTTTCTTCTACATTGCTCTTGTTTCTGCTTGCAAATCCTAATATTTTATGACTTTGTGTCTCTCTGTACACAGGACACTGTAGTCACTGGGTGTGGCGATTTCAATGATCAGTGCTACTTTTGTCTTCTTTTTTTGGACCACTATATCTGGTTTTCTAGCATCTGTCTTTTGAACTGTTGGTAATGGATGATCCCATGTGATGTAGACTTCATCATTTTCTATGATACTTTGTGGCTCATGTTTCCAGTGTTTTTCAGCCACTTCAGTACCATAATGTTTGCACAATCCCCAGTGCAACAGTCTTGCCACATTGTAAAAAAGAAGACACAACTCTGTATAGTCAGAGAAATTTAATAAAACACTGAAGAATACACAAAATAAAACATGGGATGAAGCTGCGGTGGTGTGTTGAAACCTCACAGCAAGAGGTTCTCCGTTCGATTCTCGGCTGGAGCACCTTCTGCATGGAGTCTGCATGACCTCCCAACGGTCGAGTGGCATTGGAAAGACATGCATGAATGGGCATGCCTTCGTTGAAGGTTGGGCATTGGGCTGGCACCTCGACACCATAAAAATCTACTGCCAATCATTAGCGGACCGGAGTTCCGCTGTGGCAACCCCTAACCGGGAAAAGCCAAAAGAAGAAGAAGAAGAACAAGCGCTTTAAAAAAACTGCTTCTTCAGACCATAGAAAGAACACAGTGCATGCACAATAAATATATTCTTACAGCCAATAGAATTTCAAAAACTTAATTAAAAACCTTATTAAGGACAAAAAGATCTCTGTTTCAAATTAGGTCTTAAAGAGACCTTACCATTCAAACCTTTGTCCCTATCTGCTTGCAGGTTCAGTATCCAATATAATTCCCTGTTCTCCGTGATGTTCCTGACATCTCCTAACCTGTCTCCTAATATAATTGTCTCAATCGCCTTAAACTTAAAATAATGACTCACAGCCATGGAATGCTTAGCAAGGAAATCTAATATCTTGAACATGTTCCCTAATCTTATCCTTAAAATAGTGATCTGTCTTCCCTACATAAACCTGTTTTCAAAGCTGACATTGGAAAAAATAAACTAAATGTTTGGTAAGGCAGTGGGCTGTTACCTTAAAGAAATATTTCTAATTAGTCGTAGGGTGTATGAAACTACTATCACTATCCAAGAACAAACAAAAATTGCAGCTACCACATTGAAAAATACCAAATTCCATATTTTGTGGTGGGTTACTTTTCTCATAATAACAAAACATACATTTAAGTGTCTTCTTATTTCTAAATCTGAATGAAGATCTGGAACCAATCACACCACTGATGGAATAATCCGAGGTGAGAATATGCCAATTTTTCTCAATAATGCTACGTATGGAATTGACATTATTACCACTCCCCCTTCCTCCAGCAGTATTGCTGACTCATTCACTAAACACTTTACTGAAACTATTCTCTTTGACTAAACAACACAACCCTCTACCCACCCTCCCTACATCAAAACCAAATACTCTGCTCAGTCTTTTCTTTTTCATCAGTGCCTATATCCTATATATAAAAAAAACTTCTATTGAAACTTAAGCCTACAAAACCTTCAGCTGACAATCTCCCCTCTGAATACCTAAAAATAGCAGCAGAAGCCCTAGCTTATCCAGACTCTATCTTAATTAATTGGTCCTTATCAGAAAGCTATGTCCCCACACTGTGGAACATATCCCACATCATTCCCCTCCACAAAGGTGGCTCCTCCACTGAACTTTCCAGTTACCACCCCATAGCCATCCTTTCTCCACTTTCCAAGACACTTGAAAAATGCATCCATTCTCAAGTCTTAGACTACCTCTTAGCTAATAACCTCCTCTCCAGCACCCAGCATGGCTTCAGGCCATACCACAGCAATACCGCCTTGCTCTCTTTCACTAATGCTATCCTTCATCATAAAAATAATGGCCTGTTCTCCTCTGCTATATTTCTGGATCTATTCAAGGCTTTTGACATGGTCTCACACAAACTACTAATCTCTGTTCTTACAAACCTTTCCTTTTCCCAATCAGCTACTGATTGGTTTCACAGCTATCTAACTGGCCGCCAACAGTCAGTTGTCTGGCATAATGACCTATCTCCTTGACTTCCTGTATACACTCAGTGTTCCCCAAAGCTCCATCTTTGGTCCCCTACTATTCTCAGTCTTCACCAATGATCTATTCACAGCCACCAAGCATGCTTCTCTTATACAGTATGCAGATGACTCCACCCTCATCTGCTCAGCCCCAACTATACCTGAACTTCACAAGATCACACAGGAAGCCTTTTAATCTGTAGAAAACTGGCTATCTAATGCCCAGTTATTACTCAACCCAAGCAAGACTAAACTCCTTATCTTCCAACCCACTAAATATAATCCAATTATCTACACTTTAATATTCTAGCCAAATACAATACCGTCATCTCCCCAACAGAGCACACCAACCTACTTGGTGTTGAGCTTGATAACAGTCTCAGATTTGACACTTACATTTCTCTTACCATAAAAAAGGTTCACAAAAAAACTAGGTGCATTGTACAGTAACAAAGTTCTTCAAGACAGCCAGAATTTCTGCTGCCATTTCCCACCTAATCTCCACTTTACTTTATGCCTCTCCTATACTTACCTGCCTTAGACAAACAGATGTAAACAAGCTCAAGGCTTGCTACAATAAAATTGCTAAGTTTGCCACTGGTGCATCTTATCGCAGCCACTGTATCTTACTTAGAGAACTTGACTGGCTTGAACCCCCTCAGCTTCTTCACCTGAATCAACTCCACCTTGCCCACAAGTTAGTAAACCATCCTCTTAAAACCCAGTCCCTTCAAAACATTCTCCAGCCCTACACCTCCACTAAACCTCTATGCTCCAGCAGCTACTTCTAGTGAGCAAACCCAAGAACTCAGTGGGAGAAGCACTATTCTCCTGCGTCATATCCATATTATGGAACAATCCCCCTCCCCCTATAACCACACTACCTTCTTGCAATCACTATAAGACTGCACTAAAAACTCACTTAAAAAGTCCCTGCTTATGCCCATGCACCAATCTTGACTAGTAACCCTCCTTTTACCTCCCCATCCTCTCCCCTCCCCTAGCCACCATGCCTCACACCATCTGATCATTGCATTCCTTCCTCTGCAGGCTCTGCCTCACCCTTTACCCTCCCCTTCCCTCTTCGCTCAATCTCTCAGTCCTGTTATAAAATGCTTAATTATCTCACTTCATCTCAACTCCAAATACATATCCAACTGACTTACACCTAGCTTCCTCTCACTACCACATATACTACTCCCTCAGTCTCCTGTCTTACTCCTCTATCTTCCCACCCCACCCCATTAGCCCTTCTAGCTTGTTCCACCTTCGTCTGGAGCTTCTGCTTTATATCTGCTTGAGTTTAGTGCAATGTTTGTATATAGGATGTAGGTATACGAGTTTAGAACAATATCTGTTTGAGCTTAGTACTATCTGTATATACATCCTACCTTTATTCCTAGCCTCTAGCTAGATACTGGTACATCTATTCATTACTATGTTTCATATCATATGTATAGCTAATGTTTGCTACAGTATGTATTATTTGCTATTGTATGTATATTCAATTGTTCTTCATGTACTCTGCTGCTCGTTTATTGTTCTTTGGAGCTTTTCTTCCCGGGCCTCCACTGAAAAAGGACCTGTGTCCAGTTGGAATTTCCAGGTAAACAAATGTAAATAAATAAATAGACTATGTTAAATTTACAGGCACTCCAGCCATATAAAAGCCCGATGGAGTACCATCACAATCTGGTCTACTACCGTAGATCGAAATTACACTTTTTCGAAATACGACAGTAGTGTCCCACTAACGCAAAAGTGCACTTCAACGAAAGTGCACTTTCGTGAAAGTCACTAAGTCAAACAGGACATTTCCTGCACTGTGGTTCGGTAGTGACGGACCTTCGGGTTAGGGCTTGGGTTACGGATAGTGGATAGCTAGTAGGGCTATCCACTATCCTTAACCCAAACCCTAACCCTAAGGTCCGCGACTACCACACCACAGTACAGGAAATAGGTCTGTAACTACTGCTCAGTGGAGGAAATACAATTTCCTGCACTGTGGTGTGGTAGTCACGGACCTTAGGGTTAGGGCTTGGGTTAAGGATAGTGGATAGCCCTACTAGCTATCCACTATCCATAACCCAAGCCCTAACCCTTCGTTCTAGTGACTTTTGCGAAAGTGCACTTTCGTTGAAGTGCACTTTCGCATTAGTGGGACACTATTATTGTATTTCGAAATAGTGTAATTTCGATCTACGGTAGTAGACCCGCACAACCATCATCACCATCTACCAAAACCTTCTCTGAAAAGTAAGGTTTACCTCTCCCACTTCTGGTAGCATTGATACCCAGCAACCCACTATCTAATTTGTGGGTTGCATATACCCTATCTTGCAGTTCTTGTCGCATTACATTCACGTCTACCTCAAACATATCATCTCTGTTATATAACCTAAATAACCGTAGTGCCTGACCTCATATACTTATATATTCTAGGTGGATGTAAACTCTGACAATGTAATAGCTGATTTCTATGGCACAGTTTTCTGAACCCACCAGTCACAATCTTATTCAAATGATCTTTCTCTAAACGAACATCCAAGAAAGCAGTCTTGAAACTTGAAACTCAAACCTTAAAAAAGAGCTAATACTTTGTAGGTATGTGACAAAAATGCTCAAACTGCTCATAGCTTCCAGTCCTCAAAATAAAAACATCATCCACAAACCTATGGTAAAATCTAATATAGGGTAGATATCCATTATTATCAAACACATATATAGATTCCCAATGTGCCATGACACTATTCGCATAATTATTGGCACATGGATTTCCCATGGCCACCCCTGATTTCTGATAGTAATATTTACCCCCAAGTGAAAAAAACATTATTCTCAAGAATAGTCTCAATAAATAAGCATATTAGGTCAATAAAACTGGGAGCATAATCACTATATGTTAACAGAAAATTCTTAACATATTCTATCCCTATATCACTGGGAATAACCGTGAGCAATGAACAAACGTCTGTTGTAACAAACAAGATACTATCATCTAAGGGGGTATCACCACATTGTCATAACGTTGTCTCAAGGACTGCTTGGTATCATGTAGGATAATATCTACCTTATCCAATACTACCCTAAGAAGTCTTTCCACAAATATAGATAAAAACTCTGTTATCCATCCATGGACAGAAACTATCGGTCTGAACGGTGGGTGGACAACATCCTTATGCACTTTGGGCAGCCCTTGAAATATGGGGATTGTAAGTGTATATACCATAAAAGCATACAAATCAAAACTAATGCAATTATTTAAAAAGCAGTCATATAACAAGGAGCAAACACCCTCCCATATCCCTTCAATATTCTGCATAAAAAAGGGTTCATACACATAAGTGTCTTTCAACATATTCAAAACACTGTCATTATAAAAAACAGCATCCGTGATAACCAATGACCCTCCTTTGTCGGCTGGCTTAATAAGTCTTGCCACACTGTTATGCTGTTCAGTATACAGTCCTTCAACTTCTCCTCTGGTTGATAAAAATATGCCTGACCTGTGTATAACACTAAAGGGACTAAAAACATTTTCACTGCTTGTATCTTGGTATTCCTGTCCATAAACAATAGTTTCCAGTTTTTCAGTGTTGCATTCTCTTTTGTTAGGTCTCTTCCCATATATCCTTAGCCACCATAACAGAATCCTTTTAAGTCATACTCATAAATACTTCATTTTATCACGTCCTTATAAATATGGATATTGCTGAAGCAATTCACATGTGGGTACGTAGTTTATAGCTATAGCCTTTGTTTTGCCATCATTAATTTTATATTTCCAAAAACTTGAAACTGCTTCAGAATGCTCCACAACACTGAAATGTCCTTTTCTGGTTTTATCAGCTACATAATAAATTGGCCTGCAAATAAGGACAACTTTTCTTGATTACCATACCAATTATATCCATGAATTTCTGAGTCCCTTATTTTCTTTTTCAATAGCCCTAGATAAAATGCAAATACCAAAGGGGAAAGAGGACATCCCTGCCTGACTACTCTGTTCAGACACAATTTATCAGAGAGGGTCCCTCCCACTTTAATTGTTGCCTCCAAATCCCCATATATACCCTCCTATTTAACCTTATTGTCTCAGAGAATGCAAATACTACCATTACCCTATTCATAAAATTCCAGCTTACTCTGTTACATTCTTTCTCTGCATCAAGACCCCTCAACAAGAGCAGTATTTTATTATACTCTGCTTTCCTCTGGATCATCACTGTTCTATTAATGCTGTCAAATGTTTGCCTAACCTCCACAAAACACTCATCCATATCTATCAATTTTGGCAACACATTTGCCCTTCTTTTAACTATTATAGACATAAACACTTTATAATCATGTTTTAAAATTGAAATGGGCCAATATGAAGTTGGCTCTGATGGCTTTTTACAATATTAAAGACACAACAGTTTTTTTCAGGATGTTGGTGGTTCTCCTTTTGAAATACTGTTAAAACCTTCTGGATCTTTATCACTTTTTTCCATCCTAGCTTACAAACTTTCACAGGAATACCATCTATTCCTAGAAACTTTCTTGCAGATTGATTGTACATCACAATTTGTATCTCATCTCCTCCTTATCTTAACTATTAATTGTTGAGCCGCAACTACCCCTAACCTTGGCATACATAGGTTTTCTATAAATATTTCCAATTGTGCTTTCTTCTTGATTTCCACATTCCTCTGCTTTACACAAATTTTCATAACATTTCTGAAATATCTCTAATACCTCTACAACACCTCTGCTTATTTTTTTCTTTTTACAGGCTCCCTAAATTTGACAACAACTCTTTCTACCTTCTGTTGCCTAAGTTGTTATACTGAGTTTTTGTGCTCAGGAGTTATTGTAAAAAAACAGTTGCTTAACAGCTATCTTTCTAAACTCTTGCATATTATCCAGCTACTCCCTTATTTTTTTATCACTCTGCAATTGTGCCTCTTCTTGTTCTGTGAAATTCATTTTATTCTGCAATACTTTAACCTTTGTCAGCCCATCGAAATAATCATCATTATTTATATCCTGTTTTTAAACTGCACTTTCATTTTATCTCACTCACTAGCTATAACTTCTGAAGAAATTTCTATCTTCCCTAATAATTCTAGAATAATTTCCACTTTCCATTCCTTAATTTCCACTCTTTTTAACAGCTAGGTGGTGAAGCACCACTGTCTCATTTTTACTTCATTACCCTGTATTTTTATCTCGGTTGTTATTGGCACATACTCTGAAATAGTTATTGGATGTCTGTTTTCAATTAAATGCATATGTTCCTGTAAAATACAAGTTATGTTTAGTCCAGCCCAGTTATTGTATCTTTGGAAATAATACACAAATTCTCTAAGTTCCTACTACTGAATTCCCGTGTTTCACATCAAATATTTCCAGAATTTTTTTCAGAAAGCTGCCCCATTTTGTTGTATTTTCCCTTCTAGGCCCTCCTGATACATCATCACTGTTGCAAATCAAGTTCCAGTCCCTACCTGTAAGTTATATTCCCTGCTAAAAACTGATTTCTCCCAAAATGTTCTTAATCTCCATAACAGCAGTTTTAGGTGGAATATAAATACATGCCAGCATAATCCTCCAACCTTCCCAGTAGACCCTTAATATCACAAATCTACCATTACTATTGTTTTCCCTTTTCCTCCTCTATCACTATTGAAGCATCTCTTGAAATTATTATAAGTACTCCCCTTTTACTTTGTCCCTAATATTCTTCTGAATATAAATCCTAAAATCTTTTCTTTGTCAAATTCACATGCTTGCATCTTTCCAAAATTGTCTCTGTAGCATTTCAATTTGCACTCTCTATTTCTTAATATAATTCAATATTCTTACCCTTTTGTCTATACCTGTGAGGCCATTCATGTTCCATAATATCTTTAGTGTAGCCATTATGAGACGTTATTATTCCAATCTATTACATACAGCTGTTTTAAATGTCTATTTCCTGCATTTGTGTTACATGCACCCACTGATGTTATACAGTTAGTTCTTGTCATCTCCATTTGAACCTATGTTACATTTACAAGACTTTTTGTTTTAATGAAAACCCTCAAAAAAAAATGCCAAGAACACTCCATAACCTATTAACTTAAAACAACTAACAAAACTATGTACATTTTCAACTAAAGATGTTCAACCCTCCTGATAGGAACAAGTGTCCCAAATCAACAGCGCACATGGGCATTTCTTAACCTCACATTAAGATTATCCATGCTAAAATGCATGTTATGGCCTGTGCTCCTGCATACACTAATTGCTGTCTATTCTTGTGTTATTTTCATTTCCACTCCAGATGTGAAAAACTGCTTGCATGCTTTCGAAAAACCCTAACCTTTAGCCATAAACAGTGCAGTGGCTTTAATTGATTTCCCCTATAGTCATCTTGTCTCCATGGAAACACAAGTACCAAATGTACAGCTGCCCTCACTGCATGCATCTCAACTTATACACTGAACATTTTTTTGCCAAAGGAAAAGTATTTATTACATTCAGTGTCCTCTTATTTACTTGCTTATGCAAAACACTTGTTATTAGATTAAAGCAGAGGCTGTAATCCAGACATTCACCTATGCAAAAGTAAGAGATACTATATCAACTGTACATATATTATAATCTATACACTTTTATACCTCGTCCCAATAACTCAGAATTACAGCATATTAATGTAAACATGTTTTTGTCCAGCCTTTCTTCTCTTTTTACATTCTAATACCTACATTTCTTACAGCTAAAAAATGAAGAAAAAATGTCACTAGTTTACTTCATCTTTATCACATATACCAATAACTGCAAATGCAATACGTTTCATGAAATGTTTTATACAAGTACTCTTAAGAACAAACACTATTTCACTTGCAGTTGTTTTTCTCTTTCTTGCTTTTTCCATTCAGTGCCAGTCCCCCACAAGTTTAATAAAATCAACAGAAATCTGATCTTTCCACTTTTTTCTTGCAGAGAAATATTTCAAAAATGTGATTGATGCTTTATAGTCTAATATTTATTCACTAATTTCAACACTGCTGGTCTTCTTACTGTTCATATCCATCTCCCAACCCAGACTCTGGTTAAAGTCTAATTTATTCCCAATTCTTCTAGTCAGCTCCTACGCTTTTTTTTCTGTCTTTCAAGCATTTTCCCTTAGAAGATTGAAAAAATGTTTCACTGGTAAAGTCTCTCTATAAGCTTTATTATCAGAAGAATGGGAAGCAGAGTCCCCTACTGCTTGATGGCTCATTTTTTGTCGGACAAACTTTCGTATTTCCTTCTTATCCTGTTCTACATAAAAACTACTTTGATCGTTCAGGAAAAAAATATTCTGAAGACAGATGAGTACATCAGCTTGAATCTCACACCTGCCCCTTGACATTACCTGATTGCTGGGATAAATTTGATTTTCTTCTGTCTGGTTTACATTGAATAATCATTTTGAAAAAACACTCTACTGTCTCCAATTTTTTAATACTTTGCCCCTTTTTCACAAGTTTAACCATGCCATGTCTTTCTGCTGGTATGACTGCATGATTACTAATACAGGACTTGTCTGCTTCCTCATGGCCAGGTTATGGAGCATGCACACATGCTGTTCCTTTTCAAGTAACAAATCCTTTTTATGGAATACCAGTCTAGTTGCTTATTTGTGCTTTCAGAAAATTAATACGGTCTGTTCCTTCCAGTTTCCAGTACAGCAGAAAATCTCAGGTTTTCTCTGTGTGCTCTGTTCTCTAACTCTATTTTTGAGATGGGTCTTCTTGAGCAGTTTTATACTCAGCCAGCATTTTTTTCTTTTTGACCTCTGATTTTTGCAATTTTATCAATTCATTTGAATACGTTTTTAAAGCTACTTCAATCTTTCCAGCTTTTGTTATTTGACTTGATATACTCCTTCAATATTTTTTTATTTTAATCAGCTCTGACCATATTTGACTTACTTTTCATCTAGATTACTGGAAGCCATGTCTTGCACCAAAGCTGGAACTTGAACTGTTTTTTGCTGAAGAGCTGCAGAATTCATCCCTGCCAGTGTTTTCTCCTTACCTTTTGTGATTGATTTTCTTTCAGGTTTTCTGAATTTCTTTTTTGCTGGAATCCAGGCAGTGAACTTACTAGCCAGTTACTGAAATTTACCTAAAAGACAAATTCACTCTTTTCCGAGTTTCTGTTTTTACACTAGAAGAGCTGAAATTAAGCTGTTACTCAGTGTACAGATATCTTGGAAGTTGTGATTGCTACTGCTTTTGAGCATTTTAAGGCATTTATTTAAGTTTTGTCAAAAATCATAACATAATTTCTCTGTTTGTTGACTTTTCTAGTTCTGTTTGCCTCCAAATTCCCTTACAGAAAAGTGAATTAGGCAGGGACTTGGTTGGTAGTTGATTTTATTTAATCTGCACTTGAAAGCTACGTTTGCTGTACTTTTACGCTAAGAAATTGCAGGATAATCCATCTTGTGGTAGAAGGTGTTTACCTGGTCTCTCTGAGTTGGGAAGCATCCAGGGAGCTCAAAGTGTGGTTGTTTACTGCCTACAGGGAGTAGGAGTCAGGTTTCAAGCTTTTTTCTCTGCTGTAAATCAGTTGAATTTGCATGGTTAGCAGTGCCCTGTATACTACAAATGTCTAGACAGCAACATTTCCCTATAAAGTTAGGGTTAGGTTTGACACCTGTTAAACAGTGTGGCATTGTGTGGAATTAAGCATAGAGCAATTAGCTTATGCATTGAATAGCCTTAACATATCCTAGCACTATACAAGTTCTTGCCCTTAACCCTAGAAACTAGTTTGCATATCGAATAGCACTACCATACCATAGCACTATATAACAGTTGCCGTTAACCCCAGAAGCTATCCAAGGGGACCCCTGTTAAAACCCAATCATTAATCCTAAACACTCCACTGTATTATTGGAGTGGTCATCAATATGCAATTTCCTAATGTCTCTGTGGGCAGCTTTGAAGATTTGGGCATCCTAAGACAATGTAGCAATTGTCTCGTTCTCTGACAACCATTTAATCATTAAAGAAAATAACACAGTATGCAAGAGATGTAAATACACACCTTTCTTGGAGGCAAAAATCTTGCATACAAATGAGGTAGTCAAAAATATCCACATTATATTCCTCACACATACCACTTATTACATGTGCACACAGATTGCCTTATGCCGAGGCGCTTAAAAAAAAACTTCCCAAATCTTAAAGACCTCTAAAGCTGCCTAATGACAGCACTGTTCCTCAGTGATCACTAAAACACACACCAAAAGCACCACCAAACATCTCACATAAGCCTACACCCAATGGTTCCCCAAGAGCGAAGTTCATAAGGCAAGCATATACCTTACCTAATACATGTCATTGGGGACTCCATTGTGTGACGCACAGATTCCCCACACATCAGGTTAGTCAAGGAAATGATAATGGCTAGTTGCCTTTCTGGAGCCAAGATCCACAATATGCACACACTTAAGTCACTAGACCCCAGGTACCAATATGATTTGATCATAGTCCATGTGGGTGCAACTGACCTGAGAAGTACCTCACTAGATTATATGAAAAGAGACATAATCGATCTCTTGGAATATGTGTCAAAGACAGACATGAACCCTCCCTTGAGCAGCATTCTACATTCACCAAAGGTAGATGCCACAGTATGAACATAAAATTAGTGAGTTTAATAATTGGCTTTGTGAAGGATCCCCCCTAGGCTTTCAGATATTGTCTTGTCTAAAACTGTATCTACTCCCTACCAACATAGTGAAAAATCTCTAAGCAACCTTAAGGTATTACTACTCAATTCTAGGAGCCTAAAAAAACCCTCTACACCTGTCAAGCCCTCCTCACTCTGGAGAACGCCGACATCTGTACCATGACCGATACTTGGTTTAAAGCTGTAAAAAAGTATTCTGGCAGTGCAAGATTACAGTGCCTTCCAGAAATTTAGACCAACAACAGCACAGACTGAGGCCAAAGGTGAAGGTGTCTTGATCTAACATCAGCAGCAAATATATGTGCAGGTTGGTTAAACAGGATGATGCCAAGGAGCTCATCTATATACAAGTCACCATAAATAAGGTCTTTCACCACATCATGGCTAGCTACAGGACACTATCTATGACCCTAGAGTATCATGATTCAATTAAATCTACTACAGACACTCACCTACCAACCAAATGCTCTTTTAATGGGTGACGTTAACTACCCCTCTATAGGCTAAGAAACTTGCACTGCCTCAGACTCATAGCTACAATGCTTTCTGGACTTTATTAACACAAACACTCTTGAAAAGATAGTGTATGGTCCAACCAGAGGATCAGGAAAAACTGGATTGGTATTCATCAACACAGGAGAGCATTGCACACCCCTGTATCATGTCCTAACTAGTGAGGTTGGATCACAAAGCTGTCTCCTTTGAAATAAAAATCAACCTGAAAAACCCAGTTAAACCAGTAAATGTTAGGCACTATTGTGAGGCAAACAACATCTTATTAAATGAAAGTTTGTCAAAATTCAAGGCTCCCCCTAACCCCAAGACCACAGCTACATATGCAGAATTATTCACAGAGCCCCTATACAAACATATGAATGGCTGCGCAGATGCTGTCATAACTACCAGAAGTAAACCTAAAGCAAACACTAAAAACAAACACCACTGGTCGAATTCTGAACTAAATATGAACCTATGATCTGTCCTAAACAAAACCAAACTGTTGTTGGTCAAGTTGTCTGAGATTTTAAATATGCCAGTTCCATGGCTTTGCAAATCAGACTCATTAGGCTGATGAGCTTGTAATACTGAGGTTTATGGCAGGGCCCCCTTTATGCAGAGGCGCTGGTTTAGCCATTTTGCAAACCTCAGGGACATATTCTGTGGCTGGGCTTAAGTTAACCAAATGCAGGAGGGGTTCATCAAGGGCATGTCTAGTGCTGTCAGTTATCTAGGCAAATTGTCTGAGCCTATAGAAGTGGTAGTTTTAGTTTTAAGACAGTATGGCCAGGACGTATTCCATGATAATCTTAGGGGAAAGAGGAATGCAGGGATTTGTAGAATTTCAGTGAGTATTTCTGGAGTACAATTAATGCTAAATCTTTCTGTGAGTATGTCTTTAGGGTCAGAATTGGTTAGTTCCACGTATTTGAAGGTGTTACGTCTCAGTTTCCTAATGTAAATAAAAAAGGATTTATAGTTATCTTTTGTTTCTGATGCCAGTGTCATTTCTTATTCAGCTTTAGTCTTTCTGATGGTTGTTTTTAATTCTTTCATGATCTTTTTGATCAAGTCATTAACAGAAATGGATTTGATATGGGATTTTTTTCTTTTGTTACAGAGCTTATTTATAGCAAACTTATTTTTTAAATTTCCCATTATATTTAGTTGTGGTGGAGACTGCTAGATCTGCAAATGTTTTATGGAGAAGTGGAGTTCAGATAAAAATGTAACAGCTGAAGTTTTACTGGGCACGGTGAGAATACCAGTAAACACAGATAGCTCATCACAGAATGTAAGCGTTTGTTTGTTGAAAGTCCTTGAATTCAGAATTGTTTACCATTGTGAAGTTAGTGGTTTTAAAGAAGAATGTTACTAATTTGCAATCTGACTAAACCAGGGATGGAGATACTAAAGGCTTGGCACACTTGTGGCAAAGTCGGTACGAAGCAGATCCAGAATGTTTTGGTCCCTAGTGGGCTAGTTAACTATTTGTTCTGAGTTATCATTTACTCAGTCTAGGAATCTTTGGGAATACTCAAATTCTGGGGAGTAGATACACCAATTAATTGAAGGATAGTTTAAATTACCCAGTAAAAAGGTACTTTTAGTAAGGTTAGATAACCCAGTACATTTAGGAATTTAGCATGGTCTGCTGGAGATATGGTGTGTGTCCTATACCAGACAATAAAGTGATTGTTTTTTTTTTTCATTAAGGGGAAACCTAGAGTTCAATAAGTGCAATGTTAGGGTCATTAGGAGATTTACCTAGAGGAGATACTATCTCAGACAAATATAGAGATGCCTCCATAGTGTCCCTCAGATCTGAAGGCATGATAAGAACTGAATTCAAATGAGGAGGGAATGCTATCCTAGCACTAAATCAGTTACAACACAGACTTGGGTGTGCTTATGATGTGGGTGCAACTCAAGATCAGGCAGTTTGTTCTGAAGACTTCTGACATGGAGAAGGGTAACCATTATGCACCAAAATTAGGATTCACAATGCTACTATTTACTATGTCAGAATGTCTAATAATCAGACTTGGCCTAAAAAAGCCATTATGGTTTCAAATAGGGCTTTGACCATTAAATGGAAGCCATGTAGTGAAGGATGTAGGTCATCTCTAACAAAACAAAATGCCCTATCTTCCATGTCCTTCCAGGCTGGTAAAAACTGGACCACCCAAGAATGATACCAATTACTGAGGTTAATCTTGTGTTTGTATTTAGGTATTATTCTGCACAAAGTTAGGATTCCACTCAGATCCAACGTCTTGCTTGCATCCAACATATATGTGGTAAGATCCAATGTTTCTCTATATGTCCCACAAAATGCTGCTAAGCCATACTCATATTTGCACAGTATGATGCACTGAATAGACCTCATGACATCATGAATTTTGGCACTGGAGAGGGAGGTTACTGATACCCTGTACTTATCCAACATCAGGAGCAGCACCATCACTGTGCCTGACAAACAAAACACCAATAATTACAACATTTCCAACTGTATTCTCTGTGACTGATGTAATGAAAGACTTCTGTTCCACAGACAGGTGACTCTCTGCTGTGTGAGAGGGTGGTAGTGTTGTGGATGGACATTTATGCTGAGACTTTCCCTTCTAGTTATAGGAGGTTTTGGAAGTAATTTTTTAACAGCATCAGCATATGTATGTCTGGTAGGTATATGTATATGTGTAGATGGTGCTTTGTGGCACTCACAGAATTTTATTTTAAGTAATAGATTTTCTTCCATGTTGATAAGATACCTACACCTCTCTCAAATTGCACTGTGAGTATCGAATACTGATTCATTGTCTGTGAGGGTCAGACAATTCTTATGTTCTTCCATACATGTCAAAGTTCTTAACAGAAGGAAATATATGCTTCTGGTGTTGTAAACTATCTTAACTGGTGCTGATCACTGCATTCTGTAGGTCACACATCTACCTCCTTAGCCTGTAGTTTCTTAGATAATACTGCGTTTAACAACAGGATTAAACATTAATATTTATATCAGGTATGCTCAGCTGTATATATATATATATATATATATATATATATATATATATATATATATATATATATTGCATCTGAAAGTGCCAGATGGAGCAAAATGTAGATATGTGGAATTGTTATGGATAAATGCTTCTGTCTTAGAGCTCTGCAGCCCTCTGAGCACAAGAAGTGATATGTATAATAATATGTTTTGTGAAGATGTTTAGATATGGCTATACCAGGGCATAGTGATGCCACAGTCCTTGGCAATAGCAGTCTCCTTGATGGCTCTACTGCAGTGGTAAATGACTAAATGCTGGTAAAGATGTGAGACTGTTTCTTGTTAATGCATACAGTTCAGGCACCTGGAGTTACCACCATTAAGTTCATAGGTTCGTAGATTAGAACTTGGCTAACTGCCCTTGTGGGCATAGCCAATTACCCCATGTGAGAATCAAACCCTGCACTTTGTGTCTGTAAAGTAAACACCTTATTCATTATGCCAACCTTTCACACAAAGCCATTTTAAACTTAACTAATTTCATTTCACAGGAAGGAATCAACCCCCCTACCTTGTGTTTGTGAGGTAATCATCTTAATCTTTACAGCACCCCTCCAGCCTGCAAAACTGAGTATATCAAATGCACTTCCTCATATGTTAGAGTGATTAAAGCACAAGAAAAAACTATGATGAGATTTGAACCCATGACTCTGGGTTTACAAGCCCAGTGCTCTAATCCCTGATCTACAGGGCCTTGTTTAAATGGCACCCAGCAGCTAAAGGAAGAAGGACAAATTTAATGTCTGCAAAAGACCTAAGTAAAAATCAAGGACTACTGTCATATATTCTCCATGCCAGAGACCAAGGCATGAAATGGGACAGATGTCCTTTGCAAACTTTCTAAGGAAGTCAATGGTATAGTGCTGTTTACTCATTAATGAACTCTCTGTATCTGATTATCAGAATGTCTTCTAGGAAACAGTAGGACCAGCTGGAAGTCTCTTGTCTATCTTGTCTTTAATTTTGTACAAGAAAAGGGCACAATAGGACTTTCTTAAAGAATGAGTGTTTCAGAATCTTATTGATGATATATTGCTTCTGAAAAGTTAGCAAAATACTGCTGGTTAGAGGAGAAAGACTTTGAGGGAGGGGTTGAATGTCATGGCTTTTGCAGCTGTTATCAATGATCATAATGTGTAGCAGGCTTTGAGAAAACTCTACTCCACAAGCATAGTATGACCCAGAGTAAAAGTCACCTTGTACTAAGGTCAACTTTGCTCACAATCTTCTTCCCACTAACATGACCAGCAGTATCCTCTGCCTCTAATTGAAAACCACCAAGGCATGAAATGGGACAGATGTCCTTTGCAAACTTTCTAAGGAAGTCAATGGTAGTTTAGTGCTGTTTACTCATTAATGAACTCTCTGTATCTGATTATCAGAATGTCTTCTAGGAAACAGTAGGACCAGCTGGAAGTCTCTTGTCTATCTTGTCTTTAATTCTGTACAAGAAAAGGGCACAATAGGACTTTCTTAAAGAATGAGTGTTTCAGAATCTTATTGATGATATATTGCTTCTGAAAAGTTAGCAAAATACTGCTGGTTAGAGGAGAAAGACTTTGAGGGAGGAGGTTGAATGTCATGGCTTTTGCAGCTGTTATCAATGATCATAATGTGTAGCAGGCTTTGAGAAAACTCTACTCCACAAGCATAGTATGACCCAGAATAAGAGTCACCTTGTACTAAGGTCAACTTTGCTCACAATCTTCTTCCCACTAACATGACCAGCAGTATCCTTTGCCTCTAATTGAAAACCACTTTTGGTGCTGTTATCACAGCCTCTAAGTAGTAATGCCATGAGGATAACAAGAAGTTCAGTATAAGAGTTAGAAGATACCTCTGATTCTAATGTCTTACTTGGGAATGGACAGAGGTCATAATGTCTGGAGAAGTCACTCTTCAATGCAGCATTGTAGATGAAAACAACTTTTGGGCCGCTAACACAAGTCAGCAATGTAGTAGTAGTAACTTTCCCATATGCTTCTTGTTAAATAAATTGTTAAAATCAGACTGTAAAAATCATTAGGCATTTTTAAAATGACAGTCAATAACAGACAGTAATGCAGGAAACTCAAGTATCTAATTTACAAATACTCTAATGTACATTAGGAGGCAAAAAACCATACACAAACTTGTACAGAATTTTGTCTAGCTTTATTTATGAAACACATGTCATTTTATATGTTTTACAATCAGCCTTTGCCCACCTCACTGACGTGGTCAGTGACAGGGTCTTTACATCATAGTAACTTATGAAAAAGTGCTGAGATGGTGTTTTTCAAAAATCTTTTTCCCATGAGAATATTACAGCCTTGCAGCACCTGGTCGGTCACAATGTCCTTCCGAGGATGTAGCCAATTTAAGGCTCTTAGATTAGTTCGAATACAATGGGTGCATGTCTTCTTTAATACTTCTCTTTGTCTCTTTCTTGTTCACCAGCTGGACATTATCTCTGATAGTGCGCACAAGGCCGTTCTTCTGGTGGAAGCAGGAAAAGATACACATGCACACAGATTCATTATTTTCTAACTTTGCAAAATAATCTTTACTGACAGAAATGAGCCAGCCGAGCTGCCAAGGCCAAGTTTTTAATCACACTGCAGCTTATGCTTCAAGCAATAATATGCAGTTCATTTCTACTATTATTCTAGTAAAACAGAATTAAATGCATTACATATTACACTATTTTTCAACCTTTGTACTTCATATATATTCGAGTACATTTATATATGCCTGACCACACAGCTTATATGTGAATACATATTTTTCTAACATTCTCCCTCCTGTTAATGCATTTCATTCTATTTGAAACATAAACAATATCATTTCATTTCTTAGCCTTTTCCTTTTTAAGGACTTTCAGCTAAGTAAGTCATTTATTTTATATTTCAGAAGAAGCATCATCTGAAATTAATCTTTCAATTTCAACACTTTGGTAAAAAGTTTTAGTAACAGATATATCAACAAATTTTTGATTAATCTTTTCATGCAGGGAATTTTACAGTAAACACATGCTCCTATTAGGAGTATACCCACACAAATAGCAATTAAGTGTTTAATAGGATGGAACCCCACCCCCCCAAACAGATTCTGGAAAAAGTCCGTCAGTGGGTTTGGGTCTGGTTTAGTCATTGCTGATACTTGCTGAATTACCTCTAGGTGGTTATTTGTCTTGTGACGATCCTCAGGGATAAAAGCACAGCATTTTTCTTCGTGTACCACCTCTTGCCGCTAGGGTGAAGTAAAGAGCCATTCGATTTTGTAGCACAACAGTTTTTATTGCATTCAGTTTATTAGTCACCAATTCTAGGGTGGAAATTGCTCATGACTTCTTGACAGCTTTTTTAGCTCCCAGATCGATTTGACTGCTCCACAGGCTGGTGGTATTCCTGCCCTGGATATAACACTGTTGCCCAAGTCCATATGAGTCAATTTACTTTTGTCTTTCACTGAATTATGGTCTTTTTAACCAGCTTCGATTTTTCCAACTGGATTCACAGGTTTTTTTAACTGGACCTTCAGATTTTCGAGCTGTTTTCCTTACGTTTTGTATTTTACCCAAAGGTAATTCTGCAGTATGTCTTATTGCTGAAACCAGATAACCCAAAAAACAACTGCCGGACCAATTCTCAGGTAACCATTTATATGCCTTTTTCCCACAAATAAAATCATTACTTTGGTACTAATACGTGTTATTTCTGCATGAAACATTTTTCTATCCTTAATAGACAATTGCTTAGTTAAGACTGGATTGTCACATACTGCATTTAATGTAGTTTTATTGAACTCAGATATGAATCATGGTTAGTATTACAAACAGTACCCCCACTTTTGACTTTAATGTAACATTTATAAGACATTGTTATATTACCATTACTCCAGCCCACCTGGAGGGTATCACTTTTGTAGAATCATACAACTCCTTTTTGTGTGACAGGTAAAACTAAAGCAATTTTGTCCTGTGATCCCACAGTTTCTGTATCAAAAAAACTTTCCAAAGTCTCATTTTATCCCCAGAGGGACAGTGGACATTACAGTCTTTTATATGCTGTTGGTATAGCTGTACAAACCCAGCAATTTGAAAGGTTTATAGTCTCTGTATACACTTGCTTTATGGCCAGGTATGTGTTAAAGTTTGGATGCCAGTCTATAAACAGTTCATCACGTCTTCTCACTTTTACTCGTGTGGTTGAGTGCAGAGAAAAACCACAATAAGAGAAAATTGTCATATTTAGTCAACAAATGCACTGCCAAAGAAAATAATTATGCAATAGTTCTTGGGTTGCTCTGCTTTTGTTTGCTTTACTCTTGGCCATTTGCCCTTGTGTATTAGTCACAAAGTTCTTATTCAGCTGAAAGTTCTTTTGTCTGAAAAGAGTTAAACTGCAAAACAGATTTATTTATTAACAGTTTCTTTATATAATTAGCTAGTGAACTGTCAGCCTCCAGCTCTGCAGGCATGAGAGCTTTTACTGAGGCACATAATATGCCCTTCCAAATACTATTTCAAAGGGGATCAGACCCTTTACATTTGTTACTGTTTTCATGCTCAGCAATGCTAGAGGTAAACAGCAAATCCAATTCTTCTGAGTCTCACTCATCAACTTCCTTAACTTGTTTTTAAAATCCCATTGTACCTCTCCACCAGTCCTGCTGACTGTGGGTGGTAAGCACAGTGATTTCTTAAGGAAATCCCAAAAAAATCTCCCAAGTTGTTGAATTGTCTGATTGACAAAATGTGTCCCATTGCCACTATAGATTCTTTCCGGTATGCCAAATCTAGGAATTATTTCCTTTACTAGGGCCTTTGCCACTGTTGCTGCATCCGATTCCTGGTTGGAAAAGCTTCTACCCATTTTGAAAACATATCTATGATCACTAAACAGTATTTCTTTCCTTCACATTTATTCAACTCTATGAAGTCCATACAAATAGTATGGAATGGATATGGTGGTGTAGGGAAACTCCTTGCTTGTTTTAAATGCTCCTTGTGCATGGTGCTTGTTACAAGTATGACAAGCTGCACAAAATTTTATTGTATAATTTATGTATCCATATGTTTGGAATATTTTATTTACTAACTGTACCATCCCCTGTTGAGACATGGCTCTGCCCATGGCTCAACAAAGCTGCATATCTAAATAAATTAGACGGCAATATTGTTTTTTTTTTTTTTCCCTTTGGAAATGTACAGTCCATTTTCAAAAATTGCACCTTGTTTTACCCAGTTTTGTTTTTCTGCTTTTGTAGTAAGCATTTGCATTGTTTTTAACATGTCTAAATCTAAAATCTCAAAGGGTTGTAATTTTTCATTCAAAAATAAAGTTTCTGAGTCTGAGGCTGCTTGCTTTGCAGCTGCATCGGCTTGTGCATTACCTTTTGAAATTTTATCCTGTTGTTTTGTATGAGCTACACATTTACAAATAGCTACTTTGGTAGGCAACTGAATAGATTTTAATAGCTCCAAAATAAATTGCGCATGATTAATAGGTTTTCCACTGGATGTAATCATCCCTCTATTTTCTTTATTGTTGTGCAAACACATGCACTGTAGAAAAAGCATACTGATTATCAGTATATATGTTTACTTTTTTGCCTTTTACTAAAATACATGCTCCTGTCAAAACTACCAGTTTTGCTGCTTGAGCATACAAGTTGTGTGGCAAAGTTTGTGCTTCTAAATTTTTAGTGTCTGTAACTACTGCATACCCCACCAGATTTTTCCTGTAGGACCCCTTCTGCATGAGCCATTCACGTAATATGTCACCTCAGCATCATCCAAGGGCATATCTGTAAGATCTTGTCTAGGTAAAGCTAACTGTTCATATGAGGTTGACTCAGCAGTATGGTCATACATGAAAGATGTCTAGCAGCAGAAAGGTATGCAACTTTTTGTAGCAGAATTATTGCAACTGCATGAGGCATTTTTAATGTGAGAGGGTGGAATAACACCACTGAGGCTGAAGCCTGCACTGCCATTGCTGCTGCAACTACTGCTTGTACACAGTGAGGCAAAGATTGCACCACTGGGTCTAACTGTGATGAATAGTAAGCTTATGGGGCATTGCTTATCCCCATGTTGTTGCTTTAATACTGATGTCATGTACCATTGCTTACAATCTATGGTCTAAAAAAAACCGTTTGTGATAACTTGGAAGTCTTAAAACTAATGAAGAAGCTATTAACTGCTTCAACCTGCAGAAAGCCATTTCTGCTTTTGTTTTCCATTGTAAAATAATTTGGTACCCAGCTTTAACAAAAATTAGTTGTACCTAAGAAAGACATTATTTCTTTTTTTAGTTGTTGGTTTGGGTGCTTGCAAAATTGCTGTTTTTTTTTTTTTTCTCTTTCCCATTATCTAGTATTTTACCTTTATTGAATATCACATATTCCAGGTATCTAACCTGTGTTTTTTTTTTTCAAAGTTGTAACTTACTTTTGTTTACTTTGTGTCCTTGTATTACTAAAAATTTTAATAATGCTACTGTATTCACCCTGCACTGCTGCTGGGTGCTGCTAGCAAGATGTCATTTACATAAAGTAAAATTTGACTACCTTCTGGTGGGGTAGACCCTGCCAGGTTGCTAGCGATTTTGTGTTCAAATATTATTGGGCTCTCACAATATCCCTGTGGTAGTCGAGTATATGTATACCTTTTACCCTGAAATGTAAATGCAAACCAATATTGACTATCAGGATGTATAGGTATTGAAAAGAAAGCATTGCTTATATTTACCACAGTAAAATACTTTTGTTGTGGCTTTAAATCATTTAACAAGGTATGTGGGTCTGGCACCGTGGGTGCTCTAGGTATTACTGCATTATTTACAGCTTATAAATCTTGTACCATCTGCCATTTCCCGTTTGCTTTTTTAACAGGAAATAGGGGTGTATCACATGGTGAATCAGGAGATTCTACCAGTACTCCTTTTTTGAGTAATGCTGCTTATTATAGGCTTAATTTTTACTTTTGCATTCTTTTTCAAAATGTATTGTCTTTTCTGTGGTCTAAAAGCTGACTTTGGGGTAATTGTAACTGGTTCTGCTGCTTGAATAAGCCCTACATTTAACTTGCCTGTTGACCACAGAGTTGTTGGAATTTTACACAAGGCCTCTTTTTTTTTTTTAATAAAAATGCTAATCAGCTGTCCTTACTAGATTGCAAGTGTACAGCTGTATGTGTCTGTGTCAACCAATTCAGTTTTGTTTTATATCCCTTGTCCTGACATTTCTAAATCAGTCTGTTTTTCCATTTTGTTACCTTTTTTTCTAAGTCTGCCCATTTAACACTTTTGTTTTTGTCAAGCTGACATGTGGCAGTCTATTGGACTTATACAATCTCATGAACTCCTGAGGTAATGAACAGCTTACTACACTGTTTCCCTCAGTATCCCAGCATAAAGTTTGTAATATTAATCTGTCAGCAGGATTCTTACTTATATTCCTTATCAGGTCCTGGTGTGCTACAGTAGTATGGAGTACAATGTAACAAGTGCTGCTGATCAGTGTCAAGGGAGGGTACCTTACTGATGGCTACGTTTATCAGTTCTTTGGTTACTGCCCCTGGACCAATCATAACTAGGTCCTGGCTGTACCAATAATAGGCTTCACCCTCTGATCACACCACAAAAGCATCCATTTGTCTTTGTGCTTCCATACCCTGCATGGTAGGAACTACTGCTATGCCAAATATCTGCACAAGGTCTTTTCCCAGTAAGTTTACTGGATATTTTTGCAGAAACTACAATTTTGCTTTTCTGAGTCATACCTGAAACAGGGTCATTTATTGCTATATTATGGGAAAGTGGTTCCCTGTATAGCTGTCCATTTGCTGCTTTTACTAATATATAATCAGGTGATTCAGAATGTTTTGGTAACTTGGAGGGGTGTATCAAAGTCCGTGACGCTCCTGAGTCACACAGGAATTTGACCTTTCTTCCCTCCACCAGAAGTGTTACTTTTGGTTTTGTATTTGCTAGGTAGAGCTCCAGGCTCAACAATGCTAAATCTAAAATTTTATTTTCATTTTTATTCTCTACATCTGTTTGTACTTCCTCTATTCCCTCTACTACATTCACATTTTTTTTTTGTTTATTAACCTTTTCTGATGATTTTTGGTTATTATCACTATCATATAGTCAGTCCACATCTCCTTTATCTTCTGTCATTGCTTTCTTATTTTGTTTATAGTCCCTAGCTAGATGCCCTTTTTACCTGACTGTAATACAAATACTTCAGCTCCGTCTTCAGCAGTGAAGACTTGTGCCTTTTTTTTTTTTTACTATTAAAGTGTCTTTTAGTACGTCTAGCATACTCAAGTAAGGCTTGCAGCCTGCTTGTTCAGTGATCTATCATATGCCTTGTAATAAAGCTACTAACAGAGGCAATGCAACCTTTTAAAAATGTATTTTTTAATTGTTGTTTAAAGCATTTTAATAATCTAGCATAATATCCATCTACTGTCTCATTTTCCTGTTGTATGCATTAATTAATGCAAGTCCAGTCTGCTCTAAGTTTTCATTTTTTAGAGATTCTGTCTGTTAGACCTTTCACTCTGTTGTCTAAAAATGTTTCAGAATTTAAGCTTTTGTTTTTTTACAATTTGCTTCCTCAATCCACCTATGTGCTTGAGGTATGCCTAGTTGGTGCTGTTTTTCTTTTGCCTGACACCCTGCATCAGATTAAAAGCTTGTTTAAGGAGTTTAACTAGTGAAAGTTTATCTAGTTTACTATCAAATTTATAGTTGTTAACACATTTTGCAAAATATCTCACATTATCTGCTTACTGCAATTGCATATGCTTCACATTATCCGTTAGGGGCGGATCTTGTGATCTCTTAGTGCACTGATCTCCCATGTCTTAAAAAGACTGTTACGTAACCCTTCTCTTGTACCACGTGGTATCTTATTTCCCCATATCCACAGTAGTGTCTAGAATGACTGTTTACTTTGCTTTGTTATTCCCTGATCTATGACTCAAGATACAATACTTGACTCTCTCTCTCCCTGCTATCACAAACCTTAGCAATAGCACAGTGTAACCTGGTCCCTGATCTAAAACAAAGACAAAGAGGGAAATTCTTCTTACCTGAGCCTCCCGCTTACTGCTGTTTTGTCTTCTTGGGGCCCAGTCTTCCGCTTTTCAGCCACAGATCAGAAAGTGGACAGCCTCTTTACACACAACAATTCAGTCGGAGGTCTTTTCACTTTAAGAGGAACCATTTTGGTTTGGCAGCTTCTCCTGCGCAGATTTATAACCACCCATGCACTTTGTGACCTGCAGCTTACCAAGGGAATTCCGGCACGATTAGGACCAAAATGTTAAATAAATTGTTAAAATCAGACTGTAAAAATCATTAGGCATTTTAAAATGACAGTCAATAACAGACAGTAATGCAGGAAACTCAAGTATCTAATTTACAAATACTCTAATGTACATTAGGAGGCAAAAAACCATACACAAACTTGTACAGAATTTTGTCTAGCTTTATTTATGAAACACATGTCATTTTATACGTTTTACAATCAGCCTTTGCCCACCTCACTGACGTGGTCAGTGACAGGGTCTTTACATCATAGTAACTTATGAAAAAGTGCTGAGATGGTGTTTTTCAAAATCTTTTTCCCATGAGAATATTACAGCCTTGCAAAGCACCTGGTCGGTCACAATGTCCTTCCGAGGATGTAGCCAATTTAAGGCTCTTAGATTAGTTCGAATACAATGGGTGCATGTCTTCTTTAATACTTCTCTTTGTCTCTTTCTTGTTCACCAGCTGGACATTATCTCTGATAGTGCGCACAAGGCCGTTCTTCTGGTGGAAGCAGGAAAAGATACACATGCACACAGATTCATTATTTTCTAACTTTGCAAAATAATCTTTACTGACAGAAATGAGCCAGCCGAGCTGCCAAGGCCAAGTTTTTAATCACACTGCAGCTTATGCTTCAAGCAATAATATGCGAGTTCATTTCTACTATTATTCTAGTAAAACAGAATTAAATGCATTACATATTATACTATTTTTCAACCTTTGTACTTCATATATATTCGAGTACATTTATATATGCCTGACCACACAGCTTATATGTGAATACATATTTTTCTAACACTTCTCAAATAAGAAAGGACTATTCAGTTTAAAGAACAACTCGCCCTACCACCCATCTTATCTAATCTTTTAACTTGTCTTATAAGGCAAAGGGCAGGGTTAAAAAACAACAACATTTTTCAACTTCTCCAGCAGCACTTTTTCTCCAGTCTCCATCTGATGACTCACTAGGACTGCTGTCACTCACAAGCAGAGGTTTAGCTAGCTATTCTGGTGTACATTGCTGTTCCCTGGTTTGGCACCCCCCCCCAACCCTAAGTTGATAAGCAAAAAAAAAAAAAGGTCATCTGCCGTGGATCACTAAGTGCTTTAGTCTCCTTTTAAACTGTAGCAAATTACTTACTATGTTGTTCCATACAAAAAGAACTACAGCACATCCATTCTTAAGCAAAAAAAGAAAATCCTTTTTAAGCTATAGCAAACTGTTGTGACAATGTAGCAAGCAGCTGCTACACTTTATGCCACACACAGAGCACCAAGCTGTTATTTTCTGATTCCAAATGCACTGAAGACCAATCAGCATTTGTTGATTGTGCCCCCTTGTATTTTGCTCCTTAGGCAACAGCCCACTTTGCCTCACCCTAGCCACTTTACTACTCACAAGGCTTGTAAACACTTCATGGTTCTTGTTAGTCCAGTGACAGTGACACCAGCATGGACATCTTGTGTTTGACTCTCAGATAACAGCTAACTTTTGTCCTTCAAATTACCATAATTGTAACAATGCCTAAGCAGAATGCTTCTTTACATTTGTGTATCTATATAATTTTATATTTTTATATGAATCACCTTTGTAGGTGTTTCCTGGCTGAAAAGGAAAAGGGCTTTTAACGTTAAACTCAGTGCCTATTTGTCCAGAAGCTCTTACTAGTTCACGAAGACCACTGGCTACCTATCTTTCAGGAGCAGCTTCATCATTTTATAATATCTGCTTCTGCATGCACTTGCTGTTTTGTTTGAACACGGACATTATTTACTGTACTACTTTACTTATCTCACTGTAATGTATTAGACTTTTTGTTTCTATTTATTACATAGCTCATTCAAATCCTGCCTTCATTTAAACCTTGTTCATCCTGTGTATGTATTGTTCCCACAGTTCCCACTTTTTCTATGTAATTTGCTCCTACCCTTTTCTAAAGATCTCAGTTCCAGTTGTTTTATTTCTGTTACTATATTCACTACTTCTAATACAGTTGATTTAGACTTTGATTTCCATTTTCTAGTAACTGCTTTTTTGGCAGCCATATTCAGCAAGGCCTTACTATGTCCAGGTAATTCCGATTTTGTATAATAGCTCAAAAAAATAATTTCCTTAGTTTCTTCAATTTGCTCACCCAGTATCTCTGACAGAGTAGTCTGCAGGGAATCTTTAAAGTCTGCCATCTCATTACACTCCCAGAAAATATGTTCCTAATTATCTCTTTCTTTCATATCACACCTCAACATTTCCTCCCTACCTGAGGAAAATTTTGTACTTGCACATTCCTTAGTGTACTTTGCTTCCCTGGGTCCCTAGCTGCATGTGCTCTAATCCCTGGCATTCAATCAAATGGAACTCTTGCCAATACCTTACCCCGCAAGGGTAAGTTGGCTTTGTTTACCCCGTCCTATTCCTCCTCAGAACCTAGGCTGCAAACTGGGCCCATTTTATCTGGAGCATAGACATTTGCAAAACATCTGTTTCACAGCAACAAAAACAAGGGAACTGAAGGGGCATATATTGTATGGGCCACAAAGCAGAAAGACATGTATTCAGTTACCAGTAGTAGAATATTACAGTAGGAAATCTGTTTTTAGAAAGAGTCTCTGCAAGTATGGCAGCTGCAAGGACTCAAACCAAGGCAGAATGCAAAATGAAAAAGAGAGACCAGCAGCTGTAGTACCAATTTGCTTTATTAGGTTAGTAGTAAAAAACTACATAACCATCGAATGAAGATACATACAGACCGGTTTTCGGCAAAAAAAAATTACTAAATCCAAAACTTTTAGTAGTAGTAACACTCAAACCTCTCAACCGTGCCGAATTACTCGGTTTTTACCGAGTTTTGGGGTTCAAATGAAGGGGTGCCACGATTCCCGAGTGGCACCCCTTCAGTTCCGATTATTTTCTTTTGTTTTCTTTGTTTTTTTAATTTTCGCAGCATTAGAACTGACATCATCACGTACGCGATGACGTCAGCTCCCTCATTGCTACCAGCCTGCGCGATGATGTCAGCTCCCCCTACCAGCCTGCTGGAATTGAGCCCAAGGAGCTCACGCATTTCTGGCATGACTGGCTGCTCAAATGCGAGCGGGAACATCAGCAAACGGTTGTGAAAAACTATGGACGAGCTGGATGAGGATCTATTATCGCTGATGCGACGCTGAAGAACTTCTTGGTAATATGACTTTTTTATTTTAGGGAATGGCTAGGTTAATGAGAAGGGATAACAGACTTGACACTTTATTTTTATTTGTTAAGCAGTATAAAGCACACTGACTCAGCCTAAGACAAAGATGCTTTCTCAGCCTGTCTGTAAGCTAGGACCAGGAGGAGGTTAGCTGAATTTATACAGGTTGATATCTTACACTGATATAATGCAGTGGTTTTACTTAATACTTGATACCAAGAATGTGCAATGCATAACATCTGGATGATAACTGCCTGTATTTTGTGTGTAAACAACAGTTACTCTAAATGTTCCAAACCAGATATTCTGTAATGCCCCAAGATAGCTTCTGTGGAATTTCCTTTAGTGGTGTTTAGTTGTTTTAGTGGCATTTCAAAGACAGCATGGAAAAACATTGGGAGCTCGATAACAATATCATACTACCAGTAAGAGTTTATGGCCTAATGATTTAGAAGGTCTGAAAGTGTAGGAGTTCTTCATAGTAAGGAAACTAACAGAAAAAACAAATAATCAAAAGATTGAAATGTGGTTTGAAATTTGAATACACATTGCGATAGCTAACTGCTGAATTATTATTTAGCCAGAAGTAGCATTATAATCATGTTTTAGTGAAGTGCCTGCAGAGTTGTTTGTACACACGAGTAGATGGTTTTAGATACGGGAGGAAGGAAATAAAAAAAAAATGATGCCAGGTAATTGTTTGTGTCACTTGTTACAAACTCTTATAGCTAAAAGTTTTCTCAGTCTTGTCTCTCAATTTTTGACTTTGTGGTAAATCACAAAGGATTGAAGTCAGTCGACAAAGCCTGACATTAGAGTCACATGCTTATTCTTCAGAAAGTGCATTTTGGTATAAAACCTGTTCTGTTAATTGCAAAATGTCCCTGATTATGGGCATTTGTCCATCACTATTTTTGTCTTTGTTCCTGATTCTTAAGTGAAGATGTTGAGGTGCCAGTGATGCGGAGTTCTGTAGATGTGCTAGTATTTAGAATACGCAAGTCTGCCATTGGCACTTAGTATTTAATTAAAAAAACTTGTTTTAACTGGTAAAGGTGGTTACCCAGGTTTGTAATTGGATTCCTTGCTTACTCAAAGCAGATTCTGGTTGAGTGATGGCTGCTCATATGTGATCTGTGCTCTGCAAATTTGCATTGTGTGCTGGATTATTTCTAAAGCTTACTTGGAGAAATTTAATGTAGATATTCACTGCATAATTGTACAGGATAAAGGTCTGTTGATGCACTAGTGACATTTCTAATGCTCAGGCATGCATTGTGATGAGTCCCTTCCGCTTTGGGCAAGAGTTGGTTGCACCACATTACTTGAGGCCACTTAAGTTTAATCTTTCTAATGCCATTCAGCCTGCTTAATTTGATGTGACATTAATGTGTGATATAGAACTGCATCTGTCCTGCCATAGTAGTTTTTGTTTGCCCCATGTACTGCTGCATTTTTAATTAAGGTAACTGTGCCAGCAGATTCTTTCCTACTTTGTAACTTATTCCAGACATATTTTTTTTAGAAACCGTTTTACTTTTGGATGTGGTGTGGGTTTTAATGCTATTTCAATGAATGTGAGTTTCAAGGGCAGAGAAGTTTTAATTCCAAGTCTATTTTCATTGTGAGACAGTATTGCTTTGTTTAACAGATGTTTGTTAGTGTTTGGGCATTGTTGTGCTGTAAAAATAAAATCCAAATAATCATTGTAGAAGTAAAGCGGTATGCACACATTAGTGTTTATGGTAAATGGGGCGAAATAGCCAGTTAATGGGACATTGTAATGGCTGTGTGCAGGGGACGGGTACTCTGGTGCTATGTTTTGATTGCCTGTTCTTCAGTTTGTGTTTGAAAGTTGGTATCCCACAATGCCATTGGAGTGGGTGGGGTTATGTAATTATATATGCAAATTAGATGTTAATCAGTGTACAGATTTGTACCTATTTTTCATGGGCCTTGTCCAGATTTTTGATGTTTCCAGGTTGAGAGGTATGGTAACACTGGTCACATTTTTGATATTTCTTTCTATGCCGACTGTCAGTCAGATTGAGTAATATATTTAGCTACACACCATTGTTTGGCATTTTATGTAGGGCAGACTTCACATCCGGTGAAGTTTTGGATGGGTGAACATTTTTGTGACATTATACATAAGAAAAACACAAATGCTCTATACAAACATACATTAATACATCCAGCTGCTTCTTTAAATTTTGTTATCATTGACAGAATAACAGCACACAGATCCAACAAAGCTGGTTGGCATCGTATTTTGAACTAGAAAGAGAAAAAGTGGATTATTAAATTAGGGGGATTATTTCCCTCAGGACTAAACAAGCATCTGTACTTGGATCATGTGATCTTGATTATAAGCTATATATGGGGAATGTTTGATACTAATTTATTGACACTGAGGAAGGCCTTGCAGTTTTTTTGCTGAAACCGGTCTGTATGTATCTTCATTCGATGGTTATGTAGTTTTCTTACTACTAACCTAATAAAGCAAATTGGTACTACAGCTGCTGGTCTCTCTTTTTCATTTAGAAATGGCAAGCCTATTAATTTTTGAATGTGACTGTGATATACATAGCTTACAGCCACTATATTAAATCTGTATGGAAAGGTTTAGGAGATATGCAGGAAAAACTATACAAACATTTCAGACTGAAAAATGTAGTCTGTGTTTTTTTTAAGTTTAGAAGTACCTTACAAGGTAAACATGAAACAACATGCATGTTACACAAGACTAAGAAGTTTAGCAAGAAATGATGAATTCTCAGATAATAATAAGGAGACAGTGATACCAATAACTCAAAGCTTGCAGTTTGGAAAAAGTTAGCTGACCAGCATTGCATGGGCCAGATTAACATTAGAAAATATATTTCAGTTTGTGGAATTACTAGAGATGTCAGAAGCACAGACAAAGAAGACATAAAGTTATAAAATAAATAAAAATCTCTAAATAAGTACAATAGAAAGTGAAAAGAACTGCCAAAAGATGAAACTGGTGAACAAAAGAAAATAAGTGAATTACAATGAAAATGATACAAGAGTTGGAACTTATGTTATGGCTGTAGACGAGTGATAATACAACCCATGTACAATCCTCACTGAGACAGAGTAAAATGAGCTGAAAACTTCCCATCAATTGATAAATAGTGATAAACTGAAGGTGAACACAGTAAGTGACAGTTGTTGAGTTGAATATTAGGGAAAAATAAGAAAAAAGCAGCTTAGAAAGAAAAGACTGTAGTGCAGATCAGATAGAAGTCAAACACATTATGGTTGTGAAGCGCAATGCAGATACGAAGCTGGAGATAGTAATGTGACAGTGGCTGCCATCTGAGGGAGCATATTGTGACGATTGGGGAGAGATGAGTGAAGGCTGCCAGCCTAGTCAAATAGAATTTGATATTGAATTCTGGCATTTGTAAATAAATGTAAAATACAGGCATGTTTTCTTGATAATAAATGTAAAATACAGGCATGTTTCTTGAGTGTAATGAAAACACTGTAAAATGTGAACTACAAGATTGTTACAACATTGCCCCCTTGCTGTAAAGAAAAACTAAGTCAAGCCTTTCAAATTTGTCTTTTGAAATTGAAATGATTTTATGACATTCTTTGATCTTTAAAGTTGGTTCCAGTCAGGCTGGCTGAAGACATTCTGTCTATTGTGTTAACTAAGGACTAATTGCTAGAGTGTATATGTGAAATGCCTTTTAGTGTTGTATTCTCCTGTGCAGGTGTTAGCTTGCTAAATAATGTAAATGGTGTTTCTATTAGCCTGGGAACTCAGAGCAGGTGTCAAGATGATGCAATATGAATATTGGGAAAACCAGTGTCAAAAATGATGTAATCTGGGGAGGACCCAGAGACATGTTTGTTAGTGATGTTTTATAAACTGTGTCTCAGAGAGAGAGAGGAGGCATTTTGATCTTGATATCCAACTTTCCAGTACTCTGCTTATGCTCACATGTAAGTTTTTAGCACTGTGATTTCTTGTAGGAATAGTTAAAGCTAGTAAAGATTAATTAGGTATTTTTCTTTGAAATCAGACCTGTCCTACTGCATTATTTTAAGTTTCTGTGTGATATCTAGACTCTTAGATATCTCTGTGGTGTAGTAGTTTTGTCTTGTGTTTTAATTATTTATTATTAAATATTTTTAAAACCTTCTACCTGTGGCTGGTTTGTGTAGATATAAACTCTAGAGTACATTGCATATTTTATAGAGGTTGTAATAGGCCACTCTAAAGTAAGCCTTGACTGTTAGTCATACTACCATTGGATATTAATATTGCACAGTAATAATTGGACACCCTTTTCAGGGCCTTTTAGTAGCTGAGGGATTGGAGTTCAGTTATGGAAGTAGCAGAACATATTAATGTTGAATCATCTGCATATAGTATGCAAGTAGCTTGAGGAATAATTAAGTTGAGTTCATTAATGAAAATTGAGAATAGGAGGGGGCCCAAAATAGAGCCTTGAGGGACACCTAGGGAGACAGGAAGATTTGTGGAAGGTGTGTTATGCTAATAGCTATGCCAACCTATCCCTAGCTAATTGAGAAAATAAACATGTACTTTCGAATAATGAATACCAGGTTAACATCAAGTGGTATAAATGTTTTGTGGATGATATTTTTTTGTTGTGGCATGGCTCAGAGCAGCGGTTACAAGAGTTTCTTTCATACCTTAATCAGTTGAATACTTTTTTGAGTTTTACCTATGAATATTCTGATAAAGAAGTAGAGTTTTTGGATGTTAAAGTTACTAAGAATAATTTATCCACTGTGTCTACTACTTTATATAAGAAAACTGTTAGAAGGAATAATGTTCTACACTATGGCAGTATGCATCCGAATCATACGAAATTCAATGTGTTGAAAGGACAGATATTTTGAACTATGAGACTTTTTAATGATGATGATATTCTCATTGTTGCATTACAAACACTTAAACAAGAATTTTTAGAAAGAGGCAATAGTAGTAAACTTATTGATTCTCAAATAGCAGAAGGATGGCGGCATAGATCAGTAAGTGCCAGCCATACTTTTCCCCCTCTCCACTAGTATTAACAACAGGGATAATATTGACAATACTTTCTCAAGTGATGCTTCCACTGATACCTCTAGGAATAAACTAAGAATTCCATTGACCTTTGCTAGTAATGTGCATGTAGCATGTGATATTATTAAAAAGAACTGGGATATTCTGTCTACTGTACATGAGTTGAATGGGATCATTGGCACACAGCCAGATTTTGCTTTTAGAAATAATAGATACTTAAGAGTCAGCTCTGCTATCGATCCTTTAACACTAAATCAACTATAATATCTGATAGACTTGGTACATATATGTGTAGGAATTGTATGGCCTGTACACATATACATATTGGTAATCATTTCACACATCCCACATTGGGTTTTAAGATAGATACTGCTTTTTATGCAGACTGTCGAACTAAAAATGTTGTCTGTTTTTGCTATTGCACTACCTGCTTCTCATTTTACATAGGGAAAACGAAAAGGGTGTTTAAGGATAGAATACTTGAACACCTTAGGGATATCAGGAATGTTAAAGAAACCAGAGCACTATCACTACATGTAGCTAAAGAGGGTAAATAACATAAATTTAGCTTTATGGTATTAGAGATTCTGCATAGTATCAAGAGAGGAGGTGACATAAATAATAGAACAGAATTTAGTGAACAGAAATGGATTTTGTGCTTTCAAGCTGATAAACCTCCTGGTTTAAACAACAGAGTTTCCCTGAAACCCTTCCTTAAAGCACAGCCATTAAAGCATTGATCTCTCTTTTAATATTTTATCAAATATGTTTCAATAGTCCATCTTTTATTATTTTTTTACTATTGTATTTGTTACCAGTTTTAAGTACATATTGTTCATTTAGTCTGTTTTATTCAATTTTTTAACGATCTATATATTCTACAGATGTATTTTATCACATGGCTTTTAGCTATGATGCACATTTTATCTGATTTTGATTGGATGTTTTAGTGTTTAAAAATGTAACTGCTATTTTATCTTTGTTGCTCTGATGAAGCGGATGTTATTCCGAGAAAGCGCTTACCTACTACAATAAAGGACATATTGATTTTCACTGTTGTGTGGAACCAGATTATTTTTCTTTTCCTTGTATTCTCTGGTTTTTGCATCTGATTCCTTATTTGGTTCAAGGATTGTTTTCGTTTGATGTTGAGTCTTTGTCTGATGACATAGGTTAGTGAATGGTCACTAAGGTCATCAGGAAGAGTACCTCTTTTATATATAGAGGGGTGATTGTTAACTAGGATCCAGTCTAGGGTGCTTTCTTTGTTGTTGGATGTATTGATTTTAGTAGGGCAGGTAATGATTTGGGAGAAATGGTAAAGGTTAATATGGGTAGTAAGCTTGGGTGAGCTACAAGTAGTCCAGTCTATATTAAAATCACCCAGCACTACTGTTTCTTGAGGTAGGTAAGTGGAGAGGCAGTAAGTAAATTTTCAAGAGTATTAATGTTGTTTCCTGGAGGGATGTAGGAGCAAATTAAATAGATGGATTTACAGGTGTTTATTTGAAGTTTAGCAGAAAGGATTTCAGCATAACTGTCAGTAGGGACCTGCACATTGAAAGAAGTGATGTGTAGCCATGACTTATAAAGAATGGCTACTCCTCCACCCTTTTTGGTTTTACGGTCTAGTCTTAATATATTGTATCCAGGCGGGGTGATTTCATTGTCCTTCGTAAATGGTTTAGGCCATGTTTCATGTTTTTTTAACTATAATTAAGTGTATCAATTAAAATTTTAAAAGTAGTAAAGAGATTTTTTTATTCACCCCTTTCCTTTTTAAATATGCATTACAAGCGAGTAGCAGGTTGCAAAAAATTACCATTTTCGAAAGTGGGTCTCGGCCCATAAAAGTTTGGGAACCACTGAGTTAAAACAATATACATGTCTATTTTTTCATGTTCTGTAAAACAGTTAAAGTAAGGCATGTTAGTATGTTGGGTACAACTTACTTTATTGATGGGAAATAAGTATGCATGACAAGGCTGTAAGATGAAGCCATCCTATGCAGACTGTTCAGCCATAGTTATGGCTAGGTGATGGGTAAGAGCCATTAGTGGCAAGTTTTCTCAGACATTGGAAGCAGGTGAAAAGACTTTGTACATTGTTGTTGAAACGGTTGAAATTGGGAGAGGGAGAGATTGCGAGGATTATACATTAGATGAGAAATGAGGGAGATTTTGCTACCTGTGATAAAAGTAGAACACTGATTATGGGGTTTAAAAAGGGGAAAAAGGGAAACATAGCTAGGGTAAAATGCTGGAGAAATAGATATCTTGGGGTGACTTTTTGAAATTTATAGTAAACCTCAAGCTCTGCAGAAGGGAGACTGCAAAATGAAGATTTTGCAAGAAAGTCTCTTGAGAAGATGCTTGAAACAGGAGGTCGTACAAACAGGGAAAGACTTAGATCCTCATTAGCCTAAAAAAGCAATCACAGGAGTGAGGCATTTGGTGAATACCCTTGGGGCAGTAGAAAGGCCAAAGGGCAAAGCAGAGAACTAAAAATGTCAGGAAGAAACAGAGAAATGTAATCAGGATATGAAGATCAGCATCCTTGAGGTCCAGAGACACCAGATAAACCTGAGGAAACAGAAGAGGGAACAAAAAAGAGACAACATTTGAAAATAATGAACTTTCAGAAAAGTGTTTAGATGAGAGATGCCCAGAATAGGTCTCCAACTTCCCTCTTTCGTGGGCACCAACATCATTCGGGAGTAAAACCCCTTCTCCCTCTGGGAAACTGGAACTTCCTGAAAGTTACCTGAGTCAAGAGATCCTGAAGCACCCCTAGAAAGAAAGGCAGTTGTTACTGAGGGGGCTGAGGAATGCCCATAAAAAGGGGAAGAGATTTCTTGACCATGAAATACACTAGGTGGATAATGGACAGAACCAGGAATCCTGAGTAATCTTTAACCAAACAGGAAGAGAAAGAGGAGAAGAACAGGATAGTCAGACAGCACCTAGCCTGTCAGGAAAAGGAAACTCCTGTGGTACAGATGTTTGGGTAACTTTATCAGGAGGAGTCCATTTCCCAGCCTTCTTACCCTTGGCTTGCTGGGGTAATTTCTCTGGAATTTAGGCAGAGGAGAAAAAAAAAAAACATGTTTAAGTTGCTGCAAGGCAGCTTCACCAAACAAGTGCTTGTTGTCTGGAGGAGCATCCATCAACTTAGCCTTAACATCATCAGGCAAAGGTTGAAGCTGACGCCAGGAATACCTCCTCATCCCAGAACCATGCATGGCTAGGCTTAAAAAGGCCCATGTGGGCATTAGCCTAATAAACACCTATGAACTTATGAACTTATGAACCAAATACAGCAGCCCTAGACGAAGCATGTGCTGCATCATAACTACTCTTAATGGAATGGCAAGCCAAAAGGGACTAAATCCCTAACAGAAAAAAAGCAGAAGTCTTTTCTTCAGATTCTGGGAGATCAGAAATTACTTGACAAGCCTAGGAAGGAAGAACCAAAATGTACCTGGATATATGGGTCTGATAATTGACAGCCCTAAAAGCTAAAGTAAAAGAGGTATATACCTTCTTACCAACCTTTCCTTAGTTCTGCTTTCTTTATCAGAAAGAAGTAACTTAGTAGAAGGCAGCAACTGAGATGGCTTGTAAGAAGCATCAGCAGCACAACAGTATAGAAATTTACAGTCCTCAGGCACCCTATAAAACCTATCAGGTTTCTTGGAGGGCAGGGGGCTGGACATCGGGAGCCTTAGATGCAGCAGGAAAAGGCGTCCAACAAGGCAGCCAAAATGGGAGGAACAGCAGAAGGTCCAGGAGAGTCCATTTGTATGAGCTCATAATAACTCTTCTGTACCTCAGAAACCTGGGCACAATCCCATTTAAAAAACTCCATCATTCTGGAGATTGTGTCCCAAAAGAAATTTCCTGGAATGGAGTGTCAGGACTAGCAGATTCCTATAGTCTAAGGGAGAGGGAATCTGAGATGAATAAGCAAGGGATTCATCATCTGAATCCAGCTCCTTGTCTGAGAAATCCTACTCCCTGGGTGTTTTAAGGGGAGTGGAAGACCAAGGGGGGTGGCTGGAACACATACCCCCATGAAGAGGTTTCAAAAGACATCAAAGCATTAAACAACCCCTGAGTAAAATTCTGCCATTCACTCTGTGGGTCCTTAGCAGCTGGGGAAATATGCTTAGCCTTTTGCTTTTTCTTCAAGGTGACGTCCGCCTTATAAGACTTAGAAGACTCCTACCCTAAATGGCATTCAATAATAGTTGTTGGGACTTCTTTCCTGTCCAATAGCTGAGGAACACCCCTAGGCCCCTCACAAATAATTAGCTGTGGTTCCCCCTAAGCACCTAAAGTAGATGTCTGCAAGGCCTCCAAGGACATGCATAAGCCTGGATTCATACTGGGTTTTGAAAAGGTTGTGGCAAAAGTGTCCAACAGCAAAGCCAGGTGAACCTCTGAGTTTTCACTTGCCTCAGGAGAGACATCCAGTGGAGGCTGCACACCAGAAAAATCAGACCAAGGCTTCTTCTTCCTCTTCTTCATGGATGGCTGTCCCTCAGAGCAGGAAGTTCCTTCCACAGTGTCTTTAGCTAAAAGCTTAAGTTGTTGATTCTCCAAATACAAGGCCAAGGAAGAAAGCCAAATATGGAGTGTCTTCGGAATAAAGGTCTGACAAATTGAGCAGGACATATGGTCGTGGGAAGCACAGAGACAAAATGAGCACTGCTTGTGACAGTCTTTATGGGGAATCTGTCTCCCACACTGGCATTTACCCTTTTTGGATGACATGAAACCCCACAGGCAACAATACAAAAGAGAAAAAGATAAGATCAAAAACCCCAATGGGTCACTTATCTGAAATGGCTTGGTGAACCAGCAATGGAACAGTTGTTCAGACCGATGATCAAGAGATGCTGTTTGGAGTGGTGGCAAAGAGGTTCTGAGGATGGTATGGTCGGATGTCACCTTTTTGCCCTACGTTACTTGAGAAGCATGCATGTGACATATGGCATACCTTAAAGCAACCTAAAGGCTTTGGTATACTGGCTGGACGTTGGGCCACCCTTGGCAGGGGATCCCTATTGCAATGAATATTGCAACAGTGAAATGAAAGGATATTTAATAGACATTGGGGATTCCCAGCATTTATTCTGAACAACCATAGAATAGGGTGTGGGTAAACAATAAAATGGGGGGTAGTTAGTAGGGAGATAAAATGGATTGAAGAAAGGAGGATACAAGAAAACAGGATTTTCGGAAGGAGATAATGAGGTACGTATACGTCAGTACTAGGAGGGAAGGCTAGTGAAAAGGCTAAAGGGTTGAGAAAAGAATTAGGAGCACTGCAACAAAGTGTGACTGTAGATAGCATTTAATGAAATAAATCAAACAACTGCAGGAAGAAACGGACTAAAGTGCAGATGTGGCAAATATGTAGAGACACTATATTTTAGTGCAAATTCTATAACGCAGAGGGTGGCAGCAGTTAGTTTTAGACAGCAGACGGCTGAAAGAGGTGTTTACAAGATTAAGAAAATGGAGAATGGACAGGAAACTCATAAACTAAATAAGATTTTGCAGCAATTTAAAAAAGTTTTTGAAGACTTGTATAGAGAAGAGGGACACCAAAGAGGAAAAGAAGGGAAGAAAGAGGCTTGGTTGGCATCTGCAGAACTTCCCAGAATTGAAACAGAGGTTATGGAGAGGCTTGGGGAGAAGATGACATAAGAAGAAAAAGAAGAGATATGGGGGAAGATTGCAGGGAACAATTGGGTGTCCAATGGAAATATGTAGAATTGTAAGTGCCCCTAGAGACAGGGAGCACCAGACATAAGAATGGAGGTGGGTGAGAGAATAAAGCAAGACTAGAAAGTGGCATCAGTTGATGGTAGGTACAAGACAGAAAACATAATATGTGGTTAGGGAAGAATATAGACTGGAGAAGACTCTAGAAATGTGATGGAATTATTGGGGGGTTGAAGAGTACATTGTTAAAGCTGAAGTGGTGTAGTTCAGAAATGGAAGAATTTCCTTGTGGTCAGAACAATGATGGAGGCAATAAATGGAAAGGATATAAATAAGGGCTTACTATCTGGGATGTACTGGACAGTAATAAATGATAGGGGAGAGAGAGCAGATATGATGAAGAAGATATGACAGAGCCACATATGATATTGAGGCCAGAAGTCTGGGGAAGGGTACTACAGCTATGTACTCATGAACCATAGTATGACACTATTTTGAAAAAGTACAGAATGCTTGCATGGAAGTACTGTATAAGTACTTTTATACCTTGGAAAGTTTGCAGAACATGTTTCCTAGGCATTCTGGTAAATGCTGGAGATGTAAAGAGGGCCAAAGGGGAAGATTGGTAGACATGTTTTGGTATTATAAGGAATTAAAAAGAATTTAAGGGCAGACTGCATGAGGTTAACGAAAAAAGCAGTAGGAATGCAATTGGTAATAAATAGCCAGTTATACTTTTTTTTGGTTGGTCCAATGAAGTACCTAAAAGATATCAAAATTTAGTCTGGGTAATACTGTTGTTTTTGTTAAATAAATTGGTGTCTTGAAACATTTTACCTAGTGGTCTGTTGGACTTGGACTTTGAGTTTATTGAAACTGAGTTTCCACATTTTATTAAGAGGAAAACCTTTATTGTTACTGGAGAACAACGCCTATAACTGCATTTTTTCTCTGTTTGGAAGTTGTGTGCTTTTATAATACTGTTGTTAGCAAATAAAGTGATTACAAAAAGATGGAGGCAGAGAGACCCACCAAGGATAGATGAGCTGTATTAATTAGTGGCAACATTAGCGAGTCAGGAGGAGAAACTATGGGAGAAGAATAAAAGCAGGATATTTCTTAATAAGAGGGGTAAGTAGTTTGACTGGCTGGAAGGAAATGCTGCGACCTAAACAAGACATGGTTGGAAGTAAGGGGGCAAAAATGACTTCAATGATTTTTAGAACACCTTTACTACATTTTTATACTTTAAACAATGGTAAGGGTACACATAAATAAATAAAATGAAAATCCGTGTTAGCATGTTTTTCATTATTTCCAAGTATTATACATATGTTTTCTTTTTAACAACCATGAATCAGTGCAACATTACATAAATTACTCAGTTCTTGCCTTCCCTTAAACCTCACACCTCCTCCTTCTCCTCCCGAACATTATTCTGCATGTGCTGTTCCCACAAATTCCATTTATTTTTATGTAATTTGTTCCTTCCCTTTTCTAAAGATCCCATCTCCAATTCTTTTATCTCTACAATGCAACCTACTTTTCCATGATGATAACGTTAACCTGCCTTTGTGAACTCTCCATAAAGTGCTCATTCTTGTTCAAACATTTTGCAAAGAAAGATGTTCTTCTCTCCTTCATGCTCTTGACAGCATACAGCTACTTCTTTTTCCACACCATTAATTTGATTTATTTCTGCCAAATGCTTACTTTAATACCTTCTTACTCTGCTCTACTATTCCATTCTTTTATTATTCTCCTAAATGTACTTTCACCTTTCTTCACCCACCATTTGTATTCTCCAATTGTCTTCTCTTTAACAGCTACCCACCATTTTATTTAGCTCGTATGTATCTTATACAAACCTCAGTGATTTCATCATGACATACCTAAATATGATCAGACTCCATTTTCCTACACCATATTTGCATCTCTGTTAATTAAATCAAGGCCTGTATCTTCATAGTCTCCATATATATGTCTCATCAAGTACTTATTGAAGAGCCAGATCATTCAATCTTGTATATGCTCCATATAAAAAAAAAAATTCAGTCCTGGGTTGAGACTCCACCCCCCCCCCCAAATAATATGTACTATATTATGGAACAATAACACTTAATTCATATTCTCTGAATAGGTTCTTCCACATTCTTAAATCAACTTTATTTCTCTCTCCTCCTCTGCTTCATTCCTTCTAGCCATTCCAGTTTCTCTCTCCTTCATTGGACCTATTTGTCCATTCTTCCTCCCCCAACTTTTCTGAGTGAGCCAAGGCTGGCATGGATCTTGAGGGTCCTGAGGGGCAGTTCTAGCACTGCTTCTGCTGCAGAGGATTTATTATGACGTAGGGCTGTTATTATGACTTTATTCCTCTTCTCCACTGTGCTGGTATTCTTACATCAACTTTGTGTGTTTACGATCTGTTTGCAGACCTAATGCCATTCACATTGCTAATTAAATTATCCACCAGCAATAACATATCATTCCATTTTAACTAAGGCCAGGAGTCAGAGAAAGCCCTGGCCATGACTGGGGAGACTGCATCAAGAAGGACCTCTTAGCACAATTGCTGAAACCAGTGATTCAGAGGCACATTAGATACAATGAGGAAAGATCTCATGATTAGCCAAATGGCACATCTCTAAATTAATTGATGATTACCACAGGCACTAACAGCCCGTTTTTATTCTGCCCTTGTGGTAATTGCCACTGGTAGATGATGCATCATGTTAGCACAAACACCCTCTCTTTAATTCCCCCTACAGACATCCAAATACAGGTGCGCACCCAAAGACACACACACACACACACACACACACACACACATGCACAATCACAAACATCCTACCTCTTACCTGTGCTTGAGTTTACTGAATGTCCATAAATTTGCCTTTTATTTATCCCCATCTCTAGTAACTTGGGTATAATTACAATCAGTCAGTAATGTCAGTCATTAGACTTTCATTCTTCTTATCATAAAAAAATGCTCTGCGGTGCAAGACCTGTTACTCTATTAACTTTTAAGTGGAACGAAAAGACTAACTAGTACCACCTAATGTTCCCTCAGGCTTTGTCCAGAAGTGTTCAGCATGGCTCTCATACATCACAGACCCTTACAGTCAGTCACACAGTAATGCCAGACATTAAATTACCATGTTTCTTATTGTTCAGTAAAGGTTTCTTGATGCAAGACCTGTTGCTCTAATAAATTTTTAAGTGGCTTAGAATAACATGTAGAAATCATCAATGCTGCCATTACATTCCCTATTTATTAGTCTACAGGGAATTAAGAATTCAGAAGTTTGGGAGCTCCGCACCCCCCCCCCTTACACACACACACACACACACACACACACACACACACACACACACACACACACACACACACACACACACACACATGCGCATGCGCACGCACAAATTCTCACACATTCAGTCTTCATTCATCCAACATCCCCCTCACCTAATAGCACTCATGCACACTTTAACCTATACAAACATAAACAAATACTCAAAAAGTACCCTACCATTCCCTTAGCAAACCTCCTACTGCTATCCCTTAGCAGACACACACACACAAACACACACACACACACACACACACACACACACACACACACACACACAAGGATATCGTCACATTACAGATTGTATTGAACTCAGTAAATTAATGAGATTCTGTCTGGGTAGAAATTCTATAACTGTATAAGTCTTACAATCACGATTAACTATAATGTATAATTTCTTTCAAAAGTAATATAAATAGTCTTGGATATAAAATGCAGCAGTGCCCTTGTTTGTGAAAAATCTACATCTAGACATCATAGCAATCCATGGGGAATCCACCTCAGATCTCAACAGCCTGTATGTCAACACAAAAACACCAGTGTTAAATGTTTAGGTCATGTACAAATCAGCAGACACAGCAATGTATTCACTCTGTTTCTCTCACTGCCTAAAGAAGCTTCTGCAAACATCTTAGGCTTCTCCTTCTTGATCTCACCACCACCAAAAATTTTTGATTTGCATTAACTCTGCTTCCTGAGAAAACAGGCAAACACCTTCATTTACCGCAGGTTTACTAAAGGTAGCAGTTGGAATAATCTGTGAAGCTTTAACATCTTTAAGTCTGCTTCAATTTCCTTTTGAATCGTATCTACAATTCAGCACCAAACTAACTCATCCTCCTTATCCTGCAATGATTTCACAGCATCCAACTCCAAAATCTAATGATCACATTCTGCCACTATCCAGCTCAATACATATTAAAGCCAAAGTTTCTATAATCTCACCCACTTCTGCCTGCAGCCCCTCATATGCTGTACTGCCTCAATGGAACACAGGCCAATGGAAGCCTCTAGTTGGAGTAGGGGAAGTTCCCTGATATGAATATGACTTCAGGTCTCTCCCTGAAAAGAGGCCATGGTAAAAGGGGACAACCCAACCCAGCCAACAAAACAATAGGAAATATTCTAGCTGTGGGTATAACATTGTGGAGAAGATAATGAGTATTGAAGTTAAACTTACCCTAGCTACAAATAAATCACTTAATAAATTGTGTAAAGACTTCATCAGCCTCTATAGGAAAAACGAAGAGGATGGTCTTAAAATACAAAATGAATCCCACACACTATAACAAAAGTAATATGAATAAAATAACTAAAGCATTACAACTTAAAATTAAGCAGAGGGAAACTGATTTTGAAATAAAAATAGCTACTGCTAGTAATAAAAAGAACCGTTATAACTACATCAACTCACGTAAGATGATATCAAATCCAGTTATGACAAATGAATCCAGTGGTTGCCAATTATTTGACCCAACAGTAATTTCAAATGCTTTTAATAAGCACTGTACAGATATAACAAATGTTCAAGCTCTAGCACCTATTTGCTACTCTAAACACACAGGAATCTGCTTGTTCTGTAATCTCTCCAACCAGTGTTGAAAGTACATTAGGAAAGCTTCAAAATAAGACATCAGCTGCTCTGGATAATATCCTTTCTATACTACTAAGACTGAAGAAATGATTTCATTATACCCCTCACACACATTTTCAGTTCATTGCTTAAAACTTGTACAGTTCCTAAATCTTGGGAATTCTCACCTGTAACACCTATACATGAAAAGGGCAAAACAGCTGACAGTCTCCTACACTGTAACAGCATGCACCCTTCATATATATATAGAAATGTGATTACAGGTCAAGGACTGAGGGTTTCTAGGCTTACAAGTGATGATATTACGTTCCAGACGACTATTATGAAATTGGAAGAAGAATTTTTGAATACAGGCTATTCAAAAAAAGAATTTGAAAAGGCTGTATGATGATAAAATAATAGACAGAAAAGGCAAAGGCAAACCATTTTTTTAACAAAAATGGAGGTGCTAATAGAAAAGTTAATGAATGAGAGAAAGATGGGGCTCATCACGTTAGATTGTTTATTCCTTATTCAAATAATAATAAGATGATACAAAAAATTAAATATAAGAATTGGACCATATTAACAATTGGTGAAAAAAATAAGTATATAGTGGGAATGACACTGAGATATTCATATAAGAACACTAAGTCTTTGAAGCGGTTATTATGCTAAGAGAAAAATTGTAGTAATAGGGTGCATTCTACAAGGAGAGGTACTTTTCCATGCAGGAGTTGTAATCAATGCTTATACATGGCTGGTTTAGATACTTTTATACAACCCGATACAGGGAAGAAATATACCTTTGCACATTTAACATATTTTATATCTATGCAGATTGCAAGTCTTGAGACCTGATATATTTGGCTAAATGTGTAAAATGTAGAGCCTACTATATAGGAAAAACTAACAGAACATTAAGAAAACGTGTAAGGGAGCACATATGTGCCATAAATTGTGAGGATGACAACAACGCTTATAAATAATGATCTTTCTCACAAATTTAAGTTCCTTGTAATAGAATTAGTAAATAAGACTATTAGATTAGGAAACTTTGAGAACTATACTGAGAAAGAGGAGGCTAAGTGGATTATAAGAATGCAAGCAGATAAGAATAGTGAGCTCAATGACAGAATTTCTCTGAAGCCCTTCCTAATGGATAGACCCCTATCACATTAAACAACTTTTCTTTCATGTATTTATATGTGTCTTCAATTTATGTTTTTTAGAAACACTATATTTGCTGTTTAAATATATATGCTCTGAAAAAAAAATATATAAAAATATAATATATATATATATATATATATATATATATATATTGTTCTTGTTCAACTTATTTGATATGAACACATGTTAATTAATGGTTTTTATGTTTTAATTTTAGCTACTATGTTATATGCTTGAATATTTTTTTCAGTTCTTGAGGTTATCTGCCATCTAGTGATTCTATAATGAATGTCACTTTACTGAATGATAATTTATCATGTATAAATTGGTTAATGAATGCTATCTGATGACTGGATATGTTTTGGTGGTTTTTCCTAGTATATAACAATGGTTAAGGGATTTGTTTTTATATGTCTGATGAAGCATTCTGAGTTGACATGAAAGTGCTTACATTTTATGAATTAACTGTGTTGCTGATATTGGTGTTGCGTTATTAAAGTCGGTGAATCTTTCTGAATCGTGGTGTCACCTTAAAGGATTTATTTTACATATTTCTTGGTGTTACATCTGGGCGCTTTATCCTTTGGCTGTTATTCGATATTGCTGTTACTGAAGGTAAATTTACTTTAACCAATTTAGTTGAATTCTGTGATCAAGTTAAAGTTAAAGATCATGGAAGCCTGCCTTGGTCATATATTTAGATATGGCCAAGGAATATGATACTCTGCCACACTAAACAATATATAATCTACTTCTTAAAGATAATTCCAATCAATATGTGACCAATTGGATTATGAAATAGTTATCTGAAGGTGAACAAGTTGTAACTGTCCATGGACAAAGTTCTGATCCTTATTCTGTAAAAGGAAGGGCCCCTCACGGTTCCATACTGGGCCCTCTTATGTTCAGTATTGTTTTTGTCTCTTTGACAGTTATTAATCATGGCTGGTTGAACAAATATGCTAATGACTGAAGTTAGGGTTTGTCCTTATTTCTGCTAATAGCGTTAATATTAATATATGTTAAATACATCTAGTCAGGCTAACAATATTTGAATTAAATTTAGCATAGACAAATGTAATGTAATTAGGCAACCAGTTATGTTACAAAATAAGATCTTCCAAACCAAGCAACGCTGATGTTTAATAAAACAAAGCTTTCGGGTCAAACAAACCCTTCATCAGTGTATAAAATACTAACACATACTAACCATTTTTATATACTATTAAAAATCTTAACAATAAGCTTGAGATGAAGGAATATCAAGTGGATAATACACCTTTGTGCTGATCTATTACCAGGTTTAAACCAGACTGTTTCTTTAAAACCTGCACTAAGGTATAAATAAATGTGTTTGAATAGAGTTCTGTGCTTCTGCAACTATTGTTTTTAACTAGGATTGATTGTTTAATTGAATAATTATTGGCTGTGTAATTTTTGATAGTATATAAAAATTATTAGCATGTGTTACTATTTTATACACTGATGAAGGGTTTGTTTGACTTGAAAGCTTTGTTTTATTAAACACTTGTTCAGTGTCATCGTTGCTTGGTTTGTTTCATACTGCGTCCAGTCTTGGTTTTATAAACATAATAAGATCTTAAAAGAAATAGCAGATTATAAAGATCTGGGAATAAAAATTGCTTCTAATTTGATGCTTACTAAACATGTTAATGGAACTGTAGCTAAGGCCATGAGACAACTAGTTTTATGAATATAAAACATCTCTTTGAGAAAGAAAAGGTATATGGTTAAACTGTATAAGACATTCATCAGGCCATCTCTTGAATACAATAATGTTTTATATCTACAACAAAGGTCAGCTTGGAAAACTTGAGAGGGTCTGATGAAAAATTTCTAAAAATATAAAATAATCAAAGGATAAATTATACATAAGAAAAAAGATGTTCTTATCTAAATTTGTTTGCTATTCATTGTAGATATTTAAGAGGAAGCTCATATTTGGTTATAAGGCATTCAGAATTGAAATGTTACAGGCAATGTTTAATTTGAATATTAATGATATCAAAACTCATAAACATAAATTAATTCTTATGACTCTACACTAAGAGCTTCATACATTACACAGATATTGTCTAGACTGTGGAACCAACTGCCTCTGGATATAAAAAAAGTCAGAATCATTTGGGTTGTGGTTGGCATAATGGTTGAGGTGTTTGCCTCACAGACATGAGGTACAGAGTTTGATTTTTACCTTTGAAGGAAACTGGCTAGGCTTAAAATGGCCCACAAGGGCAGCTAGGCAAGTACTTAAATATGAACCTCTGAATCTATAAAAATAAATTAGATAAATGGATTGTAGCTTAAGCATTTGACCATCAGATGTAAGATGCAATATTTGTGGATGGCCTTAGGGCCTAAATGCTTGATAACTTCTGAACATATAAACTTATGAAATAAATGAATAAATGACTAAATAAAGACAGACACACAGACACACACACACTGGACTAGATATTCACTGTTCCCATTACATGCTCCCAATAAGCTAAATAAGAACATCTGACTCTTACATTGGTATTTCTTCAAAAAGGATTAGTTTCTACCAGTTTTTCCTGCATGTAGCCCCTTCTCTTCAGTTAGGGACTATGCTCTTGATATCTCGTTCTCTCTTATGGAATGGCCCTCTGTATGACCACTTAAAGGACAATATAGACAAAGTACTTCTCTGAAGCTTGGCTGAGAATACAAAACAAATACTTCTTTTGACTACAGGAAAGGTAAGAGGTCGTCATGGAATTTAAAAGCCATGATAATGGTAATTGATTACATATGGACAAAATGGAAATAATGCGATCAAGTGCAGTGCAAAATCAAATAGACCAAAGGAAAATGTACTTGCAATATAGAAGCCAAAGCAACAAAGCTAGTTTCTGTTACGAGAACAGGACTTCACATTCAGCCACTCTAAAATTATTTGAGCAGAAAAATAATCTTAGTATGTGCTGCTAAATCCTCATCCCACCAAGCTGTTCTCTACTTAATAGCAACAGTCCTTAACTAAGGAACTTGCATCTGGCATTTGTGCAGTCCCAATGGGATCTTCAGCCTATTTTCCCTTCTGCTCTTGTCTTAGATCATTAGTCATATGATTCTGCACAATCTGATCCATGGAGGGATTTTATCTGGCCCTTGGTATATCCTATAACAAACTGTTTTGAAGGGACAAATACATGTTAGACATGGTAACGTGGACCCCCAAACCTTCCCAAGTATGGTTAGTGGCCCCTGAGCCACAAAGGTTGGGCACCTGTGTTCTAAACTGTACCAGCATGAAATCTGACAGGTGGCTTCACGCTAGTCAATGCAATGGCAACTTCAGAGTTACATTAATAAAAAGCAAGGATTAGGGGGAGCAATTCCCAAGTCAGTGGTGCAGGGAACAAGCTCCCTGTTTTAAAAGAAGTATCATTTGTAAACCCATTTTTCTTATGTGGGTTTGGAATTCTTAATTATTATATTATAATATGTTAAAATAGGTTAAAGAAACAATAAAGAAATAAAAAGGGGAGGTCAGATTTCTGAAATTAGGAATGAGCAATGATGACTTATTTATACCAGTGCTTAGAGAATTAAGACGATCACTCAATAACCAGGTTTATAAATAAGACAGACACAAATTAGAAATAAAATAGAGATATATCTGTCTCTGATGTGATTGTGAGTCAAAATACTGAATGACTGCATTACAGAAGTTCACTATCAAAATTTCAAGACTCGGTAGTGACGGCCCAAAAATACAACCCCACACCCTGCACACCCACATCTCCACTACTTACACACACTAATGCCAAGACTGCTGTACCTTGGAGAAGGGAGAATTCTCTGAGGTACATCAATTTTGGACAGTATATATTTCCTTCTGAGTGAACTTAATTTTTGGAGTTTTGGGGCTCACACTATTTGGTGTTGAATGTACAATGGCAGCCATGTTTACTGGGAATTGATAATGCAAGTTCACAGAACATTAATTCCGAGAAGTGGTATGTGAAAATTTACAGTGTATCCCTTGTCTATCTATGACCTGGGATGAGGCTGAAAAGGGTCTTTGGACAAGTTCACTTTAACCAAGTTAACAAAACAAAACAATAAAAACGCTTGTGTTTTACCCATTTAGAACTTGCAAATTAATCTTAAAATATTCAGAAACAGATTACTTTTTATAGAAAACTAATAATCTATAATAAACACACACAAATTTATATATATATGTATATATATATATATATATATATATATATATATATATATATATATATGTGTGTGTGTGTGTGTGTGTGTGTGTGTGTGTATCTACAACTCTACCTCATTTTATTGCCAGATTTCATTTTTGACACTTATATTCAAAATTGATTATCCAAGCATCTGTTTTAATGTCTTCTTTTGTTTGATTTTAATTACTACTGTCCCAGAAGATGAAATAAATCCTAGCAGCAGCTTGCATTTGAATATCTGATCTGGATCCATCTTTTTAACTTCTAATTTGTATGTGCTCACATTTTTTGTTTTGTTTTTACAAGTATATGTCAATGTCCAGGAGACAAATGACTGTGCATACATTATCACTAATAACAAGAACTAACAGCTGGCAAAACCAAAACATTTCATCACCTTGCATAAAGATGCGGCTCTCTTGGCAATAAGTTGAAATCTTAATGACATTTTAAGCATAATTTTATAGACACTCAATTCAGGTTACGATATTCAGAACAAAAGAATCTAATAGAAAGCATCTGATGGTACAATGTCAGAACACATAAAAATGATTGTGCTGTAAACCTCCTTACCCACACAGGCAGTGTATAGGAGGAAGAAAACAAAACACATTTTGCCTGTTTTTGCCTTTTTTGCTGATGGGGAGAATGGCTTCTAGTATTATGTTTCACCTTAGTAGCTCAGTCTACAGTATGGCAAAGGAGATATGAGAGGTGCCCGTTATGTGGTATGTGGAAGTGTACAAGGTGCCAACAATGGCATTGCTGCATGCCAGCTATGGAGCACTGCAGAAGACATGGGACAAAAACAAAAAAAAAACAAAACACCAACTATAACAGTAAACTGACTGAGGCTTCCCATCACATACGCATTCACTGACAAACTTCTCACTAACAGCCTAGTACAACTGATCAGTTTTAGTGTAAAAGACTGCTTGCCAGCTACTTTAATACACAGGATGTCTGGAAGTGGGTATAATTCTCTTACTGCAGCAGTTTATCATGGAGTGCTTATGTCTTCCCATAATTTTTGTACCCTCTGAATACTTAATTTCCAGTTACCCAAGTCCTATCTATTTATAACAGTAGATTTTCGAACTTCTCAGTGACTCAGTGGCATTTTGAGTTATCTTCCAAGTTAACACACTACTGACCAGTTTTCCAAAGACTCTCCTCCCTCTCGCTCTGAGGCAGTGGGAAGGATAAACATCTGACTTTTCTTTTTTTACCACTTCCCTTCTGATTTTTAATGATATGTACAGCCACAGGAAGTAGAAAAGCCTGACAACATATCCTGTTGTCACACTGTGTGTGCTGCTTATCCTAAATTTGTATTAATTCTTTAAGGGGTCGCATACAAACAGCAGCCCCATGCCTGATTTTGTTCATGTTCCTTGGACTTGTCTCTAAGGTCTTAATTTATTCCTAACATGTTCATATAGCTCTGGCCTTCTTCCCTTTGATATGGGCAGTTACCATCCTCTCCATTTTCACTGTGGCATCTATCCTCAGATCCTAGTGGTCCTAGTTGTGCTATATCAGGAAGCCCTAACATGTTCATACATCTCTGAATATGCCAACCTGTAACTTTCCATTTGACATATTCATAAGGAAGCAGTGACCAGGTATCAACCTCTCCATTTTCAGGTGGCATCAAGCCTCATATCCCAGTGGTCTTGATTGTTCTACATCAGAAACTTCAGAGCAGACTTTCATTCTTGCCCTGGTCTGTTCTTTTTCCATCTAATCCCCTTACCTCCCTTTCTGTTACTGTCCACTTTCACAGTGGTGTCATGCTGGGTATATGAATACTACTGACCATAAATTCCCATCCTAATATACTTGATAATTGCTTATACTTCTTATGCATGCAGCCAATTTGCTCAATCTCTCGTAGGAGTTAGTGGTGTGACTGTCACTACCAATCCTAACTCCGTAAGCTTTGCTTTGGTCGCTCGTCTTTTCTCTCTCCAATCTGACTCTTGTATCTCCAATTTTGAACTCAAAATTTCACAGCATGAGTAGATATACTGCAGCCATACTTCTGACCGACCACTTAACATTTTTCAGAGTGTGGTTTGTGTGTGTGTGTGTGTGTGTGTGTGTGTGTGTTTCTGTATCTATCTATCTGTCTAGAAAAACTGACCAGTCAGATTGCAAGCTACATGTGCACCAAATTTACTTCATACATAGGAGGAATCTAGTGTAAGACATATAGATTTCATATTCAGTCACAGAGCTCTTCTCTGTCTCAGGCATTACAGCCTTCAAAACTCCAAAGGCAGTCGTCTTTCTGTCACAGCTAGCTCTGAGTTACTGAGTAATGTGACTACGGTACCCAGCTGTCACATATTAAAAAAAAAAATACTTTCACAAAAATCAAAAAATACAAAAGTCCAGGCCAGAGTCCAAAACTATTAATGAGGAAATTTTAAACAGGTAAGTTATACTAGATAGACAGTAAAACATGCAAACAAAAATTAGTTTAAGGAAATCCTTATAATTTAAGCAAAATGTTACACTTTCAGCTCAGATTTTTCACATACCATCTATTCACCACCACCAGAAGTATGATGCTGGATCATATCTCTCAACCTCTTAGTGCAAGAAATCTGGACAAAGTCCAGCAAAATGGGGAGACAAAGGCCCAAAAATAGGGACATATTTGAAATATTGCTCTTATAAATTTAGAAAGCTACTATAGTAGCAGGATTTGTTTTAACATTTGTTTTCTGAAGGATCTGAAGTCTGAAACTCAAATGTATGACTTTATTTAGTGACTTCTATCCTCAGATCATCTCAGTGATTTTCCAAAAAAAACCCTCACAAATTTTATGATGAAAAATATGAGCCAAAAATCTGGACATTCTGTGAAAATCTGGACAGTTGAGAGGTATGTGCTGGATTAGTGCAATTCATCTCCAAAATTGCAAAAGAAACTGCACAATCACATACAACAGTTAGACAGAAGGGTGTGAAAACACTACTCTGAAAATTTCATATTGTTTCCAAATTATATATACACACACACACACACACACACACACACACACACACACAAGCATACAAACAAAAATATAATTTGTAATTTGATTTAATTTTTGACCTTTGTTGTTTACATTTTGACCTAAATCACCATTCTGGGGAGTGCCTAGGTAAAAAGAATAAAGCTCTTAAGGGAAACCTCTGCACCTCAAGTCATCACCTATCTGTCCCAAGGCTCTTGCTGGTCCAACAGCACTGATACCACCTTGGTATGCTGCAGGTCTTGGGTTCAACTCTCAAGTAAGAGCTAATATTATCCTTTCACTTCTGCAATGCCAAAATATCACACCATTAAAAATCTTTAGGTTGGTATTCATACTCGCAGGCTACACACCTGTAAGGAAAATGTGCAAATTGTGCACTACACTGTTATGTAAATGTAAAAAGAAATATTTATGAGCATCACTGTTTTTTTAAACTTTCCCAGGCCTGCAACAAATACCCAGTACAGATCTGCAGAGCTAAATATCTGTAAAGTGAGCTACAAAGAAGGCAAATATGGGGGAAAACAGGCATACTGCTGTGTTCATGCTACACATCTTTGCAAGTTCATGAAGGCTGTCACAAAATGTTGGCAGTCAGCAGAGAGCCGCAAGTTGTGCTAGTGATGCACTAATTTTGACGACAGCTTGGGCAGACTGTGGCTCAGCACTGCTGAGTAGCAGCATATTAAATGTTGATAGGTTTTTACTTCGCTGTGAGGGTGTCCTTATATAGACAGCAGGTTTGTCTTTTATAAGTTAGGAAAAGGAAAAGATTGGAAAGGCAGAAAAAGGGAGATGGCAGAGAAAGGAAATACAACAGCAAGGCAGTAAGAGAGATGTGTTGGAGGAAACTGGAGAGGATGAGTATTTTTTTTTTTTGGTGGGGAAAAACTATATATATGAAGATAGGGAAGGATAAAGGGCAGATTAGGTAAGAAACAAGATTAAGGAAAAGTTAAGGGTTTTTTACAGTTACATAAAAGGCAGACAAGATAGACAGGAACAGACAAGAACACTATGCAGTGTTTACAAACGGAAACACAGACACAAAGGAGATGGGGATGAAATGCTCGCTGCCACTCCCTCCCTGGTGCAAAGAGCATCACATAGTTCTCTTCCCTGATGTTTCTGGGTGGGGAGGTCTAGACTGTGTGGGGGATGAGGCCTCAGGTGGCTTGACGGTTGCAGCCAATTGGAGCAGAGGGCCTTGCACTTGCTTTGGCAAACTTTTGTAGTGGTCCCATGGCCTCTGAACTGCACTCTCCACTGCAGCCTCTGCCAGGTCCTTAAGCTCTGGATAGTGGCTTTCCAGCCTGCCATATTGTGTGGTGCCAACAGTGATGGAGCCAGCACTCCCACCCTTTGAAGCAGTCCTATCATGGGTAAGTGGTGGCAGTGGGGATCTCTCCCTTTCTGGGCTCAACAGCAATAGACAAGAAAAGGACACAAATATTTCAGTGGAAATGTTTTTATTTTACAGATAAAAAGGAGAGCAGTAATATTTTTATTCAGTATGTTTAAACTAACTGACATTAATGAAATATATGATAACTAATTATCACAGCACTATGACTTGATATTTACAGTGCAGAAAGTCATATGCTGGCACAGAAGCATTTGATATTTTTGTAATATTGGAGCACTCTGATTCTGATTGATAACTAATTATCACAGCACTATGACTTGATATTTACAGTGCAGAAAGTCATATGTTGGCACAGAAGCATTTGATATTTTTGTAATATTGGAGCGCTCTGATTCTGATTGATAACTAATTATCACAGCACTATGACTTGATATTTACAGTGCAGAAAGTCATATGTTGGCGCAGAAGCATTTGATATTTTGTAATATTGGGCTCTGATTCTGATTGATAACTAATTATCACAGCACTATGACTTGATATTTACAGTGCAGAAAGTCATATGTTGGGAAGCATTTGATATTTTAATATTGGGCCTGATTCTGATTGATAACTAATTATCACAGCACTATGACTTGATATTTACAGTGCAGAAAGTCATATGTTGGCACAGAAGCATTTGATATTTTGTAATATTGGGCTCTGATTCTGATTGATAACTAATTATCACAGCACTATGACTTGATATTTACAGTGCAGAAAGTCATATGTTGGCACAGAAGCATTTGATATTTTGTAATATTGGAGCACTCTGATTCTGATTGATAACTAATTATCACAGCACTATGACTTGATATTTACAGTGCAGAAAGTCATATGTTGGCACAGAAGCATTTGATATTTTTGTAATATTGAGCTCTGATTCTGATTGATAACTAATTATCACAGCACTATGACTTGATATTTACAGTGCAGAAAGTCATATGTTGGCACAGAAGCATTTGATATTTTTGTAATATTGGAGCTCTGATTCTGATTGATAACTAATTATCACAGCACTATGACTTGATATTTACAGTGCAGAAAGTCATATGCTGGCACAGAAGCATTTGATATTTTTGTAATATTGGGCGCTCTGATTCTGATTGATAACTAATTATCACAGCACTATGACTTGATATTTACAGTGCAGAAAGTCATATGCTGGCACAGAAGCATTTGATATTTTGTAATATTGGAGCGCTCTGATTCTGATTGATAACTAATTATCACAGCACTATGACTTGATATTTACAGTGCAGAAAGTCATATGCTGGCACAGAAGCATTTGATATTTTTGTAATATTGGAGCGCTCTGATTCTGATTGATAACTAATTATCACAGCACTATGACTTGATATTTACAGTGCAGAAAGTCATATGCTGGCACAGAAGCATTTGATATTTTTGTAATATTGGAGCACTCTGATTCTGATTGATAACTAATTATCACAGCACTATGACTTGATATTTACAGTGCAGAAAGTCATATGTTGGCACAGAAGCATTTGATATTTTTGTAATATTGGAGCGCTCTGATTCTGATTGATAACTAATTATCACAGCACTATGACTTGATATTTACAGTGCAGAAAGTCATATGCTGGCACAGAAGCATTTGATATTTTTGTAATATTGGAGCGCTCTGATTCTGATTGATAACTAATTATCACAGCACTATGACTTGATATTTACAGTGCAGAAAGTCATATGTTGGCACAGAAGCATTTGATATTTTTGTAATATTGGAGCGCTCTGATTCTGATTGATAACTAATTATCACAGCACTATGACTTGATATTTACAGTGCAGAAAGTCATATGCTGGCACAGAAGCATTTGATATTTTTGTAATATTGGAGCACTCTGATTCTGATTGATAACTAATTATCACAGCACTATGACTTGATATTTACAGTGCAGAAAGTCATATGTTGGCACAGAAGCATTTGATATTTTTGTAATATTGGAGCGCTCTGATTCTGATTGATAACTAATTATCACAGCACTATGACTTGATATTTACAGTGCAGAAAGTCATATGCTGGCACAGAAGCATTTGATATTTTTGTAATATTGGGCGCTCTGATTCTGATTGATAACTAATTATCACAGCACTATGACTTGATATTTACAGTGCAGAAAGTCATATGCTGGCACAGAAGCATTTGATATTTTTGTAATATTGGAGCGCTCTGATTCTGATTGAAGAATTGCATACATTTCGGGAATACCAAATTAATGTTATTATTTACTTTTGGTACTCAGTGATATGTTTGCAGTGTTGGATTTCATATATTTCTAATATAGCACAGGTCTAACCCTCATTACACAAGTAATCTGCATTCCCTGAGAACTTTTTGTTGCTCTCCTTATGAAAGTTTGGGATTTTTTTGACTTCCTTTTTAATAATATGTATTTATTTTGTTGATGGTAGCCCATAGTTACTAGGGTAATTAGCTGCAGCTGTTTTCTCAAGAAAAGGCTACAGTTCTGTCTAATCTCAGCTGGGATTGTGGAAATAAGAAAAAAAAGAAGGAATTAATAAGAATGAATTCAAATATTTGAATATCAGTGCAGTGTACTTAACACTGGTAACTGCAGTTATACTGTGATATAGTTTGTATAATATTTGCCCAAATATCTGTTACTGGACAGAGTCAAAATGTGCATTTTGCAATAGAAAATGTTATGCATACATTTAGAAAAAGGAAGGAATGTGTTGCAAATGAGATGAAGTTGTTAAAGGCAGTTCATAACTTCTGCAGTGGATAAATTCAGCAGTGCTATATCATAGGTGGGGAAGGGCGAGTGAGGTATTCAACTGCTTGTTGGTGAAAAGCTTGTTGTCTATAGCAACTTTGAAGATTGTCAGTTTCAGGAAGGCCAGATTTGTGCAGGTGTTGCTGTGGCACAAGAGAAGTTTCTAGTCCTATTAATAATTAGAACTGAATTGTTTCTAGTAACTACATGCTCCCCCCGGAAATATTTTCATTTTATGTTTATAAAATGTACACAGTATTTTTATTACTTATTGCAGCAGTAAGCCATGCTGTGGTGGTATGATTCCAAAAACCAAACAAACTACTGAAGAACAAAAATTCGAGGGAACAAGCTGCTAAGCGAAAGGAAAACAGATAATGAAGTAAAGTCCACAGTCCGATAAAACTGTTCCAAAGAAAGCAACAAAAGTCCGTGCGCTGTAATATTAGAGCTTTTATTAACCACAAGCACTTTCGGAGAGACTCCTATCTCTCCTTCCTCAGACAAAAATGAAACAACCAGTTGTAGTATCAAACTTTCTTTAAAAAGGGTGGTGTCAACTAATTAACCAATTAGTAAACAAATTGCCAATTACCAATTCAACAGCTTGTGAGTTTAAAATCATACAGAACCAGCAGCTAAAATATTAGAAACAAAACAAAACAAAACTTCACTTTAAAAATGAATATTTGCCATTTAAAACATAAAACTTCAAGTCTTTTCTATCATAAAAGGATATAATATCTGTCAATACTCATATGCATGATATACACTGTTCTTATGTTGTATAAAAATATATACACAAATCGTAAATTATAGATTAATAAATGCAACTACATCCAAAGGCTAAGCCTTAAACATTTAAATTTAAATTTAAATTTAACTCATAGTGCTAACATTTAAATGATTGTTAGCATGGAACTGCAAAACTCTCATGAGTAGCTTTCCAAATATTAACACCTGTAAATTTAAAATTTTGAAATTTTAAAATTTTTAAAACAAAACTTCTATACATTATCAAATATCCTGTTGTTATAAGAATACTCTAAGAAGAACCAATTGTTAATTTTTAATGTTTAATTTTTACAATACCTGCAGCTTATAATTGAGCGAATGTATGTAAACCTAATGTGTTTCAATATTTATGACGACGCTAATAAGTTTTGTGGTTTGTTAAAAATAAATACAAACCACTATATCCATGTGGCGTTATGTTGTTCTCTTAAATGCAATACATGCGTTAAATAGTTAATCAATGTAAAATCCTATAGGTCAACCCAACACTTCACTTCGTAAAGTCCCCTATGCATTTGTGTTAGACGCTAGGTACAGCGTCATTCAAAATGGAACCAAATCAAAAAATATGACTTAGCTGTGCATGGAGAATTTCCAAAAGCTCCTGCCGAGTCAAAAGATGTTACCTTTACAAGCTAATAGTTTTAAAATACAAGTGAGTGATATTGCTTCATTTAAGCCAGGGTGTGTGTGCAGATGTCCTAAGCTGCCATAATAGCTCTTCCTTTTCTAACAACAATTGCCATGGACCTGAAAACATTTGTGTTCTAATTTGTTTCAGAACCATAAATCTGAAACTATGTTCTTTGTTGTCCATAACATGGAAGGCTAGAGCGTTGTTAGTGTCGCTCTTAGAAATAGCATATAAATGCTCATACACTCTTTTATGCAGTGCCCTCTCAGTCTTTCCTATATAGAAAGCAGGGCACTGCTTACAACTGCCATACACCACTGCCTTAGATGAGCAGGTAAAGTTACCTGTTAATTTGTATTTCACATTGTTGATGACCACATAATTACCTTCCTGCATGAATTTACACTGGTTGCACAGTCCACATTTAACCATACCCTTAACTTTATTAAATGAAAAGTTTCTAGTCCTATTAATAATTAGAACTGAATTGTTTCTAGTAACTACATGCTCCCCCCGGAAATATTTTCATTTTATGTTTATAAAATGTACACAGTATTTTTATTACTTATTGCAGCAGTAAGCCATGCTGTGGTGGTATGGCGGTAGCGTTGTTACCTCACAGCAAGAGGTCCTCCTGTTCGATTCTCGGCTTGGCTTGGGAGTGCCTTCTGTGTGGAGTCCGCATGTCCTCCCCGCAGTTGGGTAGCATTCGAAAGACATGCGTCCGTAAATGGGCGTGTCTTCATTGAAGGTTGGGCGTCGAGCTGGCACCTCGGCATTTCATAAAATCTACTGCCAATCATTAGCGGACGGAGTTCGCTGTAACTTACCAGGAAAAAGCCGAAAGACAAACAACAACATTGCAGCAGTAGGCACACCAGAAAATATACAGCATTGATCAACAGCATTGCAAAGTTGGCATAGCAACATAAGTCATGACCAATAAATAGTTTGATACCCCTCCCCAAATGTATCCTCAAAGAGCGTGTTTCAAGTAGCTTATACGTCAGGTAAACACATTTGTTTTGACTGAGCATTTCCTCGGATGATCTGAAGTTTGAAGATGACATTGTAGCAGCAGGCATCAGCAATGCTTCGCATAAAATTGCATCTTCTACCTAAGTGTATTATTATTAGTAAGTACGTTTGCAGTAAAAATAAAAATTTAGGCATGACTTTCACTCTTTACCACTGTAAGTAATAACACTGAAACACATGGTAATTACTACAATACTCATAATCATGCACAGTAACTATGACATAGTTACATTTCTGTTAGTTACATTTCCAGTACAAGTACTGTACATTTTTCATAAGCGTCACAGTGTTTAATTACACCTAGGGGAAATATTAAATATTGCAATAGAAACGAAAATGTTATAGTTACTATAAAACTCTGGCCCATATCTCTCAACTGTCCAGATTTTTGCCTCATTTTTTGGTTTGCTCCTCATAATATTTCTGGCTATCTGGAAATTCACTGAGGAGTTAAGTCACTAAATACAGACTTACATTTAAGTTTCAGACTTCATACTCTTCGTAAAATTCATGCTAACACAAATCATGTTATTCTAGCAACTATATAAGTTTATAAGAGCAATATTTAAAATCTTTCCCTTTTTAGGGCCTTTGTCCCCCATTATTTTAGGGTATGTCCAGATTTCCTGAGCTAACAGTTTGAGAGGTATGCTCTGGCCAGCTCTTCTGAACTTTTGTAATCCACTGTCCAAGTTAATCAGGTCCCCTCCTCCCCTGCAGTTCTTCAGACCGGTACCTGCACTGTTTACTACTGTAAGGTATACCGACTGGTTTGGGATTTCTCTCATTCCTCACCTGGGTCTAAACATAATTTCAGAGTTACAGGAACATTTTTGTTTACCACTTACACCAGCCTGGGGCCCTACTGAGTATGAAGATCAGATTCCTTGGGTGTGAGACACACCCACTAATATATGACACCAACTAGGCAGGCAACTATACTGGAATGCCAACCACAAAAAAAATTGTGAAACTAAAATCAAGAAACAACAGCCAGCAACCATCCAAAAGTTTAATAAATCTCCAGCACTTCGACAGAGCCTTCAAGGAGTACATAAAACCATCAGTAACACCCCCCCCCCATTTAAATATAAAATTATAACCCAATTATTCAATTAAAATTCAAACAAGCAACCTCCAATTACATTCTAAATTGAGTCCTAAAGGGGACAAAGTATTAAACTTTAAAATATATACACTCGCTTTGTACATTAATTTCTTTTTATACAAACCTTCTAAGCAAAAACCTATTTGTATTTTTTCTAAAATAGTAGCCCTTAAATCACATAAATTAGAATTATGACACGCTAAAAAGTGTTTAACCACTGGACTATCGACTTTTTTGTTCTTAATGTTCCTACTATGCTCCTGCAGTCTGCATTTAAATTTCCTTTTAGTTTCCCCAATATATACCAAGTTGCATGAACACTGCAGAGCATAAATTACACCCTCTGTTTCACAATTAAACTTTTCTGATGGAAAAAATGCATGTCCATTTATAAAATTAAATGATCTAACAATATAACTACATACATTTCAATGACCACAAGGGTAAGTTCCCACCAACACCTTCATATATACACTAAAATTTAAAGCAGGCATTACAAAATAATTATGCACCAAGATATCTCAAAGGTTTCTTCCTCTCTTGTGTGATATATCTAATCATGGACATAGAATATTGCTTATGTCATTAAATTTAAACAGATATTGCCAATAGTACGTGACCAAATTTACCAATATAGAACTAACTGTACTGGAATTCCCTAGGCTTACCACCCCATGAAGTAAATATGATACCGTCACTCATACTATTCACTTATCATGAACTCTGTTTCTTTCCATTTTCTATTTATGGTATTCACTGACTGTAATACTACATGACAGAATATTTCAAGCAAGCCAGTTAGATAAGTAAATTCAGCAGCTGATACTTCGTATAAGCTACTACAACAATGTTTCTGATGTAGTCAATGTTATCATTAAGGCTCTGCATCAGGTACGTCTATATTCTTTTTTTAGAATATAATCAGGGACAATGACTTTTAGTTTTCTAAAAATTAAATTCAGTTTTCATGACATGAAATCTGAGAATTACACCGCTGAGTTTTAAATGTAACTGCTGTTATTAGAAATTTTCTTCTGCATCAATACCTATTGAAAACTAAAACAAATTCTAAGCACACAACACTCAATAATGCAAGCTGACAATAAGTAACAAATATGACCAGAAATACATATTGTGGTGAATTACTTCCCTGGTTTAAAATTCCATATTCCATGAAAATCCCATGTTTTTTAATTCAGATATCACAAATTCAGAATTTAATGGTATATGTTCCAGAAAAATGGAAACATCATGTCCCTAGAATACAATATTAGGGACAAAAATGGACATTTGCAAGATTTCATGATTTGCTGTATCCAGGACTGTTTGTAAGCTTCTAAGCCTCCCAAGCCTTTCTGTGTTGGAGGGAAGCCTTCTAGCTTATCAATGGGACTGGTAAGCACCAGGTAGCCTATCTACAACAAAAGGAGTGGTTTCTGGCCCAGAAATTGTAGTTATTGGCCGTTTGGGCACTTTTTTCCATCTCTATCAACTTTTCTGGTTTAAAAGCCCGCATTTGAGCTTGTTTCCTACTTTTCCTTTAACTAGTCTAGTCCAGATTTGCTGTATCCAGGACTGTTTGTAAGCTTCTGAGTCCCTCAAGCCTTTCTGTGTTGGAGGGAAGCCTTCTAGCTTGTCAGTGAGAGTGGTAAGTACTAAGTAGCCTATCTACCACAAAAGGAGTGGTTTCTGGCCCAGAAATTGTAGTTTATTGGCTGTTTGGGCAGTTTTTCCATCTCTTTTAACTTTCTAGTTTAAAAGCCCACATTTGCGCTTGTTTCCTGCCTTTCCTATAACTAGTCAAGTCCAGATACAGACTCTCTGTATCCAGGACTGTTTGTAAGCTTCTGAACGGTGCCAAAGTCTGCTCTTCAATTTTTTTCCTTAGATCTGCTAGTTCTCTCCTCTCCTGCACTTTTACTAGCTTATTAGTCTAGTACTTTATCAGATTCTTGTAGGAATTATTGTAGCATACAAAAAAGTGCTACCAGCACTAAATGTTCTACAAAGAAACAGCTCCAGTACGTATTATTAATGCCCACCTCTCCAGGCATGTCTAAAGATCAGTTCCCTATGCTTTCTCCTATTAACTTGGTGAACTTGGACATCCTGAGGCAATGTAGCAACTGCCTCATGTACACTGACAACTGTCTCCTCTTACCTCCCAACACTCAGACTTGCGGGAGATGCAATTATATATCCAAATTGGAAGCCACGCACTCTCCAGCCAAGACTGGAATAGCTGGTCAAGAGGAGAAGGTCAACACTTGCACCACACCACAAGGAACACACAGCTCTCCAGAACACACACCAGCACTGCCTTCACATAAAAAGACAAACCACACACCCACCTTTGCAGAAGCTCTCAATAAAAATCTACCCAAACAGCAGAGACCTCCAAGGCAGAAACGCACTTGACCACCACAACACAAAACTAATCATGAGACACATAACTCTCCTAAACAGTTTGCCATGCAACCAAAGCCCCTAAGGCAAAACAGCATGCCCAACACACTAGTCATAGGAGACTTGATAGTGAGGCACACTGATGTTCTACTCATGAGGCTGAGTAAGGAGAAAGTAACAGTCAGCTGCCTGTCAGGTGCCAGGATCCACTACATAGCGCACGCACTCAGGTCCCTCAACAACAAGTACAAATATGACTCTGTCATTGCACATGTGGGTATGAATGACCTGAGACATGCCTCCTTGGACTACATGAAAAGAGACATGGAGGAGCTCTTGGATTATGTATCCCAGGCGAGTATGACCCTAGCCCTGAGCAGCATCCTACCATCACCCAGAATTACATCACAATATAAGCATAAAATGATTGATTTCAACAACTGGCTAAGTTTCTGGTGTCATTCTAAGGGGAGCCAGTATCTGTCTGCCTGGGATGACATGACTGACAGACCTCGATGCTTTGCCAGAGATGGCCTGCATGTGTCACCCCTGGGCTTCCAGATAATGGCCAAGGCTCTTACCACTCCTATAGTGCCTTTTTAGGTGGTGTTCCAAAGACCAAATTACCACTGTAACAGCTACAAGCAAATGCAACCTGAGGGTCATGCTGCTCAACGCTAGAAGTCTAAATCCCAAAATGCACACGCTCGAAGCACTCCTTAAAATGGAGAACATCGACATTTGTGCTGTAACATAGAACTGTTTCAAGGCAGCAGAAAGCATCCCTGCACTACCAGGCTATAACTCATTCCACACCTTTCGGCCTCAGAACTTGGACCGAAGCTCCAAAGGCGGTGGTGTTTCCATATTCATAAAGGATGTGCACACCTCAGGACTGGTAGCCCAACATAACACATCAGAGATACTTCAGGTGCAGCTAACATTGGGTAAGACACTGATTCAGGTCATAACCTGGTATAGGTCCCCAACCATGTCCCAAGACTCACACTCCACGTTCCTAAGCACCCTGAAGAATATTAGGGTCCAACCTAACACTCTCATACTGGGCAACTTCAACTACCCCTCCATTAACTGGGAAAACTACTCTTGTACCAATACACTTGCCCAATGCTTTCTGGAATTCATTAATTCCAATGCCCTGGACCAGCTTGTTCCTACCCCCACTAGAGGTAGCAACATCCTTGACCTGGTCATTACTAACATGGGTGACTGTTGCTCTACACCAATAGTCAACTCCTCCCTGGTTAGATCTGACCACAAACTAATCATCTTGGAAATCCACATCCCTCCCACCCCCCACCCCACCCCCCACAAAGGAAATCACCATGAACAACTTTTCCAAAGCTAACTTTCGACTCCTAAAAACAGAGGTAGCTAACTTTATGGCACCCATGCAAATGGAGAATAGTTGTATGACTGCCGAATCATACACCAATGCACTGTACGAAGATGTACACAAATGCATGGATCTTGCCATACCCAATAGAACCAAGACACTCTCCTCCAAAAAAAGGAAGCCAATCTGATGGTCCCCTGCCATAAACAACCCCTACAACTGAAGGAGGAAACTGATGTGGAATAAGGTGAAGTCCCAAGACTGGAAAAACTCCCCTTATCAGCCTCAACAAAAAGTTGAGATCACTCATCAAATCTTCTAAAGCTAGCTATGAAAACAGAATTACAGCAGATAGTAAAGACAACCACAAGGCCTTCTATAGTTATGTAATCTCCATGGCAATACTCAGATTTGCTCTGAGTTACTGCACAATGGTACCTCCTATACTGAGCCTACAGATATTGCCAATATACTGCCCCACAGATACAGTGCTAACCCCCCCCAAAGGATCAATCACAATAGCAGTAGATTGCTGGGCACCCAGTATTACTGCTGCACAGGTTAAAACAGCACTGTCCATGGCCAAGAATACAGCTTCTATGGGACCTGACAATATCCCTGGCTGTGGTCTACATGAACTACAGAGTGAACTGGCATTTCACCTGTGTGCCCTGTTTAATCACAGCCTCACCTCAGGTTTTGTCCCTACCAAATGGGGCGCTGCTATAGTCATCCCTCTCCACAAAGGAGGAGCGACTACAGACCAGGGAACTATAGCCCCATCAGCCTGACGAGTCTGATATGCAAAGCTATGGAACGCATCATTATGGACGTAATAAACAAAGATATAGGGAATCTCCAAACTCTGGATCCCACACAGTTTGGTTTTGTGAAAGTTAGATCATGCCTGCTCAAGTTGGTTGACTTGTTTGAGTCAGTCACCTGAACTGTGGATGAAGGCAAGGAGGTTCATACAACCTACCTTGATCTGGCCAAGGCCTTTGATACCACTGCCCACTTAGGAATCATAGAAAAACTCACTAAGCTAGGCATCAACCCCTATATCACTAGGTGGGTTGCAAAGTGGCTCACAGATAGAACCCACAGTGTGAAAGGAGCTGACTCCAAGTCAGACTGCCGACTACTCGTGGAGTCCCACAGGGTTCGGTCCTGGGTCCTCTCCTCTTTGGTATCTACTTCTCTGAAGTCCAGGCCAACATGAAGGGACTCTGGCTGTCAAAGTTCATAGACAATGGCAAATTGGGAGCTATTATTAACTCCCCAAGTGATGTTGACATCTTACAGAATGGCCTCACTGAGAGCAACGACTGGTGTCAGAACCATGGCCTTAAGCTCAATGCCAAAAAAAAGTGTCATCATCTCCTTTGGGAAAAACCCGGTTCCCATGAATTATCACATCAATGGTAGTCCACTGAATACAGAAGGTGTTATAAGAGATCTGGGAACACAGGTTGACACCAACCCCTCTTTTGATCACCACATTGCCACTGTGGTCAGAAAGTCCTTCTATGTGGCACATCTCATTACTAAGGGTTGTGAATCCAGGAAGAAAGAGGTCATTGTCTCCCTCTATTCTTCCCTCATTAGGCCAATCATCGAGTACAATGCCCCATTTGGCATGTACCTCACTAGACACCTGCAACAACTGGAGAGGCCACAAAGTACCTCACAAAGAGGATCCTTGGCCTTAAAAACTTGTCCTATATGGACAGACTCAAAAAAGTACAACAATTCTTTGTCTCATATCTCCTACTTAGAGGCGATCTCTGCTTGACTTGAAAAGACTTGTCTAACCCAGCTCTGTTAGAAATGCTACATCTAAATAAATTCCAATCCCTCAGCACCACACGCTCCAGAGACCTCAACCTCATCACCACAATCAACAGAATGTACTGGAGGGACAGATTCATAACCCAGAGACTGCCCATGCTATGGAATAGACTTCCCATACATGTCAAGCAGAGCACCTCGCTGACCCTCTTCAAGAGAAATCTCAATGAGTGGATGGGAAATAGAAAATTCACCCCTCTCAACAGAGGCACTGGGAACTAAGGTTGGGTGGCACGATGCCAGGGTAATCCTATGGCTAGGCTTGTAAAGGCCACAGGGCCATTAGCACAGTACACACCTATGAACTTGATTATGCATCATACCTTGGTTATATTTTTGTGGATGTCATGGTAGCATGTTTTGTATATTATAAGCATATTCACATGTTATTTGTCACTGAATTTTAATTTAAATCTTTCTGTTACAGTTCACATAAATTTAAGTAAAACAGGAGCAGTCTGCTATAATGCTGATACCATCATACAAAATAAGGAAAAAGAAGAAAAATAGACAGTGAACTTTTAACATCTATGCGTAAAAATTTGGAGGAAAAAGAAAATAATAGTGAATAGTAAAAACACTCGGGTCCATGTATGTCTCTCAAATATTCTACCCTAACACAGAGTGACTAACTTGTCTCAGATAAAACAAAAACAAATTAAAAGAAATAGAAGGAACTAAAAGAGCAATTTAGTTTTATCCAGGCATTGGTGTGCACACTACCCTCGGACTCCTCCACCCAGCTTAGCTTTCTTCTCTTGATTCTGATTTTCCTAAATAAGTGCTCAGAAGTTATGGATACTTCCCATCTGTCTCTACACTCTTTACTGGTAGGGCTTTCTAAATTTCCATTAACTCCCCTCAGAATAATCTCCCTTCTTAACTGCTCCACTCACCCTTTTAACCTATTCTTCTAAGGCACACTGATAGTTTAATGAACTAAGTGATCTCCTGATCTTGGCTCTGCCTGGTCCATTTGCATTCACTACACTTGGGCTCACTGATCTCCCCTGCCCTATCCCCATTCTTACCCACCTCTCTATTCTCTACATTTAAAGCTAACTATGCTCCTCCCACCCTCCTAACACTTCTTTTCTTCCCTTCCCCTATAGCCAATCACTCACTCATATATTATCAACCACTCCTCTTCCTAAAGAAGCAACATACCGGCCTCTTCATTCAATCCTCCCCACACTTCATTCCCGCTGTTCTCCTGACTTCTCCCTGCTCTCTCTTTCTCCTTATTTACTCTCCACTCTCAATATATTCTTATCCTCTTCATCCCACCCTTATACACTACATTCCATTATCTTTATTCACCCTCTATACTAATTTTCTGTCTTACAAAACAACACTCACACACTCTACACTATTGCCTTATCTGCCTCATACACCTTTTTCTCCTCCTCTCTCAAATCTCTTACCACATACCACTCTAATCTCTCAACTCACTACTTCAACCAAACTAACACCATTTCCACTCCAGCACTTATACTCATCCTATATTTATCTATCATACCACCACCTCTCTCAACTCTGCTCACCCCATGTTTCACACCCTGTTCACTGCACCCCCTCTTCTAATACTCCTATTCTATCTAATCGCATATTACATCTCTAAAAATCTCTTCCATACTTCCCCTACTTCCATTCACAATACTCTAAACTCCAAAACTCTATACTCTTTTACCATATCATCATCAATACTTCCTACCGTCAACCCACCATTTCCTAGAATCAAAACTTCCCCCCACCCCCAACTTGCCCTAAAAATCAAAATTAAATCCTACTACCACCCCCTCAACTGTCCTTCAGTACTCCACTCCTTCAAATCTACACTACTTTCAGGAGACATCCACCCTAACCCAGGGCCCATCTGCAACAACACTTCCACTTACCATTCCACTCTACCTACCTCCTACCTGTTTAACTCCCCCTCTAAGCATCTAACATTCCTTTCTCTCAACATTCACAGCCTTCTAAACAAAATTAGTGAATTCCATGCATTGATTGACAAATACTGTCCTGATATAACAGCCCTCTCTGAAACCTGGCTCAAATCTCACATCTTAGACAAAGAATTTCTTCCCTCTGGCTACATCTTCTCACTTGACAGATCTAAAAAGAAAGGTGGCGGTGTGGCCCTAATATATTTCAACATCTCAACCTCTATCCTGTAGACAACCCACCCCCTCAGTTTCATCGCACAGAAGTCTTAACTGTGAACTGCAGACTAAATGATTATAAAACACTAACCCTAGCCACTAAATATATTCCCCTGGTGACAATATCCCAGTACTAGAACGCATACTCCCCTGGTTCACACACATTATACCTAATGAAACTATCCTCCTAGGGGATGTCAACATCAGCTGGGAATAGTCTGCTTGGATACAGCAAGAAACAGAGATCTAGGATGAAAACAAACAACCAATCAGATTTTCTGATAGCCTTGGTCATATCCAAATAAACTCTAAGCTGCCTATGTATGTCCAAAGTATGTAGCACCTTCTCACTTTCAGTTTGCTGAGAGGGGAAAAAGTAGGCAGACTAAAAGACTGATTAAGACATAGTTCATTAACCACCATTAACCAATATAAAAGAAGAGTTAGTGTGCAAGGACACCCTGTCCTCTAGAAAAATCAAAAAGGAGGACAAGCCATAAGGGTCTGTAACTCAGACACCCATCTGGTAGAAGTAAGCTCTAACAAAAGAACAGTCTTCCAGGAACAATGTTGCAAGGAAGTTGAAACAGCAGGCCCAAAGGGAGCCTGAGTCAACTTCTCCAAAACAAAATTAAGATCCCAGGGAGGAGGAACAGGCTTTCTGGGAGGTGTAATATTAAGGATGCCTTTAAAGAAATTGTTTCACCTCAAAGCTAGCAGCTAAAGGAGGAGAAAAAGGCAGACAAGCAGAGATAGCTGATAGGTGGGCCTTAAATCAAGCATAGGCTAAACCAACATTGAGCATTTCACACAAATAGGAGAACCAAAGAAGCATCCACAGTAAGTGGGTCCAGATTATGAGAGAGACACCAAAAAGAAAACCTCTTCCATTTGGATAAGTAGAATTTTCTAGTCATAGGTTTCCTAGCTTCGTGCAGGAGTTGCAGCATGTCCTCGGAAAAAAGATGTCTATGAAGAATCAAAATTCTATCAACCACAGTGTCAGCTGATGTGTGGACAGGTGGGAATGGATAAGAGATCCCTTGTCCTGTGGGATTAGATCCACTATGTGAGGTAACTTGTGATGATTGCTTTGACTAGATGCAGAAGAAGAGGGAACCAGTGCTGTCATGGCCAAAAGGGAGTCACCAACAAGAATTCTGGAGCATCCTGTTGAATTTTGCAAAGGACTTTTGGAATGAAAGGAAGTGGAGGGATTGCATAAAGAAATGTCCCCTTTCAAGATAATGAGAGGGTGCTCACCTTCCATATCAGAGGACCTGGGACACTGGAACAAAACAGAGGAAGTTGTCTGTTCAGAAGGGAGGCAAAAAGATCCACTTGAGGAGTACCCCACTGGTGGATAATGTCCAGAAACACATCCCTGTGAAGCATCCATTCATGGGACCGAGTTACGGACATGCTCAGAGTGTTTACCACAGAGTTTGGACCAGTAGGGATATAAACTGCCTGAATAGTCTCTTGAGACTTGACAGCAAGATCCCATACCAGTAGTGTCAACCGTCAAAAAAGATAAGATCTTGTTCCTCCCTGTTTGTTGATATACCACATCACTGTGATATTGTCTGTGAATACCTTGAGAGGTCCTGGAGAAAAAGACTGAAAGGCCTGAAGAGCCAGCAGAAGAGCTGTTATCTCTTTGACACAGATGTGTTCCTTCTGCTGACAAGGCGACCAAAGCCCCTGTACCTTTAGGGAGCCAAAAGTCACTCCCATCCCATGTCTGAGGCGTCTATGAACAATTCCTCAGGGGGAAGTGGGGATGAAAAGGGATCTCTGGATTCAGAGACAACTGCTGAATCAACCAGAGAGGTTCCTGTCTGAGGCAAGGAAGAAGAGGAACTATAAATACTAGAGGATAAGCATGTTGAAGCCACACTGACTTAAGAAACCACTGAAATTTCTCATATGCAGTTTGGACAGAGGGGGCATTGGTATGATGGATGCCATGAAATCCAGTACTCTCAGAAACTTCCTGGTGGTAATGAAAGCCAGAGGAAGAAGAATGTGAAAGAAAGAAATGAGAGTTAATTCCTTTGGAGGGGACAGTGAACCAAGCATTGGCACTGTCTGAATCCTGCAACCCAGAAAAACATGATGCTGAGAAGGAGTCAGAAAAGACTTTTTGGAATGTATAGTAAACCCCACCCTCTGAAGAAGGGATGCAGCATAATGAAGATTTTGCAAAAGGGTCTCTGGAGAGGATACCTGAATCAACTGGTCATCCAATTAAGGAAACATTTGGATTCCTTAATGTCTGCAAAAGGCAATCACAGGAGTAAGGCATTTGCTGAACACCCTTGGGGCAGTATAAAGGGCAAAGCAGAGAGCTGAAAATGCCAGGAAGCAACAGAGAATGCAAAACTTCCTGAAAAAAGGATGGATTGGAATATGCTGATAAATGTCCTTGAGATCCAGAGACACCATGTAGGCCTGAGGAAACAGAATCTGAAGAGACAACATCCAAAAGGAAGGTACCTTTAGAAAAGTGTTTAGAAGAAAGAGGTCTAGAATAGGTCTCCAAGTGCTGTCTTTACTGGACACTACAAACAGTTGGGAGTAGAACCCTTCCCCCCTTTGGGACATAGGCACCTCTTGAATAGTACCCTGAGACAAGAGATCTTGAAGAACTTCTGGTAAAAAGGGAAGATGTTCCCGAGAAGGCTGAGGAATGCCCATAAACGGAGGATGGGATTTCCACACCATGAAGTACCCTTGACAAATGATCGACAGGATTCCTGAGTGATTTGAACCCAAACTGGAAGATAAAGAGAAAGGTGAAAGAGGGATGTGGCTGGGAAGGGATGGATAGTCACACAATGCCTGGTTTGTCCAGAAAGGAAGGCTTTGGAGTCCCCAAAAATTGAGTAGCCTTAGCAGGAGGAGTCAATTTGCCACTCTTCTTACCTTTAGTAGAAGGACATGATTGCCTATGAACAAAGGCAGGCTTAGCAGGGTAGTTTCTCTGAAATTTAGGCACAGGAGAAACAAACACATTTTTAAGTTCCCATAAGGCCTTACCCTTTTCTTGAAGGGACTTAAACCAGCAGCAGCTTCCCCAAACAAAAGTTTAGAATCCAGAGGAGCATCCATCAACTTAGCTTTAATATGATCTGGTAGAGGTTGAAGCCTAAGCCAAGAATACCTCCTCATAACAGAACCAAAACAGCAGCCCTAGAACAGGCATCCACTGCATCATAACTACATTTAATAGAATGATGAACAACTTGAGAGGAAATCTCTAGCAAGGAAAGGACAGAAGTTTTACCCAAAGAATCTGGGAAATCAGAAATAAGTTGACGGCCTGAGAAAGAATAGCCAACACATACCTAGACATATGGGTCTGATAATTAATAGCTCTAAAAGCTAAAGTAGTAGAAGTGTAAACCTTTTTGCCCAGTCTGTCCATAATTCTGTTGTCCTTGTCAGAAGGCAATAACTTGGGTGAAGGAAACAACTGAGATGGCTTATTAGAGACTATGGACACCACCAAAGGGTCAGTAGGAGGACATTTATATAAAACAGAACAATCCTCAGGAACCCTATAAAACCTATCAGGCTTATTGGGAGCACAGAGAAAATCAGGCATATCAGAGGCATTGGAGAAAGCATCCAAGTACAGCAGCCAAGACAGGAGGAATAGCCTGCAGGTTTAGGACAGTCCAACTGCAACAACTCATAGTACATTTTATAGACATCAGAAAGCTGAGTACAATCCCACTTAAAAAAATAAATCATCCTAGAGTGTGCACCCCCAAAAGAAGTTTCCTCCAAAGGAACATCAGGACTAATAGAGTCCTCCTCATCTGACCCATAGTCCAAAGGAGAAGGAATCTGAGTAGTATAAGTTAGGAATTCATCAGCAGAATCTGACTCATTCTAAGAATAATCCTGGTCTCTAGGCCTTTTAAGAGGAGTAGAGGACCAAGGAGGAGCAGGAATTGAAACCCCATGAGGAGGCTTTAAGGACATTAAGGCAGAAAATAACCCCTGAGTAAAAGCCTGTCACTCACTTTGTGGATCCCTAGAAGCAGAAAAAATACATGTTTAATTTTTTGTTTCTTTTTTAAAGGAACGTCCAGAGAAGACCAAGATCCAGGACAACAGTTGGAATTGTAGCAGGGACTTCTTCCCCAACTAGAAACTGAGGAACTCCCCTAGGCCCCTCAGAAAAAAAATCAACTGTGGCTCCCTCTGAATGTCCAAGAGATGTCTGCAAAGCCTCTTCAGACATGCTGCCAGCCAGATCCTCACCAGCCTCCAACAGAGCCAGTGCAGAGAAATCCAACAACACAGCCAGCCAAGCGTCTGGGTTTATAATGTCCTCAGGAGAAGCACCTGGCAGAGGCTGGACAGAGGAAGATTCAGTCATACCTTTTCACCTTCTTCTCCCTTAACGTCTGACCGGTGGAGTGGGAGATTCCTTCCATATTATCTTTAGTGAGTAGCCTAAGACACTGGTTCTCACGATAGAAGGAAAGGGAAGCAAGTCTGCTGTGAAGGGATTTCAGAATAAACACCTGACAAATAGAACAAGACATATGGTCATGAGAAGCACCTAAGCAAAAAAGACACTTATCATGGCAGTGTCTATGGGGAATGTGTCTCTCACACTGGCATTTACCCTTCCTGGATGACAACCTCAAGAAACACAAAAAAAACAAGAAAAAACAAAATCCCCAGTGGAGCACTTATCTTGCGAAAGCAACAAACAGGCACAGGAAGTCCCTAGAGAATGAAAATGCATTCAACTAGCAGAAAATGGATGCAGGTAAACAGACCAATGGTGTAAAAGATATGTTCAGACTGGAGGCAAAGAAGTTCTGTTTTTGGCAAGCCTGAGTGTCACCTTTATGGCCTATGTTACCGCAGGGTGCATATGGTGACATTCTGCTACCTTTTAAATTCAGAGGTCTTTGGAAGACTGGCTAGATGTCAGGCTTCCATGGCAGGGAATCTCATGTAGTTAAGAATACTGCAGCAGTGAATGGAAGGACATCCCCAACTCCCCCATCTACTTAGACCCCACCTCTTCCTCTAACAATAATAACTCCTTCTCTTTTCAACCTGTCTCCACTAGCTATATAAAATGCCTCCTTCTCAAGCTCAAGCCATGCTCTCCTTCTGTAGACAACCTTCTTCCTTTCTTCCTCAGATTAGCTGCTAACTCCTTAGCCTACCTCATCTCTCAACTTATAAACTAATCTATTAGTGAATCCACTGTACCCTTACTCTGGAAACAATTCTATACCATATAACTTCATAAACCGTCTAACTTTTGGACTATCACAATACTACCCGCCCCCTCGAAAATATGCAAAAAATGTGCACATAAGCAACCCTTGGGCTACTTACTCATTGAAAACCTAATTAAAAACACACAACATGGCTTCCATCCTAACCACAGCACTACTACTGCTCTCATCTCCTTCACTAACTTAATCTGCCTTGCTAGAGACAATAACAAACTTACTTTGTGCCTCTTTCTTGATCGTTCCAAACCATTCAATACTGTCTCTCATCCTATGCTACTCTCCAAACTCTCTGACATCAGCCTTTCCAGCACTACAATTTCCTGGTTCTCTAGCTATCTCACTAACAGACAGCAATCAGTTAAATGGTTGTCCTCAATATTTCCCTTTCACCCCATCAAAACAGGGGTTCCTCAAGGGTCAATTCTTGTTCCTTTTCTCTTCAGTATCTTCACTAATTACTTACATTCTTCCTGTCCTTACTCCTCTCTTCTACAATATGCTGATGACTCCACAGTCATCACTACCTCAGACTCCCTCTCAGACCTTCATGCCCTCAATCAAAACTCATTTAACTCTATTGAAAAAGGCTCGCCAATAACCAACTCATCCTAAATCCTAAAAAGACTAATCTTCTTCTATTTCTACCAAAATATCTCACACATCTCAAACATACCTTCTCTATTTCATCCCTTAACAACATTGCCATTCAAGCAGAAACTCACACCAAAGTGCTTGGAGTCATTATTGATGACCAACTCAAATTTGACATCCATGTCCACCATTGTATAAAGAAAACACATCATAAACTTGGGTTACTATACAGAAATAACACATTTCTCACAAGACTCCAGACTTACTCTTGCCCATGTCTTCTGTCTTCCTAGTCTTATCTACAATTCACAAACAGTAACTAACCTAAGAGCCTCTCTCCTAACCAAACTGGAATCCATCTATAACAAAGTAGCAAGATTTGCTGCTAACCACACCTCAACGACACACCACTGCCAATCCCCTCAAACTCTTAAACTGACAAGAGTTCCCCCACCAGCTTCTTTCCTCCCAACTCCCTATCATTCATTCCATCCTAAACAGACCCTCTGCCTGTCCTATCACCTCCACTTATCACACCCTATACTCCTTCCAGAACTCTCAGAAGTTCAGATTAACTAATGGAAATATACAAGCCCAAAAAACATAGGTAAAACTCTCTATAGCTACACACCTGCCTTAGCCAGGAACTCCCTTTGCACATCAGTAACACAGCCCATAATCATGAATTCAAAAAAGCACTAAAGCAGCATCTGCTTTATACCTGGACCTGCCCTTGTAGTAAGTATAATACAAACCACCCTCTCTAATCTACTTTTCACTCCCAACCTATCTATCCTCTGCTACCTCTTCACTAGTATCTACTACAGCCTCCTTTTTACTATCATTATCACTTAGCTTTTAAGTTAACTAATTTTTAACTTTCATAACTATTCTGCACAATGTTGAATCGTCCTATCAGACGTGTCAAAATGAATCTACCTACAAGTTTACCTCATACTTTTATACCTTATATCTTACTTGACTGTGTGCATTTAAACCTAACTACATTTTTCCTGTATGCTTGCGAGCAATATTGCATTAACTCGGGTCTATATTAGAAGACCGAAAATTTAAAATCGCGAATGTTCTAAAGAGCGAAAATGCCGGACCTCAAAATCATTATTGTGGGGGGCTGTGCCCCCCCGCTAAATATATATTCCAACTCCGAGATTGCACTACAGTGAGGAAAGGGCAAATATTCCGATCTTCACTGTACTGCAATCTCAAAAGAAGCACTTTGAGATCCAGCATTTTCACTCTTTAGAGCATTCACGGTTATAACTTTCAGTCTTCTACTATAGACCCCATTAACTCTAATTGTATTATTTTGTACTTTTTGTATTTATTATCTATGCTTGTGAGCAATTATCATTTTCTGTGGATTTCAATTGTATAACCCTTCTTTAACACTTAACTTGACCCACTTTGTTTTACTTTCTGTTTAATACTATGAATTGTAACATTGTTTGTTTTTTCTGTGGAGTGTTTCTCCCTGGGCCTCCACTGGAAAAGGACACTAGCTCAGTTGGACTTTCCCGGTCAACAAATGTCAAATAAATAAATAAATATATACATAAATAAATAAATAAAATGTCAGCGTAACATCTGAAGAGTTTACTTTTGCATTCAGCAGTCATTATCATTTTTTTCATGTAGTTTTCATGATACTTTCAAACCCTTTAATTTTTCAGAGATCCCTTCCCCTTCCTTGATTAACAGTAGTGTGGCATTTATTAGTAAAACATCTTTTTTACAAGTTAGATATATTAGTAAATTTGTTGGCAAGATAGTACTACTTTGCATGAAGACTTTGTAGATCTGCTGTTGATTTTATACATTTTATAAATGTAAAAAAATGTGATTTAAAAATTCACAACTGTTTTGCCTTGCCAAAACTACTGAATGATGGTAGGCACAGTGCTACCCAGTAACAGCAAAAATGTATAGGAAATTTTGAAAAAATATTGGAGCTTTTTAATGTTAAATGATAGTATAAAACAGGCTGGTGTAATTTGCCCAGATTTTGTATATAGGTGGAATATTAAAATAAAAGAAAATTTTATGATGGATAGTTCTGTGCAAAATTAACATCTTACAACAGGAAGATATTTCTGAATTTGTTTCTGTAACTGCAATATTAAAAAGGGTTCTAGTATGAATCTTCAACGTCCCCAAAGCCAGCAACCCAAAATACCAAAAATAATGGCTGAAACATGGAAGTGAGAACATTTTTTTTTTTGTAGGGAGCAAGCCCCACTGTATCCCCCAGTGTAGGGGAAACCTCCCACCCCCAAACTTATATATACCAACTCCACAGTCACACCAACTTGAAGAAGGGGGGATCTCCTAAAAAGAAGAGTATCATTGCCAGTGCACACATAGAAAAAGCACTAGCAATGATTTCTAATAGAGAACAGTGTTCGATGGTCTGTCTCAAAGTTTTTGAATCAAAAAAAGGTTGCGTATTTACTTAAATGCTGCTGTAGAACTATTTTACAACAACAAAAAAAGAAAGATCAAGTACAGAATTAGAGAGCTTTATGAATTAACAAACATTTATCCTTAGGGTGAAAATCAGTATTTTTAGGAAGATAAAATGGATTAATTATATCATCCAGTCTAAAATGTATTATCACCTTGCGAAATGTCGTGGAGCCATAATTTTTGGAAATGGAAATACATGCCTCTCTATTGCACCTCAAGAAAAAAAAATTGCTAATAGCTAGTTTTGTGCAGCCATTTACCGAGAAAGTAATTGTCAGCTTTTGATAACAGCAAATGGCAGAAATTTCTGACAGAACCTTTAGTGTTTGTTTTAGAACAAGGGCAAGTAGGTTCTGGATTATTTTAGGTATGTAGTTTTGGAGTGAGGTTATTTCTTGTTCTAAGACATCTGTGCTGTACTAATCCATGATATATATCTTAGAGCCTTGGCTTCTAATTCCTCACAGCATTATAGCTTTGCAAGTTGTGATGAAAGCAGATACTGCCAGCACAACTAGCTGGAATTTTGTAAATAATGTCATTTGTGAATATATAACCAATTTATGCAAGATGCTGGTGTTGCAAATGTATTAGAACTGTATGCCATACAAGATACTTGTGTTACAAGTGTATTAGAACTGTATGTCATGTGTATATCAAACTGCTCTGTACAGATGTTTGTGTTGAAAAGGTATTTGCAAAGTGCTGTGTTTAAGTCTTATATTCTAGGCAGAAAGGGCACAGCTAGTAAACCTGTGCCAGCCTTTCCCAGACGTGTGTGTGTGTAAACCAAACCTCAAAGAGTGTGTGTGTCAGCTACTTGGGCAGGGACAAGAAGCACCGATTGGACAGAGAGGCCGCTGGAGGTCTTGGCTTAGTGACTTAGCTGAGATCTCAACTTTATAGCTGTGCTAGTGGGGATTCTTATTTGGGATCTGGAGGAAGAGGGAGAAACCAGCCCCGGAATGACTGTGGTCTCTATATGCTCTTAAGGGAAATTTCACTCCATGAAGAGAGCTGCAGATGGAAATACTGTGCGTATAGTCTGTTATCCTCCCAGTGTACGTTCTCCACTGGTGCCAGTGGTGAGGATTGACTGGACTGATTGAGTGATTGATTACTGGTCCAGTGGTGGGTCATCACACATTAATTGGCTGGAAGTGGAGGGATCACCACATCACATACTGGGATTCAATGGTGTGGATACTGAACTCCTGTAGCCTGTAAACAGTGGTCACTAGAGAAGGTGTTTGTGCTCTCAAGCAACCACATGGTAGGGATTCAGAGTTTCATATCACAATAGCTTTATTTATTTTTTTGTTAGCTTAGTCAGAGAGAGCAGGCAAGGATGTCAGCAGAGGATTATGGCAAGGTGGCAAGGAGCCAGTTTGCTGAGATGTTCCAAGCCAAAGAGCAGGTGCATGCCAACTTGACTAAAGCAGAAATGGTTGCAGCCTTAGTCACAGCTGCATCACAGACCAGCAACCAGGAGAACAACCAGACTGGCCTTGGGGATGTACAACTCTCAGAAACGGACAGTTCATCTTTGCCTCAGAGGACTTAAAAATCCATCTGGAGTTAGAGGGACTTGAACTGGAGGCCAAAGGTTTGGAACTAGAATCAGCAGAGAGACTGCAGCATCTGAAAGCTGAAGAAAAGGAGAAACAGATGGCATTAGAATCAGCAGAGCAGCTGAGATGTCTGGAAGCTGAAGAAAATGAGAGGCAGAGGCAACATGATAAGGAAATGCTGACTCTTCAGCAGCATCATGGAGGTAGCAGGGAAGGGAGTAACCAAACCCCAGAAGCAATAAAGGTCAGTAAACTTCTTCCACAATTTACAGAGGTTGATACTTTTGATAGTTTTATTCATATGTGGGCAGCCTAAACCACCTCAACAGAGTATGCCAGTAACAGGGGAAGCCACTAGTTCAGGTACACGGCCAGGATCAAGGGTTAAATGTTTTAAGTGTAACCAGTGGGGCCATGTAGCATACAGATGTCCATGGAGGCAAGGTGGGGAACAAAAAGTGGGGAAGCCATCAAGTCGGAATGACAGAATGCCAGTGGTAAGTTGTCTGGAGACAACAAGGGTACCAACTATCACAAGAGGTTATATCATATCTTAGAAGATGGGAAGCAGCCCACTGCTAAGAGAGAGAAAGCCTCTGACCTAACCATTGTGAAGCCTACAATCTTTAAAGAGGAGCACTACTTGCTTGAGCGGTCTACTGTAGTCAGTGCTTTAGGGGGGACCCCATTCCAAATATCTTTGCTAGGATTCACCTTGACTGGGGGGATGGAAAAGGAAACAAGCAATAGGTATGTTTGATGATATCCCTGCAGATGTCCTGATAAGGAATGATTTTGATAATGCAGTGCCTTGTGTGCATGCAGTTACACTCAGTCAGGCTTGGAGACAGGCATGTGGGTCCAGTAGCCTGGGGGGGGGGGGGACCCAGACAGACCACAGACTTGAAGCCAGGACTGGTGAAGTGGTTACTTCAGAGAGGGAGCTACCCTGTAGCAGTGAGACTGAAGGTGAGCCACAGCTGCTTGTGGGTACTGATGTTCCCTTGGACAGTGTGACTGGAAGGACAGAGGTGAGTAGTAGTATCCAGGCTGACAGTGAGGCACCGCAGTCAGAGGATACCAGACTTCCTGTGGAAGGAGAGCTGGGAAGGGTTACAAAGAGAGAGCTGAGACAGGCTCAGCTCTCAGAACCTACATTAGAAGGCTTGAAGGAGGTAGCTACAGAAACTCCTGATTCTCAAGGAAAGGGGGAATCTGTATACTGGGACAAAGGGTTACTGTATAGAGAGTGGACCTTTGAGGGAGGGCTAGAGAGTGAGAGAATACAGCAGTTGGTAGTGCCCAGAGCCTACTGCCTGGCACTTATAGCCATAGCCCATGATATTCACTTTGCAAGTCATATGGTCATAAAGCATACAAGGAGACGTATTATGTAGAACTTTTATTGGCCTGTGTTTTCCAGAAATGTAACAGGATCTGTGAGCAATGCCAAAAGGTAGGAAATGCAGGAGACAAGGGCAAAGCTCCTTAAATGCCTTTGCCTGTGATTGAGAAGCCATTTCAGAGGGTAGCTATGAATATTCTGGGGCCTCTGAGTACCCCAAGTTCCACAGGGAAGAATTATATCCTTGAGGTAGTAGACTATGCTACCAGGTACCCTGAAGCAGTGGCTTTGTCCTCAATTGGGGCAGAGAAGGTGGCAAATGCTTTGTTAGAGATTTTCAGCAGGGTAGGTTTCCCAAAAGAAATACTGACTGACTGAGGTGCCAATTTCATGTCAGACCAGTTGGCTTGTCTGTGGGAGTGCTGTGGGGGTGAATCACCTAAAGAACTCCCCCTACCATCCCCAGACTAATAGTCTGATAGAAAGGTTAAACTCTACACTAAAGACCATGCTACAGGCATTGGCAGACCAGTTTAAGAGGGAGTGGAACAAATATTTGCCCCATCTGTTGTTTGCATACAGAGAGGTGCCCCAGGAATCCACAGGTTTTTCACCCTTTGAGTTGCTTTTTGGGCATAGGGTGAGGGGACCTCTAGACTTGATTTGCGATGAGTGGGAGAGTGAGAATGAAACCCACAAGGAGTCTGTTGTGGTATATGTCCTAAACCTCAGGACAAGGCTCAGAGAACACATGGGCTTGGCCCAGGAGAACCTGGCAGAAGCCCAACAGCAGAAAAAAGTCTGGCATGACAGGAATACTCGAGCTAGAGAGTATACTGTGGGGCAGCAGGTTATGGTTCTTATTCCTGTCAGACACAAGCCACAGGCAGCTTGGGAGGCACCCCTCAAAGTGGTAAGGAAGGTCAGTGATGTTAACTACATGTTAGAACTGCTAGGCAGGGGCACAAATTGTACCATGTTAACATGTTGAAACCTTACCATGATAGAGAGCCCCTTGTGCTAAATATTTGCAATGGATGGCAGGAGGAGTCTGAGGTGGATCTGGTGATGGATCTCCTCAGTGAGGCTTGGACTGACACCTCAGTGGAAGGGGTACCAATGTCCCAGCAGTTATCCCCTACCCTAGTTTGAGAAATCTGAGCAGTGTTACAGGAGTTTGGGGGCATGTTCACTGGGAAACCAGGGTGCACCCACCTGGTGCAGCACTATGTGGATACAGGACCCTAAAGGCCTATTAAGCAGACCCCTTATAGGGTTCCTGAAAGAGTCAAACAGACTCTGAGGGAGAAGATACAGGAAATGTTGGAAATGGTGATGATCTAGGAGTCCAGCAGTCCCTAGGCCTCTACAGTGGTGCTGGTACCAAAGAAGGATAGCAGCACCAGGTTCTTTGTGGACTACAGGAAAGTAAATAGTCAGAGTCAGATGCTTACCCCATGCCTAGGACAGTAGAAGCCCTAGAGCAGCTGGGTGTGGCTAGGTATCTGACTACTATTTGTTCTTACCAAGGGTTACTTGACTCCCAATGCTAGTGAGAGGTCAGCCTTTGTGACTCCTTTCAGCTTGCATAAGTTCATGAAGATGCCTTTTGGGAGGGAAAAATGCCCCAGTGACTTTTGAGAGGCTGCTAGATCATATGCTAGCAGGAGCATATGATTATATTGTCATCTGCAGCCATTACTGGCAAGAGCACCTTTAGCAAGTCAGTGAGATGCTGGGCAGACTACAGAGGGTGGGGCTGACCATTAAGCCCGGTAAGTGTCAGGTGGGTATGGCAGAGGTCTACTACCTGGGACATAGAGTGGGGAGTGGTAAGATCAGGCTAGAACCTGCCAAAGTGGAAGCCATTCAGGCATGGCCTGCTCTTGTTACCAAAAAGCAGGTGAGGGCATTCTTAGGGACAGCAGGGCACTACAGAAGGCTTATCCCCAATTATAGTACCATAGCTGCTCCCCTCACAGACCTGAAAAGGGAAAACAGGCCAGATAAGGCAGTTTGGACCCCAGAATGTCAGCAGGCATTCCAGAAGCTTAAGGGAGCTTTGGGAGAACCCTCTGTGTTAGCCAGTCCAGATTACAGCAAATAATTTGTTGTGCAGGTGGATGCTTCAAACCATGGGGTGGGGGCTGTACTCAGCCAGGTTTCCTCAGAGGGAGAAGAGCACCCAGTTATATATCTCAGCCATAGGCTCCAACCCAGGGAGGAATGCTATGTAGCTGTAGAAAATGAATGCCTAGCCATAGCCTGGGCACTGCAGAAATGTTAGCCTTATCTGTATGGAAGGAAATTCACTGTAGTTACAGACCACAGTCCCTTAACATGGCTACATCGAGTCAGCCAGCAAAATGCCAAGCTTTTACGGTGGAACCTATGGTTGCAGGCATATATGACAATGCAGCACTGCAGTGGGGTTAGCAATGCCAGAACAGATGGGTTCTCAAGACTGGGAATGAGGTAATGTATTCCCAGATAGGCTCATCCCTTTCAAGCAACATTTCTCAAGGGTCACTCGAGTCTTTGAAGGGGGAAAGAAGTGTGGCAAAAGGAGATACTGCCAGCATAGCTAGCTAGAATTTTGTGAATAAGTATATGTCATTTGTGAATATCAAACTAATTTATGCAAGATGCTGGTGTTACAAATGTATTAGAACTGTATATCATGTGTATATCAAACTGCTCTGTATGAACGTTTGTGTTGAATAGGTATTTGCAAAGTGCTCTGTTTAAATTCTATCCACAGTGTGCCCTACTGGAAGAGAACAGAAATGTACATGCACTATTATAACTGTTTAAATGTATATATTTTAACAGTGGAAACTGAAATATCTTCAGTCCAGCAAACTTTAGAAAAATATCTGAAATTAAATTACTTTATAAGCTAGGTCATAAAGTTACAGGTTTCAATGCAGCTAGAAACAGAAGGTCTGTGCTAGGAATCTTTCTGTATTGTCTTTAGGGTGAACTAATTACTAGTCTTGAAAGCATGAAATAATGAAATTGTTTTATGACTTCCAGCATCTGCCAAAGATCTCAGCAAAAGCCCTTATATGTGTATTTTTACAGGTAGGTGCTAAATGCTGCCAGTTGCCATTAATGGGGGTTTTCACCTGGGAACTAGAAGTCAGATGATAAGAAGAGATGTAATTATGCAAGCTATCACAGCAGTAATATTTGTGATATTATTTGAGAGGTCTCTTAGTGAGAAAGAGCATTCTGTATTTTGTCTTGCAACTGACAAAAACTAGAAGATCCACTCACCACATCTGCCTTGCTATAATAGTAAGTTAATAGGGAACAGTATAATTCTTTTAGATATAGTCAGGAATATAGTGAAGCTTAGTTTAGATATTTTTGTTTTGTTTGTCTGAGCCTGTCCCACAATGTTGTTTTAAATATTTCCTGTGAGTCTGAACTCTGATGTCACTGTGAATATATATTTGGTATTGTCTGGTTCTTTTATTATTTATTATTAAATATATTTAAACCTTTCATTGTGGCTGATCTGTGTTGAGAGTACTTGCATATTTGTTTGGTGACACTGTGTGGGCCACTCCTAATAGCCTTGCACTTGGTCAAACTACCATTTGTATTAAAATTAATATCACTCAGTATATTGGGTACCCTTGGAAGAGCCTTAAGGTAGCTGGCAGGAGTGACTGGTAGCAGTGAAAACTACCTTATGGTCTGTGCCAGCCTTTCCTAGGGGGGTGTGTGTAAATCAAACCTCAAAGAGTGTGTGTGTCAGCTACTTGGGCAGGGACACAAAGCACTGGTTGGACAAAGAGGGTGCTGGAGGGTCTTGGCTTGGTCACTCAGCTGGGATCTTAACTCTATAGTTGTGCCTGTGGGGAGTCTTACTGGGGATCTAGAGGAAGAGGGAGAACACAGCAATGGACTGACTGTGGTCTCTGTGTGCTCTTAAGGGAAACTGCACTTGATGCAGAGAGCTGCATCTGGAAATACTGTCTGTGCATTCTGTTATCCTCCCAGTGTACTTCCCCCACTGGTGCCAGTGGTGAGGATTGAGGCTCCTTGATTACTGGTCCAGTGGTGGGTCATCACACAGGTACTTAATAATAATAATTACTGGGGACAAGAGATGTATGCAGCAGTGCTAGAGTTTGTACAGGCATCTATTGCAACTCTTTTAGAAAATAAGAGAGGCATTCACTAATGTTCAGCACCTGCTTTTGTATTAAAATTAAGAAGTGTAATAGGGCATGAACAGCTAAGCAGGATGCTGAAGGCTTAATTAGAAGATGAGTCTGCTGAAACATGTGAGAATCAGGATGTAGTAAGTATACAATTGCAGTGTTGGATTTTTCCTCTCCAGAGATCATGAAATTGAAGGCTATAGGTTATGTGCTCTAAGGATTTGTGAACTCTGCTGTGTGGTTACTTATAGTCTGGCATTCTATCTGGTATGGATGTCAACACCAACTCAATGTTACCTCCCATAATGTGTGAAGCAGGTAAGGCAAGTACAATTCATTGCTGTAATTTAACTTATAAATGTACAAAATCATAATTTGGTCCATTTATATACTGAATAACAGAACATTTTCCATAAGGTAAGCTAAAATCAAGCAACAACATGGATTCATGTAACACAAACACTGAAATACTGAAATAAAAGCTAAAATGATTAAAAAAAGTGTTGAATCCCACCTAGCTCTCCAAAAAGCAGCAAATATAGCACATGACAAGTACTCATTATAATTTATAGCACACAGAGGGAGGGCTATACACCAAATTTATAAACCTTTTTGCCATCACTGAAAACAATGGCAGTCAGATAAAAAAGGTAATTGGGGCTGAGGTACTTGTTAACAATAGGATATGACTAAGTGCTTAGGTAAAAGTCCTCTTGTAGTGAAACAAGGATGGGAGCTGGTTTGAGAGGAGTTTCCATTACCTGTCTCATGGTCTCTCATTCTTGGGGACTTGGGTCCAACACATGGGCTGATGTGCATACTTGCATTCTGATCTCTAATAGTGATGGGTCAGAAATTAATATAGCTGACCTATTTAAATTAGACTAGCTGTCTCAAAATGGTAATCTCTTCAGCCGGTACACTAAAAGACCTAGGTTTGTTTATTCCTACTTAATGTACACATTGCCGGTTTCATCACAATATACAGAAAAACTAATTGCTTGTCTATTCAAACAGGTGAAATAAAATTCCTTGTGACAACAATTCAGGGAAGCAAAATAGTCTAAAAGAATCCTAATTTCTGAATTGACCAAGGCTATCTGCTTCTCAGGTAATTGAGCAGTCCTGGGAAAGTACAGTTGTGTACACTTAAATGTAGATGCTCGAGTGTATTCACTGCTGCAGTCCTCACATACAGGTTTATCCGGCTCCCGGTAGCCCTCAGTCGGCCTGAATACCAGAGTCCTTGGTATATGACGTTGGCTGCCACCAGTTGTAAAACTGATGTCAGAATGTCAGGTATAAAAGGGAGGCAGCAGATGCCATTTCCTCAGTTTTTCTTGCCTTAACTGTCAGGACCCCCCAAAAGAAGGCTAACCCAGGAAGGAAGCATCCTGGACACATATCATACAAAAAATAAAAATGTATATAGTCTGTGCCTTAGGAAAAAAGGGGGAATGGAGGCTGGGAAACCAGGACTGCAACAGTGAATACACTCGAACATCTACATTTATGGTAAATGTACACAACTGTACTATGTTCTTCATGTTTCACTGTTGCAGTCCTCACATATGGGTTGATTCCCAAAGCCCAGGGAAAAAGACAAAGGGTGGAGGAAGGATCACAGATTAAGGGTTGGCAAGAAGGCCCTGCAAAACTGCAGAGGCAAAACCAGCCCTGGATTTAGAAAACAAAGGTAGATTATAATGCTTTGTGAAAGTATGGACAGAAGACCAAGTAGCTGTTTCTAGAATGTCCTTAGTAGGCACACCTCTCAGAAACACTGCAGAGGTAGAGGCTGCTCTAGTAGAATGGGTCCTAATACCCTGAGGGGGAACCTTCCCATGCTGCAGGTAACAAAAATAAATACAATCAGCAATCCATTTGGAGATGGTTTGTTTTAAAATAGCTTTACCCTGAGCCCCAGGAGCAAAACTAACCAACAACTGTTCAGATTTTCAAAAGGATTTAGTCCTAAGTAAAATCTCAGCTGTCTATGCACATCAAGAGAGTGCAGAATCCTTTCCCCTTTATTTTGGGGATTGTTGAAAAATGTAGGCAGGTGAATAGACTGGTTAAGGGTTAAACTGGAAACTACCTTAGGCATAAAGGAGGGATTAGTTCTTAGAGAAACTCGATCTGAATGAAAAATAATAAAAGGTTCTACAGCCATTAAGGCTTGCAGCTCAGATACCCTTCTAGCTGAAGTAATAGCTAAAAGGAATGCAGTCTTCCAGGATAGAAACTTCAAATCTGCAGAGGCAGCTGGTTCAAATGGAGGCAGAGTAAGTGTCTCCAGGACATAATTAAGATCCCAAGCAGGAGTAGGAGCTCATCTGGGAGGTATATGATTACTAGCTCCCCACAGTAACTGTTTCATCAAGGGGTGAGAAAAAATGGGTTGCTCAAAAGAACAATGAGCCGAAATTGCTGAAGCGTGAATTTTGATTGAAGAAAAGGAAAGTCCACCATTAAGCAGTCTTGCTAGGTAGTCAAGAATGAAGGAAAGAGAAGGATGAGAAGAGTCTTCTCCTTTAGCTAGCATCCAAGAGCAAAATCTCTTCCATTTATCTGCAGCACTCTGGGAAGAAGAGGCAGAGGAGGGAATGCATAAACTGAGAGATGTGTCCATGGGAAGGACAATGCATCCACCCTCCAAGCTTTGTTGTGAAACTCCCTGGTGCAGAAGGTTGGAAGGAGATGATTGGTGTGAGAGGAGAAAAGATCCACTTGTGGGGTGCCCCAGTGATGAGTGATGCGATGGAAAATGTCCTTGTTCAGTTGCCACTCGAAGATCCAGAAATTGTCTGCTCAAATGATCCATCAAGGAGTTTAGCCTCCTTGGGAGATACTGGGCCATTAGATGTAAGCCCATGGATGCTGCTGTGGACCATGGTCTAATGCTTTGTCTGCACAAGGGGTAAGAGTGATTCTACCCTTGCTTGTTGATGTACCACATGACTGTGGTATTGTCTGTCCTGATCAGTAGAGTAGGTCCTTGAAAGCCAGCAAGGCCTGATGCACTGCCATCAATTCTTTTAAGTTTATGTGCAGATGAATCTGGTGGTTGATCCAAGTCCCTTGTACACCCCTGCCTTCCAGATGAGCCCCCCATGCAACATCTGAGGCATCTGTGGTGAGAGTCTGGCTGGTAGGCGGTGGGCGGAAAGGCAGACCCTTGTTCTGAGAACAGGCTGTCGCCCACCAGAGGAACTCCATTTGAAGACAGGGAATCAGGGTAAGAATCAAGTCTAAGTCCTGTGTGTGCTGACACCAAAGATTCATGAGGTACCATTGAAGTTTTCTCATATGCAGCCTTGCATATGGGATTATCAAAATACATGAAGCCATGAACCCCAGTGCTTGCAGGAATTGCCTTGCAGAGAACTGGGTCATGCTTGCCAAGTTCATGAAATAAGCCGAAAGATCATCTTGCTTCTGTTGAGGGAGGAATATCATCTGGGTGGCTGTATTCAGACTCGCTCCCAGGAAAACAATCTCCCTTGTAGGAACCAACTTTGACTTCTTTTCGTTGAGAGTGTAACCCAAAAAGGTGAGTGTGTTCTTCACAAAATCCAAATCCTTTTCTAGTTGTTCTAGGGAGTTTGCTTGAATGAGACAGTCATCCAGGTAATGATAAATTTGAATGTTTCTCTGCCTGCAAAAGGCAATGGCTGGAGCCAGGCACTTGGTAAAATCTCTGGGACCAGTAGATAAGCCAAAGGGCAATGCTGAGAATTGAAAGTGTTGCTTCTTAGCCCTGAAGCAAAGGAACTGCCTGCAACTTTCCCTTATTGGGATGTGCAGATAAGCCTCCTTTAGATCCAAAGTTATCAGCCATGAGTCCTTGCCCAGCACTGGTAGTAACTGTTGAACGGTGAGCATCTTGAATTTGGGAATCACCAGAAAAGTGTTTAGAAGAGACAGATCCAGAATAGGGTGTCAGGTGCCCTCTTTCTTGGGTACCAGAAAAAATCTTGAATAAAAACCTAGGCCTGCCTGATTTGCAGGAACTGGCTCTATAGCCCCCATAGTCAGTAAGGAAGAAATTTGAGTTTCTACCTCTGCCCTAAGAGCTCTGGGTATGTCTGGGTACCCTTGTAAAACAGGGAAGGTGTGAAAATAAAACTTGTGACCTTGGTTTACTATATTGAGCACCCATTTGACATCTGTGATGGTAGGCCATACCTCTGCAACCAGGGCCTGCAGGGAGGCACAAGAAGGCTGGAGTCATTGAGAATGTTTGCTTTGGGGAGCTGGCTTAGAACTCCCTGATTTAGCAGAAGAAGAATGCCATTGCTGCCCTCTGGAAGATCTGAAACCCCTAGGCCTAGAGTGACCCTGCTTGCCAGGATCAGGAAAAGATAAATTCTTGGAAGGATAATGCCTACTAAACCGAGGAGGCTGAACATGAAGGAAATCTTTTACAGCTTGCATAGATTTTGCCTTATCCTCCAACTTCTTCAGTACCTCCTCAGCCTTATTACCAAAAAGATTGTCCTTGTGCAAAGGAACATCCAGAAATTTAGACTTAACATGTTCAGAAAGAGGCTGCTCCCTGAGCCAAGTATGCCTTCTAATTACAGAACCAGTGGCTGCTGCTCTGCAGGAAGCCTCCAAAGTGTCAAAACCACAATGAAGTGAATGCTTATTAACTAAAGTGGCAGAATTCAGGAAGTCTTGTAAATCTTTGTTCTCCGTCATGGAAGGAATATCTCCAAGTTTAGCCTTAATAGCCTCCAAAGTATGCTGCTGATACTTAAGTATGTGAAAAAGACAATTCACGGATCTAATGGCAAGAGTTGCAGAGGTATACACTTTTTTACCCCACCTGTCCAAGGCCCTAGACTCCTTATCAGAAAGTACAGGGTTTTAGCAATAGTAGCCTTAACACCCTTGGAGCCTTGAGAAATAATTTCTGGATCAGCAGTAGGGTTTTTAAAAAGGAACTGATGAGATTCAGGAACCCTATAATACCTATCCGGTTTTCTGGGGGCAGGAGGAACAGAATTAGGAGTTAAAGAATTTTCCATGAAAACATCATCCACAACTTCCAAAAATGGAGATATAGCCAGAGGCTTATGCTGAGGCAAATCCAAAAATTCCCTGATTCTTTTCTTAGACTGTGGAAAATCCTGACATTCCCATTTAAAATGCTCCCTAAGGGTATTCAAAGTATCCCCAAAGGAAAAATCTTCTGGAGGGGAGGCAGAAGGGATAGAGTCCTCAGCATCAGAATCTTCAAAGCAAGAAAAAAGTTGAGAATGTCCTTCTTCACCAGTAGACATACTGGAAATCTCAGAATCTGAGACAGACAAAACATCAGGAGATAATCTGCTAGCCTTCTTTGAAGGGGGGATGAGAGCCCCTAATCAGGGAAAGAAGATCACCAGCCATCTTTACCAAATGGGACTGAGGCACAGGAGGGGAGGCCGATGCCTGCTTGTGAGTAGGTTTGCATCTGGAAGGTTTACTAGAAATCCGGAGGGACTCGGGAGGCTTGTCAACTGCAGAAGTCTGAACTAAGGTAGTTGGTCTGGTTCTGGTCTCATGTCGAAAAGAAGAGATATCAGAAGCTGTTGCCTGTAAAGCGGCTTGGGACTCATCTGAGGCGGTGACAGGTGGAGGGTCTGAAGACGAAATAGCAGCCTGCAGCATGGAGGACTCCGTAAAGGTCTCAGCAGAGGATTGCGGCTGAAAATCTGTGGACTGCAGGGGCTGCGAAAGCGCCTCACTGACTACTGCTGTGCTGACACCCAATTTTACCAGTGTGTCCTCGGCAGATTTAACCCTAGGCCTGTCGCGGTCCTTGTCTTTGCGTTTCTTAGGTATATCCTAAGTCAGGAGACCAGAAGATGCTATACCAACGAACTTAGGCCACACTCCAAAATGCTTATACAAAATCTTAGCTCTACTGCGTATGATATGCGGGTTAAAGGAAGCACAGAGATCGCAGTTAGGGACGTCAGGCTTAAGGCCCAAACAAGTTATACAATAGGAATGGAAATCACTGTGCGGAATTTGTTTTCCACAGGCAAGACAGTTATTAACTTTATCTGACATTCGTTAAAGCAAGAAAAGAGGATACCCAACAGGGTACTTATCAGAAGGCATCTTCAACTTGGTAGTCGGAAAGCAAAATGAAGGTAAACGGCCAACTGGCACTAGTGCGAATTGCATCTGCTTCAGGCTCCGAGGCAAGAAAGATGGAGAAAATGGCATCTGCTGCCTCACTTTATACCCGACGTTCTGACATCAGTTTTACAACTGGCAGCAGCTGACGTCATATACCAAGGACTCTGGTATTCGGGCTGAGGGCTGCCAGGAGCCGGATAACCCATATGTAAGGACTGCAACAGTGAAACACGAAGAACATCTGCCTTCCTGCCTAAATAGTCCATTAACATTATAAAATGTCAAGGTCATTCTTTTATGGTCGTGTTCAACATTTCACTAGGAAAATTCTGAGCCTAATCAGTAACAGGAAGACTGACATTGCAACAAATCAAAACATTCCTGTAGGAGTCAGTTTCCATTTATCTTGTATGCTTTACGTCAATCTTAGCTGGCAATTTTGTGTTTTCTTTTTCTTACTGCAGAACCAAAATGATGTGACATCATCAGTCAGGTTTGCCTGCTGATTTCAAGCATATCCTTTGCCTGGGCCATGTAGTTGACAGATATAGTCATGTGCCTTTCTCGTGGTATCAGCGTAGTATATATTTCTATTTAGAAACCACCTTTTCTAAAAGATGAGAGATGCTGTCTGGTGAAACTTTAATATCTGTCTCATGTGGTATCAGTAGGTAGGTATTATTGACTGATATGTGTATGACATTAGAGAGAAAAGCAAATTGACTTTACTTGGTCAGCTGTTTTTCAGAAACAGACGCCTCATTTTTGTTGGTGCAGGGTGTATGACAGCCTCTACTCTGGAAATGAATTACTGAAATGTACTTGCACTGCTCCTCTTACTTTTGTCGAACGCCCAGCCTGTTGGTGAAGTGTCACTAACCATGGATGTCAAGATCTGCCAAGTTCTGCTACAATCAAGTATAGCACAGTAGATGTGATTTCCCTCTGACCGTGGCTGTGCCACCTTGGAGTTGGCACACATACGTAAGGGAGTATGCCTATGCAGCTCCCACACTGGGGACTTTGGGATGATCTCCCTATACAGATGCTTGATGTATTTATTTTGTTTCATTTGAAGAAACAGTGGTTTGTGTTGGAAACCAGTGCTTCATAAAAATATGATTAGAACAGTAATATACATGAAACAGAACTCACTTCTGTTATGCAAAGCAATAGACTAAATCAGTATTTGATTCAGTTGTTTACTATGTGGAACAGAAGTGAGTTGTTTTTAATCTATAACGAGGTTGTTTTAAGTTTTGTTTTGCAATGGTTTACATCTGAATGATTTTGAGTGCAGAATCTTTTGTGCTTAGACAATATGTGTTCAGTTGTGATTCTTGTTCAGTTATAATGTATAGACTTACGTCGTCATAGGGTTCTTTTCACAGGTAGTTTTGAGTAGCACATTACCTGGTTGGTGTCCCCTAGTGTATAAATGGAAACGTCTTGTAAACTCACTCCAGAGCTGCTATATTCACTGGCACTCCCCTCCTCTCAGAACATGAGAAGACTTGTGATGCACAAATAAATGCCCTTGTTCAAATTTATAGGAACCGTTTGTAAAAATAATGAAATTCCAACTCTCCTGTATAACAATTGAGATTATATGTCCATCGCAAAACACCATTTTAATGTCACCACTATTTCAAGAAAGAATGATCAAACCAAAACAATGTGATCTGATGTTATAAGTCTTCATTTTATCTTTCATAGGTGGGTTCGGTTCCGATATTGGAGCAGACTCAGCCGTTACTACAGCTCATGTCAGCCAAAAACTCTCAAGCTTCACCTCTACCCAGAATCCCTCTTTCTCAATTACCTCAGATCTTGTTTGCCACTTTTCAAAACAGTCACGTCTAGCTGGTACTCTCGAATGTTATTGGGTTTAGATAAGCTTTTTTGCCCTATCCTTATAGTTTTTGCTTCCTTTCCCCTTTAATGTTTCCATTTACACTTAGTGCATTCCTTAAGTATCATTGTTGATATTTTCCTTTTACACTTTTTGTGTTTTTCCCACTATAATTGTTGATAGTTCCCTCCCTCTTTCTTTCTTAGTTTTTTCTGTCCCTGTTCACGCTTCTACAGCTATCATTGCTGATAGTCCCTTCCCTCTTTCTTTCCTTTAAATATATATATAATATTATTTCTATTGTCACTTCCTTTTCCTCCTTATAGTGTGGTATTTTTCAGTAGTTTTTTTTTCTAGCCTCATTATTCATTTGACATGGCTGAGAAGGGTAAAGCCTCCTTTGGTTTCAAAAAAATGCCAGAATTGTGGCCATAAAATTCCCCTTGTCAGATTTTCATTCTTTATGTGTTTATTGTCTTGGTCCCCACCACTTACGGGAAGACTGCAATATTTGTCATGCCTTTAGCCACCGAGCTGTTGTGGAAAGGAGTAATAAACTTATCTTAAAAGGACTACTTCTTTCAGCTTTTGGCCAAGCCTTATCTTCTGTAGATAAAGCTCCTTCATCCTTGTCTTCTTTGGAAAAAAAAAAAGAAAAGTCGCCTCTCAGTTCCAACCTCTGCTGCTGGAATTTTGGTGTCCGTGACCACTCCAGCAAGATTGCCATTTACAGCCCTTCAATGTTAAGACTACACTGCCTATGACTATATATTCACCTTCAATTGATCCTTTTGTTGAGGAGCTCCTTGAAGATTTTTTGCAGAGGCCTAAGTCCCCATCTATGTCATCGGTCCACTCCACCAAAAATCTTTCAGAACTTGATGTGGAGAGTTTAGTGAGTAAGCTTTTATGGGCTAGTGGGATTTCAGGTCCCCTTTGGTTCCGACCCCTTCAGGTCATGGTACCAAAACTTTATTTACATCACTAACTACTCCTCCTCTTAGAGTCCTCTGTTCCAGATCTCCTGGTCCTGACTGTATTGGCACCAGAGTTGTTCGCTTCTTTGGAACCAGTAGTTACCCTGAGCTCTTTGGTTATTTCTGAATTGGAGACCTCCTGGAGCCTTAGCTCTTCTGTTGGTTCCAGGGGGAGGTCTCAGACTCCAGGTTTTTCAGAGCCATCCCTGCTCCTCGGAGCTTTGACTTGAGTTAGTTCAGCTCTGGTTTCGGTCTCTAGGGTCAGTTCTTTGGAGTGGGGAGTGACCTTGATTCCAAGGCAGTCTTTCTCAGTTCTGGGCTCTTTTCCCTCTTCAGAGGGGCTGGCCTTTGAGACTATGCAGAGGGCCCTTTCTCTTGCAGAGAATCAGTTAGTGCCTTCCCACTTGGAACAGGTACCCCCTGTAGTTTAGTTATTCCCCCTCCTCCTTTTCCACTGTGGCGGCAGGTGCTGAAGCTTCAGGTGTCACAGGCTCAGATACTGTTATCTTTTGATACCTCCTGAGATTATCCCCTTGATGAGGTTCCTCAGAAAAAGAAATGCAAGAGGAAACACTTGGATTCTCCCCAGAACTCAGTCACCAAGGACACAGATGAGGTGGAAGGGTCTCCACGGTCACCTCCTGAAGATGTCTCATTTGGAGACATCCTTGAAATTTTAAAACATAGGTTGGCTGGAAGTCCCAAACCCCTTACTCTGAGGAATTTGTTTACCTGCAGCCTTTTGGCATCTGTTCGTCTACCTTTTGGGTGACACTGCCCAATGATGAACTGATTCAGTTGATTTCACAGTGGGTCTGGAAGGTTCCAGACACCATTGAGCCCATCTCTAAAAGACCTGATAAGATACTTTCTGCTCCTGAAGATAAACAGTTTTGGGACAAGGGGTTAGCTGTAGATGCTATGGCCATAGCAGCCACCACTAAAAAGGAGCTTGCTGAGGAGAGTTCCTTTGTCCATCCATCTAACAGGGAGTCTTGGGCTAGGACAGATTTGGGAAGAGGGTCTACACTTCATCGACCTTTGCCATAAGGTCCTTTCATTTTTTAGCACATTTCATCAGACTCCAATGGGATCTGATTAAGGAGTTGTCAGACACCCTGGCCTGAGCTGTAGCTGAGGGAGACCAACAAAAAGTGGCTTCCCAGTTAGCCACCTTGGAGTCTGTGTATAATTCATCCATGAGGCTGATCACTCATACAGCCAAAGGGACATCTAGAGCAGTGGGCACAGGCGTAGCCATAAAGAGACATGCCTGAATGCACTTATGTGATTTTGCAGAACCATTCAATTCTTCTTTCATCAATGTTCCCTTTGACGAAACATCCTTTTTTGGCCCAAAAGTAAGAGAGACTTTATCCAGGTGTGAGAAGGATGGTCAAGACCCTTTCTGCTGTGGGAATACATTTCTCCACTCCTAAAGGTCCTTTTCTAGGAACCAGAGGAGTGGTGGAAAAATGAGGTTTAAAAATCGCAAGGGCCTTTCCATGACACATGTGGAGGGAGCTCTCCCCCAGGGGCATTGGGGGGGGCCAAAATGGAAGACACCGCCCTCACGGCAGAGGTGGTCTGCAAAACCAGGGCTTCACAGATTCCTATCCAGGGAAGCTTTTTCAGAATTACTGAAAGGAGGCCTGATTGTCTTCCTCTGGAGGCAGTTGGGGGATGCTTGTCCTTGCACCTAAATGCCTGGCTAAACATAACAACAGATTCCTAAGTGCAATGGATCATATCCAAGGCTATATCACTCCTTTATCTCATTCTCCCCTGTGCTCAAGAAAATCCCAGATGTTCCACCCAATCAGAGGGATTCATCAGTGCAAGAAATTCAAAAACTGCTGGAAAAAAAAGTCCTCCAAGAAGTCCTGCCAAACCAAAAAGGATCTGGAACCTACTCAAGATTCTTATTAATGCCAAAAAAGACAGGGGACCACAGACTGATTTTGGATCTCAGTTCCGAACAAATCTATTTGGCAAACAAAGTTTTGGATGGTCACGGCACAGTCTGTTCTCCCCTTTCTGAAGAAAGACAACTGCATGTGCTCCATAGACCTTCAGGATGCATATTACCATATAAAAATGGACAAACACTCCAGAAAGTTCCTCCGCTTCTGGCTGAGAGCCAGTCATTATGAATTCAGAGTACTGCCCTTTGGTCTCACCACAGCCCCCTGGTGTTCACCAAGTGCATGGTAGTTTTAGCAGCTCACTCATGACTGCAAGGATTCTAAGAGCTTCTGTACTTGGATGACTGGCTCATAACTGCTTTGACCAAGCATCAGCTAATGCTAGCCAGAGATTACACTCTTGACATCTGCACCCACCTGGGAATTACGATAAATCTAGAAAAGTCACATTTAACCCCAACACAGAATTTGGAATTTATAGGGGAGGTTCTGAATACTCAAACAACAACAGCATCACTTCCTCCAGAAAGACATCAGAGAATAGTGGTACAAGTTCAAAAGATAATCAACAGAAATATGGTTCCAGCTCAACTAGTGTTGCAAGCTCTAGGGTCAATGACAGCTTCTATAATTCTACTACCATTAGCCAGGTTACATATGAGAATTCTGCAATGGCTACTAGCTTCCCAGTGGTCTATCCTTCACTAACCACTGTCAGATCAAGTCCTGATCACCAGTTGTTGCAAAAAGGATCTTCTTTGGTGGATACATTCTGAACAAATTCTCCATGGTTGTCCCTTTGTTCTTCTGGTGCCCATGGCCATAGTGACCACGGATGCCTCCCAGATGGGGGGGGGGCATTATCTGGGGAAGACAGTCCAAGGCACTTGGCCCCATTAGAGGCCAATTTGCACATCAATGTCTTGGAGATTACACCAGTGCTTTTAGTGTTGAAGGCCTTTCAGACAGCTCTTCCTCAGGGGACTATTGGAGTTCATACAGACAATATGTCAGTGGTTTGGTACATCAACAAGCAGGGAGGAATCAAGTCTTATCCCCTTTGTCAAGAAGCCCTCAGAGTGTGGCAGTGGGCAATCTCTTCAAGCCACTTTCTAATAGCAACAGACATTCTGGGGAGTTCCAATGTGATTGCAGACAAGCTGAGCAGATGCATCCTTCAGCCTCATGAGTGGTCTCTCAATCTAGAAGTGGCAAAGTTGATATTCCATCATTGGGTCAGCGTTGCTTTGATCTTTTTGCCTTGTTGTGATCTGTTTGCCTTCCCCCTGAACAAGTGCAGCAATTACCTCATTCTCATTCCCCCCTAGGGAAGTCACCCAGAGATGCTCTCCTCTACAACTGGCCTCTTGGTCTCCTGTATGCCTTTCCCCCCGATTCTCCTAATTCCAAAATTTTTATAGAAAGCACTCAGGTTGAAAAGCACAATAATCCTCATTGCTCCCTTTTGGCCTTGACAGATTTGGTTCCCCTTTTATGGCCTTATTTGACTTGACAACCTTGGATTCTGGGCCCAGTACCAAAAGTTTCTGTCCTATCCAGATGGTCTTGCTCACCCAGACATTTTAAACCTCAAGCTGACTGCATGGTTCTTCCATTTCCATTAGTCACCAGGCATCCTAACATTTCCCATCCAGTTCGGCACATCCTTTTGTTGGCTCATAAACCTTCCACTAGAAAACTATGTTTAAGTAAGTGGAAGAGATTTAGAATATGGGCCCATGAAAAGCTAATTCTTCCCTTTTCTGCTTCAATAGAGCACATTTTAGATTTCTTAGCCTCTCTGTTCAATGCTGGGGCTTCTCTTTCCACCATCAGACTACAATTGTCTGCAATTTCTAACATTCACTACGGTTTAGAAGAATGTTCCTTAGCCTTTCATAGGTTTTGTTAATCGTTCCTAAGAGGCACACTTTTATTAAAACCCCCTGTTCAAAGATCCCACTCCTCCTTGGGACCTGAACTTAGTACTACAAGCCGTAATACATTCCCCCTTTGAACCCTCTGTGGAATGTGAACTAAAGCTTTTATCTTTGAAGACAGTGCTTTTGGTAGCCAGCACTTCTGCCAGGAGGATTTCAGAGATCCAGGCCTTATTGTCAGAACCTCCTTATCTGATTTTCCATAAGGATAGGGTCTCTTTACAAACAAACCCCTCCTTTCTACCCAAGGTAGTATCAGAGGCCAACATTAATCAGACAATTAATTTACCGTTTTTTTTCCCAAATTATTCCAACAAAGGGGAATATGGCTTGTATTTATTAGACATCCATAGACAATTGCAAAACAAAAGACACAAGACAATTAAGTCAACTGTTTGTTTCTTTTTCCAGTGCAAAGTTGGGTAAAGCAGTCAGCAAGACTATTCTCTCTTAGTGGATGAAAGACTGCATTTCATTCATTTATGATAAAAATAAATTAACCTTGTCTAAACCCATCAAGGCACATTCTACAAGGTCTGTAGCCACTTCACTGCTCTTCCAATCTACAGCTTCAGTGGATGATATCTGTGCAGCAGCTACTTGGGCTTCTCCCCATACTTTTATTAATCATTACAAACTGGACTTGATCTCTAGGGGAAGATCATCCTTTGGCTTGGTGGTGCTCAGGAACATTCTTCCATGACTCCACGTAAGATTTTAGGTAGCTGGGGACTCTGTCCCATCTGTCAAGGATAAAATGAAGATTGACAACATCAGATAAACAAGTTATGTACTCACCGTAATGTTCCATCTGTGTTATCTATCTTCATTTATCCTTGACTTCCCTCCCTTCCATCCCCAACTTTAAGATTTTTTTGTGGAGTGGATCACAGATCCTTTAATTATTATGATTATTCAAGCACAGTGGATAAGGCTTCCATCTGGATAACTTCCTGTATATGTGTGTGTGTGTGTGTGTGTGTGTGTGTGTGTGTGTGTATATATATATATATATATATATATATATATATATATATATAATATATACAAATGTATATATGTTTCAAATGTTTACATACTTTCTGCAAACTCAATCTGAGGTAATTGAGAGAGAGGAATTCTGGGTAGAGGTGAAGCTCGAGAGTTTTTGGCTGACATGAGCTGTAGTAACGGCTGAGTCAGTTCCGATATCGGAAGCGATCCCATCTGTCAAGGATAAATGAAGATAGACAACACAGATGGAACATTATGGTGAGTACATAACTTCTTTTTATTCTTGTTTGGTAAAATTGTGAACCTTTTTATAAATTATTAGACAGTCATTTTAAATGCTTACAAAGTCCAAAAAGGTCATGACAATGCTAGCTTGCATGCTTCTTATTATGAAGCAGAAGCAGGGCATGGATTACCTAGATTGCATGGTGTTCTGGTCATATATAGCTTGGGTGCAAAGGATTAATTTAGAACACTATTTACAAAAGCTGGTAACTCGGCACGTAAAAATCAACTACCAATCACTAGCAGACCGGAGTTTCGCTGTGGCGACCTCTAAAAGCCGAAAGACACAACAACATTTAGAAAAGCTGTCCTCATGCTGCAAAATAGGCTGCAGTCAGAACTTGTAAACATGAAATAGGCTGTGAAAACATCACAAGATGTTTTTAGAAATAATGTCAATTCTTTTACAAGGCCATGGCCAACATCACAGTAAGAGCTGTCCGGACTGGTTACTTACAAAAGACACAATGTGAAGTAGAAAATGTGGCCTTCTGGAAACGAAGACATCTCTATTAAAAGTTGGTATTGTCAATATCAAATAGTAGCTGCAGAAAAGAAACTCTGGGTGAAAAAAAAATTGCCATTTATTTTAAATATTACCCTGGTGTACTGAGAGCCAGATGAACACACAAAGGTATAATTAGATCTTTCTTTCTTACCACTGACTTAAATTAGTATAGAAAAATAATTTGATGAAGAATCCCATTTGTCATTAAGAAGTGAAAATACACCCTCAGAATTTTATAGCACTGATAATTGTGAAGATTATATCAGCCTTCATACCAGACTAGTGATACTTGCTGTGCAAAACTCTTAAAAGCCAATAGAGCCAGAATAGATACTGTTTTGAGAGTGAATTTATTCTTATTCTTTATTATTCTTTGGCCACTATTTTTAGCCAAGCAGACAGAAAGTTGGGTGTCTAGCTGATTAGTCAGAGCAGCAATTACTGCTGAGACATAGCCATTATTAAGACACTGCTTAATTATAATGGTAACAATTTATTTACCCAGTTCCCAAATGATTTATTTTATATGGACATATCTGGGTAGCATGACAGCCAAATGATTAATAGCTCTAATGAAGTTTTCAAAAATGCACTCAGATTTTATAGCAGAGAGTCATACTATAGAATGAACTGGGTCAATTTATGCTGATGTCTTTTTTCAAAAGAAACCAGCTGTGAACTGTCTTGCTATTAATTACAATTAAACTACTTTGTAAAAGAAAAATGAAAAAATAAAAAAACTCCAGCTTTGTTTGACAAATGTGGATGCTTATGAAAAGTATAAATCCCAAATAAAATTTGCACCAATATGCGCAAAAAGGATAAAGGTTGCCAGTGGAGCACACTGGACATGCATGTGCTTTAGAAGCAACCAATGCAAAACACTCAAGAGATGTGTTTTGACCAAGGAGATGTGGAGAGGTGGGACAAGAATTGTGCATTCTAATGGATACCACATTTCAGGGATGGGAGCAGCAGAATGCTGTTACAGTAATGTGGTCTATGCAGATGGTCTTTTGGACTGAATGCATTCTAATCAGGGAAGATACTGGCTGTGTTTGTATACCCCCTCCCCATGATCTAATACACAGTTTTCTAGATGGCACTGGAATCTAGCATCTCAAAAAGTATAGAAAAAAAATCAGATTGGCTGACCCACTATGAATGATTAACCAGGTGTATCTGAAGTTCTACCTTGCCATTATTGCAGCTATTGAGAGATTATACATTTACTAGGGGGAGTGTCTCCACACCATAACACTGGCAATGGCTATGTAAACTACTAATTCAATTTTGGTATGTTGTATGAGAAGGTAAGGGGGAGCAGTGACAAGCATTGTGACTGAAAAGGGTCCTTAAAAGACCAGCTCATTGCCCTGATTAAAAAGGAAACTAATAAAATAATTAATAGTCTGTCTCTTCCAACCTGACTACTTAGCCATGGTCATACCTCCCTGCCTACAGTTGTAGTATTTCACTTCTTTGCCAAGCTACTTGGGTCTGTGCTTACACCATAAACAAAACATCATATGTGCAGTGAATTCTTCCCAAACTCATCCCACAGGCACCTTAGCAATGGAAAAGCAAACACAAAGAAAAACACTTAAGGTATTTCACTTCTTTGCCAAGCTACCTGGGTATGTCCTCACATTATAAACAAACATCAGCTGTGTAATGGATTCTACCCCAAGCTCTTCCCACAGGCAACTTATCAAAGGAAAAACAAGCAAAAAGAAAAACACTTAAGGTATTTCATGTCTTTGCCAGCCTGCCTAAGTCTGTTCTCGCACTCTAAACAAATATCTGCTGTGCACTGGGTTCTACCCAAACTCTTCCCACAGGCACCTTAGCAGAGGAAAAACAAACAAGAAGAAAAACACTTAAGGTGAATTTCCTGTTTATGCTGCTAGTTGTGTTTAGTGTCTTACACCTCTGCTTTTTCTTTTTTTATAAGTATGTTAAGACAGGAGATATCTCCATGGCTGCTCTTTGCTTAACTCTTCCTGTCAAAACATTCCGATCTCAATAGATACATTCCCTTTAGGGTTAGCCTACCCCATTAAAGTGGTCGTACAACATACACTGCTTTACTGTAACACAATTGTTTGCATTGCCTCTTTTCTCATACATTTCTACTTACCCTTTTGGAGGTCATTGCACATGACTTGACTGATTAATTCCCATGGCAGTGGAATTTGTGCCTTCCTTTGCTCCCCTCACACCCCAAATTACCCAGCCACCTCCAGGCCATCCAATATATTTGCTCTGATCTTCGCCCACAGTCACACCCTCAAGAAACACCTCTTAAAAAGACACCACCATAAAACTACATATCCCTCTTATGTGACTGCCCACTCACTTACAACTTCCTGTACAAACACAACACACATCCAATCCGTAAAATATTATTCTTTCTACAACATACCCTGTTCAACCTCAATTCTTTCCTCTTTACCTCCCTCACCCCCTACAACCAGTAACACATATCTTCATAAAACACTTGTACAGCTAATTATCATAACAATATGCATTACCCCATACATTCATAACTTCCTCGCCAACAAACCACCATCACAACTCCCGAGTAATCACACCGAACCTATTCCCCTGCTTACCACTGTCAGAATCACTGTACTATATTTATTATTTATTTGTCTTTTGTTGACTGAATTAATCCAACTGGGTCAGAAACCCATTTTTCAGTGCAGACCCGAGGAGAAAAGCTACACAAAAAATACAGTACAATAACAATACACAGTATAACAATACATAAAATATTGATAAGATATAATAACAAACATACATGCAATATACAAAAGAAACAAGTAAAAAAATGCATAGAGTACAAATGTTATGTGCACAAGGTCAAAAGAATAATGGTTTTCATACTGAGAAAGCAAAAAGCAAAAAATACAGAAATTATGCTTGATTAAGAGTTGCAAGGTTGAATGGGTAGGGCAAGAAAAGAGTATTAGTAGTGAGGCTGGAAATAAAGACAGAGAAACAAAAAGAGGGTAGAGTATAAGGGGATGACAAGATGTAAGAGAGAATGCAAGGAGTTAATTACAAAGGAGGAGAATGCCAGTGAAATTAAAGTACACTAATGTTCAGTAAAGTGAGAGAAGTTCTATATCATCTGTTACATTTTCCAAAGAAAAGGAACACAAGGTAAGGACATATTAAGGGAGTATGAGTTAGGTAGCGTGGTAGCAAGAGCAGGAAGGTGAATTAGCCAGGTGTTTTTTCAGTTCATGTTTGAAGAGCAAGGTAGATTTGATAGAGCATATACTACTGGGGAGTTTGTTCCAATTATGGGATATTGAGTATTTGTAGAGCAATCTGCCTGTTGATTTGTTTAGTTTGTAGGTATTGAGCAGGAATTGTTCTGAGCTGCGGAGGGGACGTGTAGGTATGTAGAGGGATATAAGAGTGGATAGAGAGGGGCAGTTTGAGGGTTTGTTAATATGTGAATGGGCCATTTGTAGCAGAGATAGTTGGAGGAGTTAAGGAAATTCAAGCCTATAGGATTACTAAGACACAAACATTTTTATTGCTGCCTAAAAACACCAAAGACCTCCTTTGGACTATCCTCCATAATCCATATACTTATTCTTAAGGGTAACATTGAGTCCAGGCCCAACAACTCCCTTTCCTCAACATCAGAACTACTCTCTTCCTGCACTGGCCTATGCCATCCTTAATGCATACAGCATCAGAAACAAACTAGACCATATAAGGGCTTTTATTTCCCAACACAACCCAGACACTATTGCAGTCACACAATCCTTGGTCCAAAAAGACCGCCCTAACTTCCAATACTTTCTAACCTCCTATAAGTATGTCAGTGATGCAGGTAAATGATCAGGTGGAGGCTCTTTAATTTTGTACAGAAATAACCTAAACCCAAAGGTCATTGCACAAGGAAACTCCTCCTCAGACTCTGGTCCTAACTGAATTCTCCTAAAATTTCCATTTTAGAAAGGCAATCACTACAGCCTTTCTACCACCCACTGCTTCCCTAAATATATTCAAATCAGTCATCACTAACATCCTTAATAACTGTCCCAAATATAATAACATAATCATTGTAGGTGTCTTCAATCTTAATTATCTTGGCTCTGTTTCATCTGATATGGGTACTTTTCTAGCAGACCTAGGTTTCCTTCAACTAACTTCAGGTCCACCAAATATTCCATACTTGATCTAATTATTACAAACAAAACAAACCATCTCCAGCATAAATATTCTGCCACCATCACAAAGTGACCAATGCCCAGTCACCTTTACAGCTGTAAACCATCCTATAAAACTACTACCAGAAGTAAAATCCTTCAGAAACCAAAGTAGCACAGATATAGACAAACTCAGAACCTTTATGACAGCCCGAAATTGGAACCATATACTCTCCTTACATGACCCTGAGACAGCAGCTGTAAGCCTAACCAACATTCTACTCCAGCTGCAAGACAAGTTCTTCCTGCTTATCCACAGGCTTTATAAACCCAACAAAGCTGAATGTCTATCCACTGAACTCAAGCATCTTTTAACTATAAGGGATGAAGCATGGCAAAAATAGAAACAGACCCCCGACAACTGACAACCCCACCTGTTTTATAATATTGCGCAACCTAGCCAAGAAGTCCATCAGAAGGCACAAAAGTAATTGTCATACGAGAAACAAATTACTCTCTTACATTCCCCCAAATATTTTTGCAAGAAGGATAGAGTACTTACAGGATGAAAGCCTCCTCATGATGCACTGTCTACAAACACCGTTCAATGTGGTATAACAAAACTTTCTCCAGAAGATTTCCTTAAAGGATTTAGCAATCTCCCATCAATAAACTCTACACCTCTAGCAGATCATGCATTGCCCACCCCACCACCATTCATCCCCCTTCCACTTCAATGAATACATATCAAAGTCGTCTATTTTATACTCGAAAATATTTCCACTTACATCCCTCCTGGATCAGACAACATAAACCCCTGGTTCATACATCACTGCAGAGAGTATCTATGTCTTCCTCTCACCCACATATGTAATCTACGTCTCACACAAAACATCATGCAGCATTTTTGGAAAACTGCTCTAATTAAACCCCTCCCAAAGCAAACCAACCCAGAATATGCCTTTCGCTTCTGTTCGATATCCACCCTCTCAATTCTTGAAAAGATAGTCTAAACCCATCTCTCTCTCTACATATCCAGTTGTACCACCTGCTGTCCTCCAAACAACATGGATTCTGTCCTGGACAAGTAATATGACATCACTTTGGTCCTTAACTGATGACATCCTGCTAAACTCTGATAATGGCCTCCTTACAGGTGCCCTATTTACAGACCTGATAAAAGCATTTAACCTCACTGAGCACTATCTTCTCCAAAGCAAACTAAATGAAATTGGTATCAGTCCAGGCACTGCTCCCTGGTTTAAAAGCTTCCTCACTGATAGACACTTTAGAGTTAAAATAGGATTGCCCCCATCAGAATCAGCACCTATTGCCAACGGTATAGAGAGGAATCCATTTGTTGCCCCTTCCTCTTCTCCATATTCATTAACAAACATCCTTGTGACTTCTCCCATGTCCCACTTATCCTCAACACTGATTACATGGTCATTTACCAATCAGGTCACTCCTGTGCCAAATCCAGTCAGACTTACATGAGCTCCGCCAATGGTTCATAAACTATTTCTCAACCGCACTGAGACCAAAACTATGCTTTTTGGAACTTCAGAGAAAATTCACCAAGCACATAACTATTTTACTATCTTCAAGCTACACAGACATTCTGTACAGACAACCTCCACCCTTCAAATACCCAAGACTATCGTTTGATTAGTCACTAAACTTCCATTTCCACATAGACAAAGTGAGAGCTAAAATAAATTCCCTCCTCTTCTGGGCCAAGATGATCTCCCCTTTTCTGCACCAAACAGCCAGAGCAGTCATTGGCAAAGGAGTTTTTCATTCTCAACTAGAATATGGGCTCCCAATGTTTGCTTCTACATCCAAGAAAAACATTGTCACACTCCAGACTCTCTCTGACAGCATCTGAGTCATTACAAACTCACCTCTTTGTGTGCATCACTGTGTCACCCTAGGAAAAGCCAAATGGCTACTCATAAAACAAAGATATAACCTACTTTTAGGAATTCAACTTTATAAACTAGTCCACCTCTACACATTTACTCCCCTTGCAGCTAGACTTCAAGAAAAAAGCCTTCTCATACATTCTGAGACACGACTCACAAGCCACACCCACTCTCATTACCCGTAGAACTCAAACTCCACAGCACTGCACATTCTGAGACACAACTCACAAGCCACACCCACTCTCATTACCCGTAGAACTCAAACTCCACAGCACTGCACATGCTTCCTTCTCTCAGGCACCTTCTCTTTGGCAAGCTGTCCGCATCGACATTAAGGAAGTCATCACTTATTCCAAATTCAGAATGCAACTTAAAAAAAGTAATTCTTCATCCAAGCCAAATGCTCCTGCTTCATCACAGGACATATTATTTAACTTATCTCCTTTCCAAGTGTGTTCTCTGTCAAGATTGACCCACTTTAAAAACTAATGCAAATATTGCATATTGCACTCTGCTTGATTGTACATTGCACTGTGCTTGTTCACTAGAATGCATATACACAGTTTTTCTATGTAATTAGTCTGAACTACTCTGTTATTGCTTACGTTTTTGTATTTTTTGTTTGCGAAATGTTTTGTATTTTACATGGGCTGTGCTGTGATCAGTGCAATACCCCAGTAAACAAATATAAATAAGATAAAATAAAATAAATGAAATTAACACTGTCACAGTGATATTAACACTGTTACCACAGAATGCTTGGTTTTCTGGTTCATTTTCCTGTTGGGGTGTCTTATGTGGAGAGTTTGCATATCATTCCCTTGTCTGTAAAGGTTTCTGCTGAGATTTCCAGCTTTCTCCAACACTGGGAAGACATGCTGGACTAATTGGTGAGCTATTAATTGCCCATATGTATGTTTTCTAGCACATTTGGGCATGTATCTTTATATATGCTAATGCGTAGATACAGGAAGCTATATGTCATGTGGGACATATACTGTACATCCTTCTAGGAGGCATCCTCAGTAGAGACATCATAGAGGTGAGTAACAAATCTACAGTGCCTGTTTAGTTTACTGAGCATTCTGCTGAACATACAAATTCTGCAGGTGTGTGTGTGTGTTTATAGGTTATAGGTTTATAGGTTAGTACTAGGTAAGCTGCCCTTGCGAGCCTAGCTAACTATCCCTTGTGAGACTCGAACCCTACACCTTGTAAGGTAAATATTTAAGCATTAGGCCATCCTCCCAAGCAATGTGTGCGTGTGTGCGTATCTATGTGCTGACATCCTGACCAAAACTGGGTCTATCATGACCCTAAACAGGATAAAGTGGGTACCAGAAAATGAAGGCATGACTGACTGAATGTTGTTGTCTTTCGGCTTTTCCTGGTTACGGGTCGCCACAGCGGAACTCCAGTCCGCTAATGATTGGCAGTAGATTTTCATGAACGCTGAGGTGCCAGCTCGACATTCAACCTTCAACGAAGGCACGCCCATTTACGCATGTCTTTCGAATGCCCACCCAACCGCGGGGAGGACATGCAGATTCCACACAGAAGGCACTCCTCGCACTCCAGCGGAGAATCGAACGGGAGAACCTCTTGCTGTGAGGCAACAACGCTACCGCTGCACCACCGCGGAAGTATGACTGACTGGATGAAAAAGTAAAATATATGTCAGAAGATTAGAAGCTAGTGTAGGCATGTTAGAACAATGAAGTACAAATGCAGAAGTAATCTTGAACATTTTTAAATATGAACAATACTTATGATTTTTACAGTTAAATGCAGATTTTGAGAATGTTAATTCTGCATTCTCAATATCAAACATCAGGCTGACATAACAGAATTTTAATAGGTACATCTCATATGCTTGTTGATTCCATGAAGACAGGTTTGTTACAAAAACAGTATATTTTGGGTGTATGATTGATTTTATTATTTCTTTTGGTATTTTGACAAAACTTGTTTTGGCTTATGAGTTATGTCGACATTTTGACAAAAAGGTTTTTGCTCTAGTTTTACCACTAAAATTAAATAAATATATTTTGAATCAGAAGATATATTGTTAGCATTTATAAAAATCCATATACTCATATACTACTTTACATTTATTTGAAATTGTAAAATCATGCCTGCAGACAAATCAGCATTTTTAATGTTTTAAAGAATAAAAACAAGCAAGAGCCGGTCTGCTCTTCAAAGAATCTGACATTTTATCACATTCTCTCTTTCTCTAGCTACTAGGACTTGGGGTGTTCATTGAAAAAGCAATAGTGTATAAAACATCTTTTTCTTTTTCTTGTTGCTTCTTTTTGCTTCTCATGCTCATTCTAATCCCCTAAAATCTCAGTCAGTTGTTTCTTTCTTGGAGGTTAACAGTACCCTTGGGTTACTACGCTGCCTTTTTAAGACTCAGCAAGATTTTTACTTTAGATCAGACTGTGTTTCATCCTAATTGAAAGTAAGTCAGCAAGAATGTGTGCGTGTGTGTGTGTGTGTGTGTGTGTGTGTGAGTTGCATTTTAATAAAGGACAGAAACAGAGAGTATGGTAGACTATTTTCCTCCTTACTGCTGTGCTACAAAAATGAAACGCATGATATTATAATATGATTTTTATATAGTTCATAATAGTAGATTATAGGACAGTGATAAACTGAGGATATACCAGTACAGGTACACATATCAGGCTCATTGTGGACTTATCAGGAAAACATTAGGTGCCATAGCATGGATAGTAAAAGAAACCTGACAACAAAGTATGAAAACAATGGATGGTAAAGATTTTACCTGAAGATGTAAATGACTACCTGTGGGGGAAAAAGATTCAGTGATACCTAGAATGGAACCATGGCTTAAAAGGAAGGCCAACAAATGCCTTGGCTGACTGATGTAAAATAACAGAATTCTGTCCTTAGAATTCACTCATTTAAATTATAATATTAAATATAGATATTTACAAGCAGTGACGTAATTCAACCAGAAACTTTAACTGAAACTAAAACTCAGTGGAAAACTATACTTAGGGGTGGGGTTAAAAAGAAGTCCTCTTTAAATAGTACTAGAACTTTCTGTTGGACTAAGGACAAGGTATGGAATATCAATGTTTGGGGAGCAAAAGTCTGAATCCAGAAAATGTAAGTCTAAACACCTGACCCAAATAAGTTCCACAGAAGGAAATGCAAAATAACGGGTCTATATTATATGAATGAAAGTTCATATATTCGAAAGCTGTAAACTGCGAAAATGCTGGACTTCGAATCCTTACAGCCCCCCACACCCCATGCTAATTATGTATACCAACTCTGAGATCGCACTACAATGAGGAAAGGGCAAATTTCCCGATCTTCACTGTACTGCAATCTCACAAAAAACACATCAATAAACGGCATTTTTGCATATACAGCCATTCGTTATTTTGGACTTTCGTTCTCCTAATAGGAACCCCAAAATAACCACTAAGCCCAAACTGCATAAACCAAACATAAATTCATTTTAAAATCCCTGAATGATAAGATATGTTTTAACTATCATCATTCAGATATACAGAATTTTTAGACAAAAACAAGAAATAGTGAGAAATGTAACTTTAAAACAGAGTGCTATGAACACTCCCATAAAGGCATCTCTGCCTTCTGTACCTACTCATTTTTTATTTTTACTTTAGAATTGCTGTAGTATAATTGCCACAGTTAAAAAATTCTATCCCACTTTTTTTTAATTACAAAACAAAAAAAGTACAATTACCTCCCAAAGTTTGTAAAACAAAAGTAAACACTGGTGCATATATTACTGTAAATACTGCACAGTAACATGACTAACTAAAAAAAATAACCTAAACAACTGTAATCTTTATTCAGTCTTTGTGACAGCAAAATCGTAAAACTCCCGACCAGTTAGACATACATTTTGGAAAGCATATTTTGAACATTGGCTAACAAGGAAGCTAAGAAAGAAGTTGCAATAGCAAAGAATAGGGCATCAGAGGCACTATACCAACTTCTGGAAAGTGACTTAATAAGTGGCACAAAGAAACTATATCAGGTTGCAAAGCAAAGACGGAAAGATAAAGAAGATAGTCAGACACCCTTCATAAGGGATGCCAGCAACAACCTGCTCACCAGTTCACAGGACATCAAAGGCAGATGGAAGGAGTATTTCCAACCGCTTCTGAATGAAGAAAACCCCACAGAAGCTGTATTGCCCCATAAATAGCCTATGATGAAAGAAAAAGAAGTAAGAACAGCACTATGGAAAATGAAGTCAGGGAAAGCAGCAGGCTCAGATGCGGTCACAGCAGATATGATAAAGATGCTGGGTGAGCTAGGGGAGAAATGGCTTCTGAGGGTGCTAATAGCAGTGTGGAGAGAAAGGTGTATCCCAGATGACTGGAGAATAAGCATACTCATGCCAGTGTACAAGAACAAAGGAGACATCCACACCTGTGGGCAGTACAGGGGTATCAAACTCCTATCACATTGCATGAAAGTTCTGGAGACGGTGATTGATAAACGGATATGCAGAGTAGTAGAATGTAAGATGAGAGATGATCAGTTTGGATTCATTCAGGATTCAGCACAATTGACCTGATGTTTGCAGTGAGGCAGATACTTGAGAAGAAGCTAGAGATGAGGACAGAGTCCAACTGGGCATTCCTAGACTTGGAGAAAGCATATAGAATTAGTGAAGGCTATGTACAAGGACCCAATGATTCAAGTACGAACAGTGTTCAGCCTTACAGAGGGGCTCCCAGTGGGGGTGGATGTACACCAGTCTTCAGCTCTGAGCCCACTGCTGTTCATACTGGTGATGGACTACATTAACAAACATGTCGGAGGGGACGTATCAACAAAGTTGCTGTATGCAGACGATGTGGCATTACAGGCAGACTCTGAGCTAGAACTTCAGCAAAGGATAGGAGAATAGAATGCAAAACTGAAGGCACATGGGATGAAACTTAGCACAGATAAGATGGTGGTAATGGCAGCAAACTGGGGAAAACAGAAGAAGCTGAGAATAGAGATAGAAGGGAAGATAGCGGAAGAGGTAAACAGCTTCAAGTATCTGGGAGGGGTGGCGGAGGAGAAGGGAAGTCTGAATGAAGAGGTTGAAGCTAGAACCAGAAGGGATGCAGCCAACTGGCATAGAGTGTCAGGTGTAGTCTATGACAGAAGAATGCCAAAGAAGCTGAAAAGGAAGGTCTACAAGACAGTGGTGCGACCAGTACTACTGTATGGTACAGAAACCAGGGCAGTAAGGGCAGAACAGTTGAAGAAGCTAGAGGTGATGGAAATTAAGTGCCTGAGAAGGATGATAGGATGCACACTGTGGGACAGATGAAGAAATGAGGACATAAGAGCAGAAACCAAAGTAGCTCCAATTGCAGAAAAGATCAAAGAGAACAGATTATGCTAGTTTGGACACGTGCAGAAAAGCAGAAGACAATCTGGTGAGGAAGATTTGGGACAGACAAGAAGAAGGTAAGAGGAAGCGAGGATGTCCAGCAAGAGGTGGATGGATTGTAAAAGAAGATCTGCGACAGTCAGGCATGAGTGTTGAAGAAGGCGGGGTGTGGCACTGAACGGCGAGAGTTGGCAACAGTTAACACGATACCCTGACACCATGTAGAAAAAATGGGAAAAAAGGGGGCTGATGATGATTTTGAACATTGCAGTCACTGCCCACATGAAAATAAGCATGCTTCCATTGACATCATAACATTTTCAGAGTATTCTTGAAATGAAAAATGGTAATTTCTATGTGCTGTTGATGAATTCTCAATTTTACTTCACTAAAATGAAAGTGAAATAAGGAAGTTGCAACTCAAAGTTTTATTTAACTTTTTACTGAAGAAGTCCACTAGACACAAATGTCTCATTTCAGGGGCTACTAGGAAGTGCTGTCTGATTAAATTATTTGCTCAGAGTCAGACAGTAGGCAAATGGAGGTAGAAGGAATCAAACCCTGCATGCTGGACTATAGGAAGCTAAAAGCTTAGAGTCTTACTCCTTGGAACAAACTGCCAGACTCATATGGAATACAACAGCCCAAGTTATAACAACATTACCTTCCATGCAGTGCTAGAGGAAGGTGGGTGGGGCAGAGACATATTTGACCAATATATACTGAAAAAACAAGGAAGCAGCAGCTATGTCAGTGAACACAGTGAAGACTCAGGTGTAGGAGGAAGAGTATGGTGATGTCACAGAATGAATTTTGGATGGCTTCTGAGAGATTCTGGAAACTATCTGGCAACTTGTGAGGTGAAGTTGGGATTACTGCCCAGGCTTTACTCAGAAAGGCTGGATAAATGATGATCTTGACTGGAAATATTGTTGATAGGTAAAACAGGCACTTTGTGGAACTCCTGATTCAGTGAACATACCTTCCTTTGAGAAGGCAATGTCAGAAGCATACGGTGGAACTGAATGCATTTTTGTTGGCAAGGTCACTATAGATATTCCACTGTGGCAAGGCTGCAGGAATGAATAAGATAAAAAGAAGCACTAATGGAGCTGGACATTATCCGGTTGTCATGGTTAACACTTCTTTTTTATGTTGCCTGGAAGTCTGGCACAGTGCCTGTGGACTAGCAGTCCTGGGTGGTGATTCCTATTTGCAAAACAGGAGACAGGAGGGTGTGTTACAAATATGTACATTAAACAAGTTCCATGAGAAAGCATGTGCTAGGGTGATAAAAAAGAGACTTTACCCAATATATGTGAGCTTTTGATTTAGGAGAAGCAATGTAGAGTGCCTCATCATGGAACACTGAATCAGGTCTTACGGTACTATGAACCAGTGCCCCATTCCATCTACTGTTCAAGGGAAGAACATAAAAAAAGCACTTCACTGTTGTAAAACAATCCCTATATTGTAAGTGACTGGCTTATTACAGTTAGAGCTACAATCCCCCCAGCTCTTCCCTGAACAGCAGAAAAAAAAAAAAGGACTTTCCTTCTACTGGCATACACAACCAGGTGGCCAGATGCACGACACACAGTCCCGCAACCCCAACCCAGCCATTCAGGTCCCATTTGTGTGCCCTGCTCACAACCTTCCATCAACATATTTAATTAAAAAAATACTTTTTTCTTTTAAATTATGTAAACTGTTTGCTACAAGTGTAGTAAACAGTTGCTACAGTTTATACCCTGCCTGCAGACAGTGCTACAGTACTTGTTTCATTAAAAAAAAATCTTCTTTTTAAACTGTGACATTTTCTACAGTTTATACACTGCCTGCATGCAACATTATAGTGCTCATGTTTTAGTTTAAAAAAAGTCTTCTTTTTAAATTGTAGCAAACAATAGATATAATTTATACCCAACATGCATGGAGTGCTACAGTGCTCAAGTTTTAGTTAAAGATTTTTTTTTTTTACTGTTAAATTGTAGAAAACTTCTTGCTCCAATATAGCAAGCAGATGGTATAGTTTAGACCACACACAGAGTGCTACAACACTCAGGTCTGATCACAAATGCAGCTTGTGAAAGTTAGTTTGCATTAAAGAGAGAGTTCAGGACTGGCTGATCACCCCCCCCAACATTCTGCACCTGGGGCAGTTGCCCCTTCTGCCCCATCCTAGCTATGTTACTGTGCAGCAATATGCCATTTAGTCCCCCTATTTGAGGAGTGAGAGTTGCACCAACCATTCTCAGTGTTAAGCTGATCAAATTCAAGATGAGCATAGGAATCCACCAAGAGTGAGCCTAGTCTCCCCCTCTTGTTTGTGACTTTGATGGACTGGACACCAAGGCATAGTCAAGGTTTGGAAAGTATCCAGTTTGGAGATGTGAGGGTTGCATTTTTGTTGCTTGCAGATGATTATGTCCTCTTAACCTCATGAGACTGTGGTATCCAGAATGCATTGGTGTGGTTTACTGACAAGTGTGGCTGGGATGAAGACCAGCACCTTCAAATCAGAGGTCTTGATTTTCTCTGGGAAAAGAATGGATTTCTCTCTGCAGATAAGGGTGGCAGATACCACATATGGCAAAAGTTAAATAACTTGGGAGCTTGTTCCTGAATGAGGGTAGAGAAGAATGGGAACTGGACCAGATGATGGGTAGAGCAGCAGTATAGCATGTATTCAAGCAGACTGTGGTGGTGTTGTACAAACTGAGTCATAGACAAAGCTTTCAATTTAACAGTCAGTCTATGGTTCCTGTGAAGTCTGCCAACCTATCTAGATAGAATTTTGTAGATAATTCTGTCATTTGTAAATACTAATATAAGCCACAGGCTTGTTCTCTTAAATGGAAGAAAAATGTGTTAAATGTTGAACATCAAAAATGTAACAACAGTGCACTCTGCTGGAAGAAAGCTGATAAGTCAAGCCTTGTAGAACTGTTTGATCTCAAACTCAGAGTCATGATGTCTGGACCAGCAGATTATTTCTATTGTTTTGAGACCAGAGTTAATTGCTAGACTTTACATATATAATGTCTTTAATTGCTGTGGTTTCCTGACCAGGTGCAAGATCAAAGATATGTTAAACTCTGAGTTTCTTTTAGCCTGGGAAACCAGAGATGTGTCAAGAATGATGTAATGAGAAGCAGTACTGTGGTATCAAGTTAAGGACAGAAAGAAAGGAGACCATTTTGGATTTTGTCTAAAGCTGACAACAACTCACCAGTACTTTGTTTTTACTCTGTGTGTAAGTTTATTTAGAACTGTGATTGCTCTTAGGAAAATATAGAAAATAGTAAATTTAGTCTAGCTATTTTCTATATTTATGTCAGACTATACTACAGTATTACTTTAAGCATTTTCCTGTGATCTCTGAGCTCTTGACTAGCACTGTGTAGCAAGAAGTATTGTTTTGTGTTTTTTATTATTTATTATTAAATATTTTTAAACCTTTCAACTGTGGCTGTTTTGTGTAGAGATAATTTAAGCTCTAGAGTACATTGCACGTATATAGTGATACTGTACAAAGCCACTCCAATAGTCTTGCTGCTCAGTCACACTTACTATTTGGATAATAATATTGCACACTAATAACTGAACACCCTTGGCCTTAGAGTAGCTGATAAGTAAGGGTCCTGGTGGCAATGATTTCTGTCTTACAGTCTGGAGAGAAGGGGCACAGCTAGTGAACTTGTGCCAGCCTTCCCTAGGAGTGTCTGTGTGGTTGTATATAAATCATATCTCAAAGTGTGTGTGTGTGTGTGTGTGTGTGTGTGTGTGTGTGTGTGTGTGTGTGTGAGCTACTTGGGCAGGGACATGAAGCACTGGTTGGACAGAGAGGTACTGGAGGTTTTAGCTTGACCACTAGGCTGAGACCTGTACCCTATAGCTGTGCTGGTGGGGAGTCTTATTGGGGATCTGGAGAGAAAGGGAAAAACCAGCCACAGACTGACTGTGATCTCTGTGTGCTCTTAAGGGAAATTATATTTTAACTGTATGTGTATTTGTTATCCTTCCCAATATGTGGACATCCCTCACTGGTGTTAGTGGTGAGGATTGAGGCTCCTTGATTACTGGGTCAGTGCATGGGTGCCACATATTAATTGCTTGGTAGTGGTGGGATATCCACACCACATATTAATTGGTTGGCAATTGGCTTGTAGTGGTGTGGATAGTGAATTCCTGTAGCTTGTGTACAGTGATCACTGAAGGGGTTTTTGTACTCTAAATTAGCCATGCCGTGAATATTCAGAGTTCAGATAACAACTGTTTTATTTCTTTTGTTAGCTTAGTCAGGGAGAGCAGGCAAGCATGTCAGCAGAAGAGTATGGGAAGCTGTCAAGGAGCCAGTTGGCTGAGATGTGCCAGGCTAAGGGACTGGTGCATGGAAATCTGACTAAGGCAGACATGACTGCAGCTTTGGTCACAGCTGCATCAGAAAACATCAATCAGGAGGGCGATCAGACTGGCCATGGAGATGTACAGCACTCAGAGAATGGGCAGCTCAACCTTTCTGCAGAGGACTTAAAATCCATCTGGAGATAAAGAGACTTGAGTTGGAGGCCAGGCATTTGGAAACAGAAGCAGCAGAGAGACCGAGACATCTACAGGCTGAGGAGAATGACAAACTGCTATGCCTGGAAGCTGAGGAAAAGGATATTCAGAGGCAGCATGAAAAGGAGATGTTGACTTTTCACCAGAGTCATGGAGGTAATGGGGAAGGGAGTAACTGGACTCCAGAAGCACAAACGTTCAGTAAATTTCTTCCGCAGTTTACAGAGGGAGATAATTTTGATAGTTTTGTTCATATGTTTGAGAGGATATGTAAACAGTATGATGTTAACCAAAGGCTCTGGGTACGGTTCCTGACTCCCTTACTCCATGATAAGAACTGTCTGTTAGAATTTTTTAAGCTAACACCTGAAACTTATAGGAAAAAGTTTTGTGAGAATAGATGTAAGGCAGATGAATGTGTGTGTGAATATGTTCTGAACTGAGCACTTATTTTCACAGGTGTGTGAGTGGATGTCAGGTCACCACTTTTGAAGGGCTGTCAGACCTTTTGGTGAGGGAACAAGCCCTTAGCACTTTGCTTGAAGACATGAGGATCTGGTTAGCTGATAGACAATGTGCTAATATGAGTTGGGGAAGAAGGGAGACCTATACCTAGCAAGCAGGGCATCTCTGTACAGGAAAGGGACCCCCAGTGATGCTCATGGGTCTAAAGGAACCCATGATGGGCAGCCCAGACTGCCCCAACAGAATCTGCCAGTAGTAGGGGAAGCCACTAGTCCAGGTACATGTCCAGGACCTAGGGTTAAATGTTTTGAATGCAATCAGTGGGGCCATGTGGCATATAGATGTCCATGGAGGCAAGGTGGGGAACAAAAGGCGAGGGAGTCAGTAAGTGGGAAAGACAAAATGCCAATAGTAGGTTGTGTAGAGACAACAAGGATACCAAACTACCACAATAGGTTATATCCTATTGTAGTGAATGGCAAAGAGGCCAAGGGGTATGTTGTGGAAAGAATAATATTTTACGAAGTGGGGTCAATGGATGTGGATTTAACATATGGTGCGGGTGTCCTTTGGGTGTTTCACATAGGAGGTGTGTCAGGCAAAGTGCACATGAAGAGATCTGGGACCAGAGCCAGGATATTGCCAGGGAGAGTTAGGCGATCCCACTGGATCCCGCTGGAGAGTGCAGTTGTGGTGAGGGAAGCCTGGTCTACCTCAATCTTCTTGCGACCACTACAAAACTTACCAGGAAAACAATTTAAAAAATGGAATGATGGATGGAAAATAAAGTATAAAAGAATGTCTCAGACCTGGAGGACATGTACTGTGTTGGCAGTGGTATGCTGACCTCCAGAGCAGGCCAGTAGAGCACCCTATATCTCAGAATCCTGTGTGTGCAGCTGAAGCACATATGCTCATGTGATGAGAAGAGAGAAAATGGGGCTGAGCAGATGCTGGCATGAAAAGTAGTCACTGGTTATATGATAGCTGTACACATTATTCTCTTGAATCATAGGGCCTAACAGTACTCACGTCTTGGCAAAGGAGGCATGAAAAGCCATTTTGTCAGAGTCCTTACTCCTTCCTCACAGAAGTAAAACTGTGTGAAATGCTGTTATTGTGTATAGTTCCAGGGAAGGGGTGGGGTGTCAAAGGGGTCAGCATCAGGAAACATCCCATTCTTTTCAGAATGTGGACAGAGAAGAGTAACAAAAGAGTAACAGCTAAGTGCTAAACATTAAACAATATTAAAAAAATAATAAAACAGAAACTGCAGCAGTGAACCTGGCCTAAAATGAGTAACTATCAAATGGTACAATTAATGTTAATATCATAACACTAGTACAAAAATTGGTTTTGATGTAGCAATTTGTTAGCAGTGTGAGGCAACTTGAATAATTAAATGGAAATTACTTTATTTCCATGCTTTTTAATGTTGTTAAATTATAATTACTATCCAACAGGGTCTGAACAGTAACTACTATGGGATGTAAAAATATATGTCATGCACCAGTGATTGATTCTGGCAGAATGAGATTTCAGTTAATGGTTCAGGCAATTGGCTGATGAGCATACCTCCAAGCACTACAAAGCCTAGCAGTGGCCTTTAACAAATCATAGCAGAGGGACAGAAAGAGGCTCACTTTCTTGTTTTTCACAATAAAAGATCTTTACATACTAGATCCTATAGAGTTGGTGGTAGTGAATCGTTGAAGTCACACAGTGACACAACAGGTACCAATACTGCCTCACAGCAAGGTGTTATTCAGGTTGGTTCTCAGCAAGGGTGCCTTCTGTGCAGGCTTATTTATTCACTTTAATAAAGTAATTAGGATTCAATATATCAAGGTACTACAGTGAGGGTAAAAGTTGGATCCAAGCAAACGCATGATTTTAAGCTCTCTTGAAGCACTAGACACGGATGTCCTTTGTCCTTGTTATTATTCGCAATGGGCGTGCCTTCGTTGAAGGTTGGGCATCGAGCTGGCAACTCGGTACCGTAAAAATCTACTGCCAATCATTAGCGAACCGGAGTTCTGCTGTGGCGACCCCTAACTGGGAAAAGCCAAAAGACAAACAACAACAACTTTGAACCACTTAACAGCATAATTTCTTTACATTTGTTTTAACTACTGAATCTGAAGTAGGTATCAGGTTGTAAGATGAACATAAAAAAGACTAAGGCTAATAAAGTTAACTTTACCCCTGACACCCAGATTATGCCAAAGTTTCCTTTCCTGGATCACTCAGGTCCTGTTAGGTATCTTTGGATTAAATTTCACAATATGCTTATTGATATATTACATGTTACATACTCTGAGGTTACACAAAGAAATAAAGAATTTAATTGGAAGGGGGTTGCTGCTAGATCTACTATTTAACTTTCATTTCCTGCTGAGGGTCCCCACTGATTTCATCCTTGATCTACTGAGGTAAAATACAACTGATAATGGATTTTATTTTGGGCAATGCTAGGCACAGAATTTTGTCGGAGATTCTTACACTCTCAATTTCTAATGGAGGATTAAAACTGTCAAATCCTATGCATTTGCTAAATCTGCAAGATTAAAGCAAACAAAGGAGTTACTCTCCCCGCACAAGTCAGATGTATAGAAAACATTGCATGGGATGAATTAGGGGGAAATATGCAAGTTTAAAAGAACCTAGCAGAAACAGACATATATCTGTTATAGGCAAGCCACAGTTTGTTTTAGAGTCACTACAACTGATCAAACAAACTATTCATCTTCACGGTTACAAGGTATTCTCCCCATCAAAATCTCTCACTTGTTTTGAGGTGGATATTAAAAGATACTTATATATAGAAGTGATCTTATTTTGCAGGAAAAAATTATTAGTAACAGGTCTCCCTACTGGTTAACTGCAATACGAGGAATGATTTGCCAATACTGTTTTGCATAAAAGTATATATCCCAAGTTAGTAAGTGACCTTCTTCACACTGAATTGACTGTTATACCCTTGAAAGACTGGCTCAGTTGGATCACATGGTTCACAGAGGTCAGTAGTGATATTATTTCTGATCAACAAGTGCTTAATCATGACATTTACAAAATTATTTTAGCAAGTATTGATATATTACCTATTATTATAGCTAATATATATTGGCTAATATATTAGCTATCAGATTATTACATATAAATATAACTTATATTATATAATAAAATAATCATTTATATATATTATATAAATTATTATATAACTATAATAGCTAATATATTATTATTATAAGTATTGATATATTAGCTTTTAGAAAACTGTTGAAAGTTTAGTACAAATAGCCTCAAAATTAGCCCTAACAGAGACATTTATCCCAACCCCAGCCCCATTAGCAACCCTCCAACCTTAACCTACACCCCTCGACTTAATGCTAACCAGGCATCTATCATTACCAATAGGAACAGAACAGATATTTTAATAGTGAATATGAATATAAGAAGCATTAACAACAAAATCCATGATCTCCATGCTGACATCTCTATTTACTCACCTGACATTGCACTACTTACAGAGACATGGCTAAACCCAAACACCAACAGTAATGAAATTCTACCACCAGGTTACAACATTTTACATACTGACAGAACAAACAGAAGAGGTGGTGGTGTTGCACTACTCTTTAAAAAACACCTCTCAATTGAATCAATAGTTGTCACTACCTTAGAACTTAAAAATTCAGAAATGATAACTGTCAAGCTAAACATCAACCCCAAAAAACATATAATAGGTCTCTATATGCCACCAGGGGATAATATCCCAAAGCTAGAAAACATCCTACAATGGTGTAGCAATAACCTACCCCAGGGAGCACCGATAATGGGTGATCTCAATAAATAGACTTGTCAGACTGCAATTCTCCAAATCCCAAGTATTACATAAACCTATTTGGCTTCTCACAACTCATCCAAGGACCCACCAGAATTAACAAATCCTCCAACAAACATTCTGATTTAGACTGGATGTTAACAAACAGACCAGCTCTTTACCCCTACTCAGGTTGTCTCCCAGACTCCCTCAGTGATCACTATTCCACTTATGTGGTCAGAAAAAGAGCAAACCTGACCAAAGAACCTATTCTACTAGAAATAAGAAACAAAAAGGAACTTAACCCCAACAAACTTGTAGCCATGCTTAAACATTGTAATTGGACACCATTAAAAAACCTACTACTTCAAGAAGCCATTAATTACTTCAACACGACCTTCCTCTCCATTCTAAACTCCCAAGTGCCGACTAGATACATACGTGTAAAATCTAACTATGCCCCATGGCTACAAAAAGAAACACTAAATCTTCTCAAACGTAGAGATAAGGCATGGACTACCTGGAAATCAAACACTACAAACTTACCTGGAACTGAGAAACAAAGCTAAGAAATAAATTAACATATATAAAGTTAACTACTACACTGAAATAAAACAGGAACCCCCCCCTCCCACCACTACCAACAACTCAGACAATATTGCTACTCAATTTAACAAATATTTTACAGAAACCATCCTAGAACTATCCAAAAATCTAACTCCCTCAATAACCAAACCCTCCATCACCACAAAAAATAACTCACCAGTATTGTTTCTCCAACCAGTGTCAACTAACACTATCAAAAAACTACTGAACAAAATTTAAACCCACCAGACTGGCTGCTGACAGCCTACCTGCCAAATACTTGCAGTTAACAGCAGAAGGTAAAACATACCCCGTCTCACTACTAATCAACAGATCCATAGCTGAACACCAGGTCCCTCCCATCTGGAAAAACTCTTATATCATTCCCCTACATAAAGGTGGCCCATCAGCTGAACTAAATAACTATAGACCAATTGCAATATTGTCTCCACTATCTAAAATTCTTGAAAGAGTAATTCATAAGCAGGTTACTAACTACCTACTCACTAACAATCTTCTAACAAATACCCAACATGGTTTCTGACCATACCATAGCACAACAACTGCACTAATGTCTTTCACTAACACTGTAAGCTTCCACAGAACTAATAATAACTATGTCTCTTCTATTTTCCTAGACTTGTCAAAAGCCTTTGATATGATCTCTCATACTAACCTACTTAATACCCTCACTGATCTACATTTTTGTAACTCCACACTTGCATGGTCCCAAGATTACCTCACAGGGTGGCAGCACAAGGTGGCAGGAAGCAGTCTCCTAGCAGCAAACTCTTTCTCCCCTACTACCAGTGACCATTGGAGTTCCTCAGGGCTCTATCTTAGGCCCACTTCTATTCTCTATATTTACTAACAACCTCCATCTGGCAACCATGCATCTCTCATCCAACAAACTAAAACTCAGAGCCTTTAATGAAGTTAAGTCGTGGCTTACAAATGCTAACCTAATCTTAAACCTTAAAAAAACAAACTAATGATCTTTCTACCTAATAAAGCTGCTCCTCCCCCTAACACTGTCTTCATTGCCTCACCTAACAATACCATCATCACGCCATTGCCACACACTAAACTTTTAGGAGTAGAAATGGACTGCAAACTTAAATTTGATATTCACATTTCCCAACAGTGAAAAAGTTACATAAAAAACTCAGTACTCTATACAGGAATAAACACTACTTTACCAAAAATACCAAAGTAGCCATTGCCCAAACACACCTAGTCTCCATTCAGAAATAGGCCATAACATATTCTAAATATCATATGGCCAGAAAGAGTTTTTCTACCTGCATCTGTGGTTATTAGGGTTAATGGAAGTAAACTTTCCATCTTCTTAGGAAAAGCAACTATTATATTTAATAATGATAATTGCAAAGAAATGTATTACAAAGAACTGGAAACTGAAGAACCCCTGTCTGATCCAATCATTTCTTCAACTCACCCAGGAAGTAATGAACTCAAAATTGGGGACAAAAAAACAGAAATGACTACTCAAATGAAGGTTGTTACCTTTTAGTTTTCTATATATTCAAGAGATATTCAAGAACAAACTGAACTACTTTTATGGTAGGTGTTATGGTCTAGTTTCTAGTTAACTGTAACCTTTTGCTTATTGCTATCTGCAAATCTTACATTTTGTTCATGGTCTTTTCTTTTGTATAATTGCTTTTGGACTAATTTCTGTATTTGTTACAAATATCATTTGTGTCTTATAATAAATTTCGTACAAAAAACAGCTTAAACAGGTGCTACTGTTAACTTGAAACAGAAAAAAAGAGATAAAACAAATCCAGACTGTTAAAATGAAAGCAAAAAGCAATAAGAAGTAAGAATTTTTTCAGATAAGAAATGAGAATTGTCATGGCTTACAAAAATGTTCCTAAATCCTACAGCAATGCATAAATCAGCATGACTACATTAATAACGAATATTTCAGTCCTGGTGTCAATATCAGATACTTATGTAGGCATCAGTGGCAGAGTTATATTATTATCTCCATACAAGAATACTCTATGTCCTTTGGAGGCCTCATGAGTTGACTAAAATATCTCCTAGCTGCAACACCTAACTAATTCAAAAATAACATTGGCAGGTGGCTAGAATGTCATGTTGAATCCATATCTTTTAAAGCTACACCTCCTTCACTGCACAGTTGACAGAATACACACACTATTTTGTTAAATTGATATGATCCATGAAGGGAAATGAACCCAGATGTAAACCAATATACTAATGTCTTCTATTCTGCAATATTGCTGTCAAGAACTGGCTTTCTTATTTTCTTGAGAGTTACTATCATACAAAGTATTATTAAACATTGCAACATGTACAACATTAAGGTAAGCTGCACCAAGCTGAAGCACTAAGATATTGTAACATTTGAGAATAAACTTGTTTTTACTGGTTATTACTTAGATATTTAATAAGTATTTCTTTTATTTAAGGGCATCTGTCTAAGTATTCAGGGAACAATTGCCATTTTAATATTATTGTGCTTTTTAGTGCACAGACTCCTGAGGGCCATAAGTATATCACATCCAACAGCAAGGAGTGCAACTGTTTCTAGCTCTGTACTACAAAACCTACAGAGATTTGTATCCTCACTTGGCTACAGACTTTGCAAACCAACATGTATGAACTCTGCTATCTATTAACCTTACATCTTTAGCTTAAATTCACCTCTCCATAGCCATTCATGTGTCGAATCTTGAGGAAGCACTCATGTTCTAGGAAATGTTTATCATCTGAATGCTGTCCTGTAAGTATTCTAGATGCCCACAATCTTGACTTTACTACTTTATACCAGCTGCATGGTCTCCTATGCACTTTTATTATATGGAAGTACCTGTCGCATGCTATTTTTCATATATATGCTGCTTAATTAATCTGTCATTCTGCGCATTGCATGTATTTTTCTATTACACTGCAACAGATAGTTTGTTCCTTGGGTCATTGATAAAAACATCCTTCAGGTGAATTCACTTTACCTGGATAACAACTGAATATAAACAAACAAACAAATAAATAAAATTAATTCTGCATTCTGCCTAATAGCATCGCATCTAGTTCCCATATACTAGGTGTCACCTAACATCTCCACACCTCCACAACTAGACATGTGCATCCCTTGTTGCCTGATACTCCCATATTTAAATCCTATATGTCCATTAGTTGACCTTCCCATTCCCACCCCTGCGACCTGCTGTACATATCATTTCATTTGCTGTTTACCACAAAAATCTTCCCCTACAGAGACCTCACAAGTCAGCATCCTCCTTTCTCCCAAGAAACCTTGTGTATGCGTCCATGCTTGGTTAATGCTCCCCCCCTTTTTATACTGTGCTTTCTTTTTCCTTGTTTCACACATTTTTGTCAGTCACATACTGTGATAGACTCCAGATAGTCTGATTCAGGTATAAGACTAAGGAGACAGACAGGTGGACACATGGTTTGTACTGCAGTGCTACTCTGATTACTTCTATTACACAGTAAGTAGCTTCATACATACTATATGCATTTGTATTGCTCTGAAAGTGCATAACATTAATATCCATACATAGCAGCATAGGTGACACATACTCTGGAATAAACAATGACCAATGATACATGTTTTGGAAAAGATAATGATTAACAAACTGGCTTTAGGTTCATAGGTAGGTAGGTATTGGGCTATCTGCCTGAAGGCATTTATAAGCCTAGCCAGAATGTGTTGGCTTTTGCCACCGCCTTAGATTAGTTTCCTGTGCCTCTGTCCAGCAGAGCCACTGAAGTGATCTCCGGGGTAAACTTTCTGTTTCCCATCCACTTGTCAAGGCTTCTCTTGAAGAGTGTTAGCGAGGAGGTCTGTCTAATGTAGATTGGAATCTTGTTCCAAAGCAAGGGAAGTTTTCTTGGACAGGAATCTATCCTTCCAGCGCGTCCCATTTATTGTTGTGGTGAGGTTTAGATCCCTAGAGTGTGTGGCTTGAGGGGATAAGGTTTTCTTTAGGTGGAGCATGTCCATCAATTCTGGGTTGGACATGGCCTTGTATGTCAGGCAGAGATCACCTCTGAGTAGGCGGTATGCAACCGAGTACAGCTGGAGTTTCTTCAGTCGAACTGCATAGGCCATCTCTTTGAGGCCAGTGATGCTCTTGGTGAGGTACTTCTGTGGTCTTTCCAGCTGTTGCAGGTGTCTTGTAAGGTACATTTCAAATGGGGCGTTGTATTGTATGATGGGTCTGATGAGTGATGTGTAGAGGGGCACAGTTACCTCTTTTGATCTGGATGCGAACCCTTTTGTGATTAGGTGGGCCACATAGAAGGATTTTCTAACCACTTTGGCAATGTGATTATCAAAGGAGAGATTACTATCGACTTGGGTCCCCAGATCCCTTATTATGTTTTCCATATTTAGGGGACTACCACCTATATGGTAGTTTGTGGGTACTTTGTTTTTCCAAAGGGGATGACTATGCACTTTTTGGCATTTAGCTTGAGGCCATGATTTTGACACCAGGTATCCATCTCAGTGAGACTCTTTTGGAGGACGTCTGTGTCAGCCGGAGAGTCAATTATAGCCCCTAGTTTGCAGTCATCTGCGAACTTGGTCAGCCATAGTCCTCCTGTGCTTGCCTGTACCTCTGAGAAGTGTATGCTGAACAAGAGGGGTCCTAGGATTGAGCCCTGGGGAATGCCACTTGTAACCGGTTTAGAGTCGGACCTAGCTCCCGCAACTCTCACCGTGTGGGTTCTGTCCATGAGCCAATTGGCAACCCATCTTGTGACGTAGGGGTTTATGTTCTGGCTGGTGAGCTTGTCTATAATACCAAAATGGGGAATGGTGTTGAAGGCCTTTGCGAGGTCTAGGTAGGCTGTGTGTACCACCTTTCTCTCATCTATAGCCTTGGTAACTGTCTCAAAGAAGTCCACCAGGTTTAGGAGGCATGACCTGCCCTTAACAAAGCTGAACTGGGTAGGGTCCTGTGTTTGGAGGTTCCCAATGTCTCTGTTAATGAGTTCTATGATGATGTGCTCCATAGCCTTGCAGACCAAGCTAGTCAGGCTTATAGGGCAATAGTTCCTGGGGTCTGTTGTGGCTCCACCTTTGTGGAGTGGAATAACCATTGCTGTGTGCCACTCTATGGGTACGTAGCCTGTAGAGAGGCTGAGTTTGAACAGTGTGTTTAGGTGAGGGGTTAGTTTGTCTTTGAGCTAGTGTAGGACGCAGCCTGGGACACCGGCCGGTCCCATTGATGCTGTGTTTCTGGCTTTGGAGAGGGCTGTTTTAACCTGAGTGTCTGTGATTTCAGGGGCTCTACATTCTTCTGGTATGATTATGGGCCCTTTTGGGGGTGAGGGGGGGGGGTGAAGTTTGCACTGAACCTGTCTGCCAGGATGTTGGTGATATCGGTCGGTTCAGAGTATTTTGTGCCATTCTGCACTAACTCCAAGCAGATCTGAGCATTGCCACTTAGATTCTTGACATAGCTAAAGAATGCCTTGTCATTATCTTTGGAGTCCTTGGCAATTTTTCTTTCAAAGCTCGCCTTGGATGATTTCATGAGGGATCATAGTTTCTTGCTGAAACTGATAAGGGTTGTCTTCCCTTCTTGGGATTTTACTCTTTTCTGTACTAGTTTCCTCCTTCTGTTGTATAGCTTGTTTATGGCAGGGGTCCACCTGACTGGTTTCCTTTTCTTGGAGGAGTGAGACTTGGTTTTGCTTGGGATAGCATGATCCATGCATTCTTGTAGGTGCCCATAGAATGCATTAGCAAAGGATTTTGCTGCTTGGACAGCGTTATCATTTAGCATGGGGGCTTTGAAACTTTCCACCTCGGTCTTAAGGAATGTGAAGTTCACTTTTGAAAAGTTTTTCATGGTGGTTTCCTTGTGTAGGGGTGGGTGGCGGAATGTGGATATCCAAAGTGATTTGTTTATGGTCAGATCTAACCAGCGAGAGTTTGACCTCCGGTGTGGAACACCGGTCGCCCATGTTGGTGATGACCAGGTCCAATATGTTGTCACCTCTGGTGGGAGTGTTGACCAGTTGATCCAGGGTGTTTGAGTTTATAAATTCTAGGAAATGTTGGGAAAGGGAGTTAGTACTTGAGTAGTTCTCCCAGTTAATGTTTGGGTAATTGAAATCACCCAATATTAGGGTACCTGGTAGGACCTTTATGTTTCCCAGTGTTTTCAGAAACATGGAATGGGGGTCCTGGGACATGATGGGTGATCTGTAGCAAGCTACAATTTGAATTGCAGTTTTGCCCATTGTTGGTTGCACGTGGATGATCTCTGAAGCATCGTGCTGTGCCACTAACCTGGAGGTGTGGGTATCCTTGATGAATATGGATACGCCCCCACATTTTGTATTTCGGTCTGGGTTCTGTGGCCAAAATGTATGGTATGAGTTGTAGCCTGGTAGTGCTGGGGTGCTCTCTGGAGCCATAAAACAAGTTTCTGTTACTGCACATAAATCAATTTTCTCCATACTGAGGAGTGCCTCGAGTTCATGCATTTTGAGGTTTAGACTTCTAGCATTGAGTAGCATTACCCTCAGTTTTTTGTTACTTGTGCTATTTACAGTTGTGTGTTTGTCTTTTGAGCCTTGCCTAACAAAAGCACTATGGGGGTAGCAAGAGCCTTGCCCAGTATTCAAAAGCCTAAGGGTCACAGGTGCAAGCATCTCTAGCAAAGCAGTGTGGCTTGTCGAGCATATCATCCCAGGTGGACAGACACTGGATCCCCTTTGAATGACACCAGAAACTTAGCCAATTGTTAAAATTGATAATTTTTTCTTTATACCGTGGTATCATTCTTGGTGAGGGCAGGATGCTACTCAGGGTCAGGGTCATACCAGCCTGGGCTATGTGATCAGAGAGCTCTTCCATGTCTGTTTTCATGTAGTCCAGGGAGGTATGTCTCAGGTCATTCACACCAACATGGACAATGACAGAGTTGTATTTGTACTTGTTCTGGAGTGACCTGAGTGCTTGTGTTATGTGGCAGATCCTGGCACCCGACAGGCAGCTAACGGTAACCTACTCCTTATTCAGCCTAGTGAGTGGGACATCAGTGTGCCTGACTATAGAGTCACCTATTACTAGTATGTTGGGTATGTTATTTTGCTTTAAGGGCTGTGATTGCGTGGCACACTGGTTTTGTGAAGTATGTATTTCATGGTTTGTGTTGGGGGGTGGAGGTTGCTTGGATGTCTGCTTTGGAGGTTTCTGTTGCTTTTGCAGATTTTTATTTAGAGCCTCCGAGTATGTTGTCATGTATTTATTTGTGTTTTTTGCCAGTGCTGGTTTAATGGGTCTATGTGAGATTGGTGGTGTGATGCAAGTATTTCCCTTCTCCTCTTGACTGTCTGATCCAGTCTTGGGTTGAGAGAGCTTAGCCTCCAGTTTAGCTGTATAATTGCATCTCTCGCGTGTATTAGTGTTTGGTGTTAGGAGGAGAGGGTTGTCTGTATACATGAGGCAGTTGTAACATTGCCTCAAAATGCCCAGATTCACCAGTTGGACTGGAGAGTACACCTGAAACTGCCCTTTGGACATGACTGGACAGGTACAGTGAACTGTTTTACTGAATGGCTGGTAAGGTCGAATAGAGAGCCTTGCCCCTTTGTAATGTATAGGGGGGGTCTAGTGCTAGGGTTTATAAGTGCTTGCTATGAGTTTTGAGCAAGTGCTGGGCTGAGAAATGAATGGTTTGAGTGCTTAAGTTGAAAGTTTGTCTAGTTCCAAGGGAAAAATTAAATAGGAAACTTTGTGGAGCCGGGAATAGTTATACCCTGGCTAACCAGTGCGCAAAACCGGGCAAATGCGGTTTTTTATAGCAGGGAAATGAAAGAGATAGAAATTAGCCCAAAATGGCCAATAAGCTACTAATTTCTGGGCTGAAACCACTCCTCCAGGGACAGATAGGCTTCTCAAAGCTCCCATCTCTCTCAGGTGAACAGAGAAACTTCCTTCTATCCACAAAAGGTATGGGCAAACACAGAGATTTGTAACACAGCCCTTAATTCATCACTAACCTGAAAACTGGACCATACTAGCTTAGAAAGGCGGGAAACAAGTATATATATATTTTTTTCAGAAAATATAGCAGATATAATCAAAAAAACACTTTAAATGCACAGAAAATTATACTTACTGTTATATATCTCAGATAAGAGTTGTAGTCAATGCCCCTACTAATAAAGTAGGAAGAAACACAAATACAGTAAAAGCAGATGAATAAAGTGCAATTTTTATATATATATATATATAAAACAATAGAAAATGAACAAACTGATTTAAACAAGTTACCCAATTAACCAGAAAAAAGCTCAAAACTAAGCCCTGTTCCAGCAGTCTTCAATCAGACAAGTTCTAACTGCACACTCCTACTACTAGGGTGCAGGGGAACCTTCTCCAAAAAAAGATGGCCTGGATCAGTGCTCAAGTTTTACAAACAAAGCTAAATTCAGCAGGCCTGAATCTGGTCTATGCTACCTCAACAAGGCACACCAATTTCAGAAACAGTTCAAATAAGCAGGCACAATAAGCCTGTGACCAGAAATTCCCAGCTCAGAAGGGCAGAATCCAGCCTCTCCTCCCACAAGAGTGCAGACCACAAACCTTCTTAATGCAGAATAACTAGCATGAAGCCCAAGTGCTTAAACCAGAACTAATACACTTTTAGAATAGCAGACACAGCCTTCAATCAGCAATTCCCAGCTTAGAAGGATGTAAGCTACCTGTCCTGCCACAACAGTGCAGACCACAAACCTTCTTAATGTAAAACAACCAGTATGAAGCCCAAGTGCTTAAACCAAAAGACTTAGAATAACAGTTGCAATTTAATCAGCCTACTACCAAGCAGTAATAAATGCAGCAGAATAAATAAAACTGAGTACTTTTAAGAAGAGGCAAAAGCAAAATAAAGTAGGAGGAAACACAAATACAGTAAAAGCAGATGAATAAAGTGCAATTTTTTTTTATTTTTGTTAGTAAAGTGAAAGGAGAGAGGAAGGAAGAACCTAAGTGGTTTATGTTCCATGCAGTAAACAAATCTCTACTACATGGTTACTTCAGCCAGATGTTTGGTCATTCTTTTCTAGAATCAGTTGATTTGCCTCAGTTTTTATCTGAAGTATGTGTTTACATGAAATATTTTGGTCATACATGGGTTTTGCCTGCTAGAATCATATTACTATGTTCCTGTATCACATTATTATCCCTGTATCACTCTTGCTAGACACATATCATGCACCTGCTCTGTATTTTACAACTCAGTTATCATGCACACCCTCTCTGAGCACTGAAACACTTCACTGATGAGATTCTGTTTCTGCATCATACTGCTGTAGTTGGACATGAAGTACTGGAGGCTGCCGTGTGGCATATACTGGCCTGAATGTGTCTGACATACGGTCACTGTAGTTTCCTACAGCTGAATGACAGATTGCAGCACTTGATAATTCCCCTATACATATATGCAACCTATGCTGACATGGGCAGCTACAGTCATACACTGTACCATATCAGTACCTTATTTTAAGTATTGGCATGGTGTCCTATTCTTTTGTGTCTCATCTGTCATGGAACTGTATTCACACACAAGCCTGTATTTGCAGTTCCCATCACCTGCAGTCTTACAGTGTGCTCTAGCAAGGAGAACAGTGAATACGTACTGATATATTGTATGCAGGGATATCCTATGTTGGTGCTCAGTTGTACATTTAGCTATAACCTCTTTGTGTGTGTCATGTTACTTGGGTATGGTAGACTTATGTGGATTTGTCATATGATGTACATATTACATTGTACAATCACTGGCTCTCAGTCAACAGTGGTTTGCCTTGTCATCCATGCCCTGTATGACTTGTCAAACACAGTAGATGGTTGTCCTCTCCCTTTCATGGCAACATGTGTTTGGTCAAAGGGAAGGGAATGTGAAGACCCCTGTGTAAAGCCAGGTTAAAAGAAAAGCAGTAGTGATAAAGCCAACTAAATGACATAGAATGTGGTTTTATTTTTTTTTTTATTTTCCCCCCTCTCATGTCATGTTTATCAGCAGTGTGTGTTCTCATGGAAGGAATATAGAGCTTTGTTTTTTTTTGAATGCCAAAGGGCAAGTTAATGCAACAAACAAAGAACAAAACCTAGTTTAGAAGGTAACTGTTTCAAGGACTTTAAGTTATAACTGGGTGGACTTCAGGAAGATTCAAGGAAAGCCTATGATAATGTTTTGACAAACTTTGGTGACTGTTTATGCTGAGTAGAAGAACTGGATTTATGATGTGATTCTCCAGTAAAAGGATGATGATGTCATGAACACTGGGATGCTGGGAAAAAATATGCTACATAACATTATGATGTACATGTATACTACTATAGTAGTTGCAGATAGTATCTCATGTGGAATTATCTCTGAGTATTAGCTATTTACTTAGACTCAGTATTCTTATAGTAAGCAAGCCAGGCAGCTTAATTATCTGGAGCTTAGTTTTTTCACCCTCTCTATGCTTATTGCTTTTTTTTTCTTTTTAATTTTCCTTATGTGGGTGTCTAACTGCATATATTTTTTCTCTGTATTTGTACCTTATTCTTTATTATTTAAGCAATGTTTGCTTATTTACCTATATGCTCTCATGGTTGGTATTTATTTATTCTAAGAATATTTATACACAGTTGTTTATCTGAGAAGAAGGTAACCATTGTTTACACTGCTGATACTTTATATGGCACATGCCTTCCCATGAAGTTGGTTAGGCTGATTATCAGTGAAAGAGATATTAACCTGTATATTTCATATTTGTTTTGATTTTTGAGCAATGAGTAAATGGAAGTCCCTGATTTTCTTCAGAGTGGTGGCAGTACTACCTGGCCAGGAAGAAAACTGTGGGGAACTGTAGAATTCTGCCAGCATTTCCTGGGAATTTTGTGTGTGTGTGTGTGAGACCATGAAAAAAAGGAGCACTGGCAGACATAAGTTCACAGACAGAGTGGTGAGACAGAGGTCTGAGAGTACTTGGCCAGTGACTTAGTTCTGTAAGTGAACTGTGTGCAATCCAGCCTGGGTGTGGAGGTTGGGAGCCTATGCCTAGGGCAGCAGTGCACATCTCCTTTATGGTCTGGCAGCCAGGTTGTAGTTTGTAACCCTGTTATTGAAAAAAACACTGTGTGCACTTTCTAACTATTGTATCACCTTTTGAAGGTAGGGGTACCACTAATCCTTCATACTTGGCTGGCAGTAGTAGGGTTCAAACCCTGATGGTGTGAGACCAGCATCACGTTTGGTGATAGTGATTATACCCTTACCATTACACCTTGTGCTATTTGAAGTTATGCTGGATAATTAGTATGTACTGCTTGTACTGTGTTCTAGCTGTATGATTTCACCCTGTGTCCGAGTTGTTGACTGAAAAGGGTCAGTAGACCAGCTTATTTACCCAGTTACCAAACTGCAATAAATAAATAAATAAATAAACAAATAAAAAATAAATGAATGATGCATCAACAGATGAACTGCAGAAACCAAGATAACTGAATGGAATTCATCAGATCAGCAGTTGGTCATATATTTAATATTACACTGTAAAGATGTGTTTTTTATGGATAAATGTTTGCCCTGATCTCTGAGGTTGTGAGACCTCAGAAGAAGTATATGTACATTAGGGAGTTGTGAAGGACAACATTGGGGGGGTCTGGGAAGGATGGACCCCTACAAAAGCAATTCATAGTAGTGCAATACTACATATTTCAACAGGATGATAATTTGATGAGCTTGTTTTGATGATTGACTTCAGATATGGCAGTTTTATAAATTGAAATTTCATAATGAACCCTTACTAGTTCTCTGTGTTGTGCACTTTACCGACTGATGCTTTTATCTCTAACTACCTCTCTGCTTACAGTATGTATCTCTTTCTCAGTACCTGAGCTGATCAACACTAGTCTGAACATTTTACTCATATCAGGTATGGAGCAATAATTCAAGTGTAACAGACACTGACAACTGTGTTTTTAAACATGGTGGCGGTGCAATGCTGTCTGATGCCCTACTGTTGCATTTTAAGTGCTGTGCAAATATGTTACTGCAATGTATATCATTTGTTCATTTTGTTTTTTATTTTAAATACAAGCAACAACTGCGGTGGTGGTGCTGTGGTAGCGTTGTCGCCTCACAGTATGACGTTGTCCTGTTCGATTCTCAGCTAGAGCGTCCTCTGTGTGGAGACATGCGTGAATGGGCATACCTTCATTGAAGGTTGTGTGTCAGGGCCGGCAACTCGGCATGTAAAAATCTACTGCCAATCATTAGCGGACCGGAGTTCTGCTGTGGCGACCCCTAACTGGGAAAAGCCGAAAGATACAACAACATTTTAAATACAAGCAACAGTAGGTCACCAGCATACTATTTTCATGGAGTCAAGTATCAGAAATGCATAATAATTCCAAAATGCATAGTAAGTGCCAGTCTAAATGCATACATATGAGAAAAGTTAAATATAACTTTCTGTGGAGATGATTTTACACATTTCGGAGAAAATTAATGACAGCGTCTGTTTGATCTTCTGCAACACATTCACTTGACAGAGAATAACTGTATGAAAGCAAATGGAAAGTTCTGAAAGTATGGCTAATGGGATACTTTTAGATTTATGAATCCAAGCACAATTCATCTATTGAAATGTACAAGTCACAGTGGTATGCATAGTACTTTTTCTTTGTACTAAATCTCAGAAGAGTGATAAAACACTTTCAGATATTGAAGGTCATTGCAAGAACAGACAGGATAAATAAAATAGTTGTCAAAAATAGTAAAACATAGTGTTGAAGCTAAGATCTTAAGCAACACATAAGGAAAATAATTCCTTACCTTGTGTAACTTAACCATTATTGAATACACTATTTGTAAATCATCTGCAACATGAACATTAATTTTAAATTTCTGTCAAGGTACTCTCAGATAAATAATCAAATTATGATATTGCATATAATTAATACTATGAGTAATATTATGCTGTTTATAAGTATTTTCTAAATTATGTATATGTTTACATATTCAAAACATTTACAAAAAATATAGACTAAAAATGATGCACTCCTGCATACTTAGTGTATCAACAAAACCAATTAAATTACTGGTTATGGGCATTAACCTGCTGTTAGAATTCATCCAAAAATAAAGGCTAGGATTCATGAACAAGTGCTATGTGTTTGCACAGCTCAAAATGGTGTGAAGCAGGTAGCATGATGTGGTTCACAGGTAATCTGATGTGAATTGACATACTGAGAAAAAGATTGGGTAGTCAAGTGGAGCAACCATGTTGTGTGGAAGGGCTATGCTAAACTGATACTGCTGTTAAGTACAGAAGGGTGCATGATCTGCAAGATGGATGTTACTGCAAGGGCAGGCTAACATGCCACTCTTCATGCATATCCATGTATGCAAGGGCAGACTAACATGGCACAGTTCATGCATATCCATGCATGCAAGGGCAGGCTAACATGACACAGCTCATGCATATCCATGCATGCAAAGGCAGGCTAACATGACACAGTTCATGCATATCCATGTATGCAAGGGCAGGCTAACATGACACAGTTCATGCATATCCATGCATGCAAAGGCAGGCTAACATGACACAGTTCATGCATATCCATGTATGCAAGGGCAGGCTAACATGACACAGTTCATGTATATCCATGCATGCAATGAAGTGCCACATGGATGCCCCTTCAGCTGATTTACTGTTATTGAGCACAGTGAAGTGTTAACCCAGTTTATCAATGGAAATGGGAGAAAGGAGACGATAGAATAGCATGCAGAAGAAAATACACAAGGGTAACCTTAAGGTATTACAAGTAAGGGAAAGGAAGTTCAGTATTTTATTGTGGTCTACAGAGCCCCGTTTTCAATATGTAAATGAGAAGGGTTGGTGGGATAAAAGAAATATAAAATGCAAAAAAATGAGAAAGGCTGGTAGGATAAAAGAAATATAAAATGAAAAAAAAAAACAGACAAAGATGGTATAGCTATATATATAAAGGAAGGGGATGGGCAGGGATTGACAGAGGATGTACAGCTGGTGATGAGAAGGATCAGTTAATAACAAAGGCATGTGGAATTGTATAGTAGAGAGGAGCAGACCTTGAATGGGACAACAAATACTAGACCAGCCAGATGGTAACACTCAGCCATCATTCACCTCCATAACTGATACCTTAGTCAGGCTGTGCCTTTGGTGGCATAATGGTCAGGGCCTTCCAGCTGCATGACTCAAGCCTTATAGGAGCTGCAAAGGGGGCATCCAGTTCTTGGCACAGCTCAGATGATGCCAATGCTCTCAAATGATGGATGATGGAACATCTGTCTGGACTACTGTCAGCAGTGGAGCCAATGACTCCCTCATTAGAAGTAGCCAAGTAGGCCATCAGTGAACAGATCACCTACAGCAGGGTGAACCCTATGCCTCTCATGGGAGGCAGGCCTGGCAATGAATGGTGACACAGTGCCAGATGCACTGACCAATTCATTCTGAGGTGACTACTGCTCTATAACCTCAACTACAACTGTATCTGCTGAAGGATGAGAAAAAAGACTATATAACTACACACATATGGTGCACATACAACTTCATTTACACAGCAGAGTGTCACACATGGCATACACATCCCTCTGTCAGGGACATTGATTCTACCTCCTTCAGCATCTGTCCATCCGCATCTGTTGCTCTCTGGCTGTTGTAAAAGAAAGCAATCATACCTCCGTATAAAGGTGCACCTGGTTATACAAAAATAAGAGGGGAAAATGCTTGCTATCCATGTCTATCTTTCTATGTCATTAACCTTTGCCACCACTAAAGCAGTTCAGGATGGTGCCAACACAGGTCATGGTACTGATGCTGGCACTGATCACCAGAACAGGTGATGTCAGGGGCAACACTCACCATCTTGGAAAGCTCAGGTCAGGCATCCACCTTGCACAACGTGCTATCAGGCTGCCCCAGCAGGTCCTCAGAGAAATCCCAATGCTGTAAGAATAAGAAGATCTTGCTGTCTTTGCCACACCATGAGGAGCCCTGCAGTTCACAGCACCTATGGAAGTCATGAACACTGCATTAGCTCTCTTGAGGAGCAAAACTGTGCACATTGAAGTGCATTCAGACATAACATGGTGAGGAACACACTGCAGAAATGGTACATCACAAAATTTTCATAGCATAAAGCCATGGTGCTATAGGTCCATAAAGGTTGTGTGCAAGGGCATATCAATCATATATTTCCTTAGATCTGTGCCCAGCATAAGCTAGGCTGGATAGCACATTGAATGCTGGATGTGATTCAGAGACAATATTGCTAAACAGACTCACTAGCATAACTGAATTTATTACAGTGATAAAAAGTATGGGCACCATTTTTACAGAAGAACACTGGCAGGTGCAAATTTGTGGAATACAGTACCTTGTAAGAGTAATACTCTGAAAGTGGATATAAACATACAGAAGGCACTAAACCCACCTGGCAATGTTCACCAGCAGTGTAAGTAACACCTGTGGTATGTGTGATTGGGAACACTGCACAAAGGAATGGCACTGTCACACCCATCTGTTGTGGTGGTGCAGTATCCCACATCAGGTGCTTAAGGAAAGACAGGACACAAGAAACAATAAGACCCCTGCACATAAGTGAAGGCATGACAACACACTAAAAAGAATGGCTGTAGAAGTTTGTGCATATCACTGCGTGGGAGGAAGTGTCTAGGGAGCCCATGTCCATAACAGCAAAATATACTTTGAGGGATTGCACACAGCAGTCCATGGGCCTGCTAACCTGCTGCAAAATGAGGGGAAGGGAGCCACTGGTCAGACGTACATATGTAAGTAGGCAGTTATTAACCTTGCAGTCCATGGGACCATGAAGCAGCCTAGCCCGAATACCTAGTGACCTCAAGCACTGACTATATGAGTGACTTGCTCAAGTCATACAGTAGACAAATGAAGGGAATCAAACCCTGCACCACAGAATCTACAAACCATAGCCTTAACCCTCTGTGCTGGCTGCCAGGTAACATCCACAGACTGTTTAACACACATGCATTCACTGATGTGTTACACTCAAATGTAAAGGTCTTGCTAAGGGCCCCCAAGAGACTGAGGGGCTGGAAAGGTTCACCAACCAGGATATAGAGCTGTTACTGCAGCCATTCTTCATGTGTGACATGCAGATCCCCTCAAAAAAATGCCACAGACAAGCTGTATCAGTGCCAGCTGTGGTAAGGAGTAATGCAGGATCTGAATACTATGGGCAGCCATAATAAGGCAACACAACAGGTACAATGAAGGGTAACACATATGATAAGCTGCGCAAAAGAGATAGCATGGGATATGGCCAAGCGTATGCCCAGGTGGAACATGAAATAGAAATGTCTCACAGAGATGGAGGAGTTCTTGCTCCTCCTGTCTCTGGAGAGGAAGTAGACCTCCCACACATGGGGGTGGCTTGGATGTGGAAGCTAGTAGGTGACTTACCAGGTTAGTAACATCCAGTACAAGTCTGTATGATACAGTGCACTGCACATGTGATGGAACTGATTCACAAAGAACATTGTGCACATCTGTCTTTTCAGGGACCTCTGGGCTACAGCTGTAACAATCCATATATTAAGATATCTATACATTCATATGCTTTACACGTGTACTGTTGTGTATCACTATGCATGTCATGGGAGCTATAGGCATATGTGTGACAGCTGCCAAAGGCATCATGTGCTCATGCTTTCACAGAGTCAACTAGTAGAGAGACCAGCATAAAGAGATAGCACAAGCCTAATGTCAGCAGGTATCCCATGGCTGAAAGTGATGGCAATATGCACATAGCATAATTCTGATAACATATTAGCTGCAACATTACCATGGAAAGGCTCATCTACATCACCAACATCACAGATCTCCCTAGAAGTACAGGCTGATCCTGTCAATCACCAGTGCAGGATGGCCCTTTTGTAAGTGTCACACCCCTCTTTCTCCATCCCCAATTCATGCAATATCTGACATTTGCACTACTACCGACATGTGCATGCTCACTGTTGGGGAGAAGGGGGGGGGTTCAAGGCACTGCCATGACTCCAGATCAATCCCTGATCTAGGAATAACACCTGGCATAAAACAACGGATATGCAGGACTATGATCCAGGTATAGACAGCTGCTATTAATGGCATTGTTCAGCATGTAAGTGCGTTCTGTGGCTTGTATGATCATGTGCAACACCTGCACTATGACAGAGACCAGATGCTGCTGATCAAGTCTCTTGTTGCAAATGTGGATTTCATGAGACACATTGTAATTACCCTCCTATCTGTCTCTACAGGCTGTGCAGTATGTGGCTCTGAGAAGGTCAGGATGCAAGGTGGTCCAGCACATAGCAATCCTAAGCAGACTACACAGACTGGTGTTGAGATTGGTTACTGTCAGCTATGGCCACATAGCCTGCCACAACCAGCAGCTGGTTATCTAGCAGTTGTTAACGGTGATGCTCCTGGTGTACAACACTTGGAGCCCCTTGCCAGTCTACTTCTGAACATTTCCATAATTTTACACTTTCATTTTTGTTGCCCAGGTCATGGCCAATGCTGATGAAGCTCTGAAGGTTACTGATATGGGACTCCCTATCAGGGTGCGAGCACTCAGCCTTACAGTTCTAATCCTTCCCTGCCACAGCATGCATCAAGTGCAGAGACTGCAGACCATCACAAACAGTCATGAGTTAGTAGCTCATATCTGCACTGGAGGGCACTATCCCTAACTTTCTACATTTTGCTGTGTGGCTGGCTACTGACTACATCTCTCATGATCCTACCCCATGTCATCTACTACTTTCTCTTCATCCACAGATTCTACACTTTACTCTTCCACTACTAGTCCTGTTGCAATGTTGGCTCTGCTTTGATATTTCTCTGCTACTGTTGCTGTTTCTATAGGGTCATATTTTGCAACTCAGCACATACCACAAAGATGTTGCTGCAGGTGTCTGAGGCATACTGCAGTACCTTGCCTGATGTATCAGATCAGCAGAATTATTTATTCAGTTATCTAAACAGACACTCCATGACATTATGTGTTTTGGCATAGACTGTATTACATGTCAACATGGACATGGTCTGGGGGCTGTTGAAGGAAAGCTTCAAAGCAAGTGGGAAAACCTTTAACACACAACTGTCATACTGTTATAAGTGGCTTGCTCCTTCCTTGCATGGTATGTGTACAAACTACTATATGCAATATTTCTATGTATGTGCCTCATGTCTAATTGAGCCTGTGCAAAGCCCCCTCCAAAAATGTTGGTGGGTTTATGTTATCAAATGGCTTTAAATTGAAATCAACTTTCACTGATCTGCCTGGCTGCAATTTTCCCACTGTTGTGCATCCTCACATTTGGTATATGTAAGTTTGAGTTGTGTGGAGAATCTCATAGGTTCATAGGTAAGTACTAGGCTATCTGCCTAAGGGCATTTATAAGCCTAGCCAGAATGTGTTGGCTTTCACCTCCCTTTTAGATTAGTTTCCTGAGCCTCTGTCCAGCAGGGCCACTGAAGTGATCCCAGGGGTAAATTTACGATTTCCCATCCACTCATCAAGATTTCTCTTGAAGAGAGTCAGTGAGTGGCTTTGCCTAACATAGATTGGGATTCTATTCCAGAGCAAGGGAAGTCTCTGGGACAGGAATCTATCCCTCCAGCATGTCCTATTTATTGTTGTGCTGAGGTTTAAATCCCTAGAGTGTGTGGCTCTAAGAGATTTGGTTTTCTTGAGGTGGAGCATGTCCATTAATTCCGGGTTAGACATGGCCTTGTACGTCAGGCAGAGATCACCTCTGAGTAGGCAGTAAGCAACCAAGTAGAGCTGGAGTTTCTTTAGTTGAGCTGCATAGGGCATCTGTTTGAGGCCCATGATGCTCTCGGTGAGGTACTTCTGTGGTCTTTCCAACTGTTGCAGGTGTTGAGTAAGGTACATCCCAAATGGGGCACTGTACTCTATTATGGGCCTGATGAGCGATGAGTAGAGGGGCACAATAACCTCTCTTGATCTAGATGTGAACCCTTTTGTGATTAGGTGGGCTACATAGAAGGATTTTCTAACCACTTTGGCAATGTGATTATCAAAGGAGAGGCTGCTATCTACTTGGGTCCCCAGATCCCTAATTACATCTTCAGTACTTAGTGGATTACCACCTATGTGGTAGTTTGTGGTCACTTTGTTTTTTCCAAAGGGGATGACTATGCACTTTTTGGCATTTAGCTTGAGGCCATGATTCTGACACCGGGTATTCGTCTCTGTGAGACCCTTCTGGAGGATGTCCGTGTCAGCAGGAGAGTCGATTATGGCCCCCAGTTTGCAATCATCTGCGAACTTGGTCAGCCATAGTCCTCCCTTGCTTGCCTGTAGCTCAGAGAAGTATATACCAAACAGGAGGGGTCCCAGGACTGAGCGCTGTGGGATGCCACTTGTAACCGGTTTAGAGTTAGTCATAGCACCTGCAGCTCTGACCATGTGAGTTCTATCCATGAGCCAGTTGGCAAACCATCTCGTGACATTGGAGTTAATGTTCAAGCTGGTAAGCTTATCTATAATGCCAGAGTGGGGAATGGTGTCGAAGGCCTTTGCGAAGTCCAGGTAGGCTGTGTGGACTACCTTTCCCTAATCTATGGCCTTGGTAACCGTTTCAAAGAAGTCAACTAGGTTTAGAAGGCAAGATCTGCCTTTAACAAAGCCGAATTGGGTAGGGTCCAGTGTCTGGAGGTTCCCAATGTCTCTGTTAATGAGTTCCATGATGATGCGCTCCATAGCTTTGCAAACCAAGCTAGTCAGGCTTATAGGGCGATAGTTCCCAGGATCCGTTGTGGCACCACCTTTGTGGAGTGGGATAACTGTTGCTGTACACCATTCTTTGGGTACATAGCCTGTGGTAAGGCTGAGTTTGAACAGTGAATTTAGGTGAGGGGTTAGTTCATTTTGGAGCTCGTGTAAGATGCAGCCTGGGATACCATCCAGTCCCATTGATGCTGTGTTTTTGGATTTGGAAAGGGCTGTTTTCACCTGTGTGTCTGTGATGTCTGGGGCTCTACATTCTTCTGGGATGGACATGGGCCCTTTTGGGGGTGGGGGGGGTAACGTTTGCACTGAACCTGTCAGCCAGGATGTTGGCAATGTCAGTTGGTTCAGTGTATTTTTTGCCATTTTGCACTAGCTCAGAGCAGATCTGAGAGTTGCCACCTAGATTCTTGACATAGCTAAAGAAGGCTTTGTGATTACATTTAGAGTCTTTGGCAATTTTTCTTTCGAAGCTGGCCTTGGATGATTTTATGAGGGGTCGTAGTTTCTTGCTGATACTGATCAGGGATGCCTTCCCTTTTTGGGATTTTGCTCTATCATGTAATAGTTTCCTCCTTCTGTTGTATAGCTTATTTATGGCCAGGGTCCACCAGACTGGTTTCCTCTTTTTGGTGGAGAGAGTCTTGGTTTTACTTGGGATGGCTCGATCCATGCATTCCTGTAGGTGCTCACAGAATGCATTTGTAAAGGATTCTGTGGTTTGGGCAGCATTATCCTTTAGCAAGTGGGCTTTGAAACTTTCCACCTGTCTTGAGAAGTGTGAAGTTTGCTTTTGAAAAGTTTTTCACAGTGGTCTCCTTGACTGGGGGTGGGGTCAGGATGTGGTTGTCCAGTGTGATTAGTTTATGGTCTGATCTTACCAGTGACGGGTTTAACTCTGGTGTGGAACATTGGTTCCCCATGTTGGTGATGATCAGGTCCAATATGTTGTCACCTCTTGTGGGAGTGGTGACCAGTTGTTCCAGGGCGTTTGAGTTTATAAACTCTAGGAAGCGTTGGGCAGGGAAGTTAGTACTTGAGTAGTTTTCCCAGTCAATGTTTGGGTAGTTGAAATCACCCAATATCATGGTGTTAGGTAGGACCTTCATATTTTCCAGTGTTCTCAGGAATGCTGAGTGGGGGTCCTGAGACAAGGTGGGTGATCTGTAGCAAGCTACAATCTGAAAAGCAGCTTTGCCCACTGTTAGTTGCACATGGATGGTCTCCGAGGCCTCGTGCTGTGCCACTAACCTGGAGGTGTGGGTATCCTTGATGAAAATGGATACACCCTCACCTTTTGTATTTCGGTCTGGGTTCTGGGGCCGAAAGGTATGGTATGAGTTATAGCCTGGTAGTGTTGGAGCCTTGAACCAGGTTTCTGTTACTGTACAGATATCGATTCTCTCCATACTGAGGAGTGCCTCGAGTGCGTGCATTTTGAGGTTTAGACTTCTGGCATTGAGTAGCATTACCCTCAGCTTTTGGTTTCTTGTGTTGTTTACAGAGGTGGGTTTGTCTTTTGAGCTTTGCCTAAAAAAGGCACTATGGGGACGGCAAGAGCCTTGGGCAGTATTTGAAAGCCTAAGGGCAACAGGTGCAAGCCATCTCTGGTGAAGCAATGTGGCTTGTTGAGCATGTCATCCCAGGCTGACAAACACTGGATCCCCTTTGAACGACACCAAAAGCTTAGCCAATTGTTAAAATTGATCATTTTATCTTTATACTGTAGCATCATTCTTGGTGAGCGCAAGATGCTACTCAGGGTCAGGGTAATACCGGCCTGGGCTACATGATCAGTGAGCTCCTCTATGTCCCTTTTCATGTAATCCAGGGAGGTATGTCTCAGGTCGTTCACACCAACATGGACAATGACAGAGTCATATTTGTATGTGTTCTGGAGTGACCTGAATGCTTGTGTTATGTGGCAGATCCTGGCACCTGACAGGCAGCTTACAGTAACCTTCTCCTTGTTCAGCCTAGTGAGTGGGATGTCAGTGTGCCTGACAATAGAGTCACCTATTACTAGTGTTTTGGGTGTGTTATTTAGCCTTAAGGGCTGTGATTGGGTGGCACACTGACTTTGTGAAGTATGTGATATGTGGTTGTTGTTGGGGGGTGGAGGTTGCTTGGATGTTTGCTTTGGAGGTCTCTGCTGCTTTGGCAGATTTTTATTTAGAGCCTCCAAGTATGTTTTTGTGTGTTATTTGCTGGTGCAGATATGACTGGTATATGTGAGACTGGTAGTGTGGTGCAAGTGTTTCCCTTCTCATCATGACTGACTGTTCCAGTCTTGGGTTGAGAGAGCTTGGCCTCCAGTTTGGCTGTATATTTGCATCTCTCGCATACATTTGTGTTTGTTGGGAGGAGGAGAGGGATGTCTGTGTACATGAGGCAATTGTAACATTGCCTCAAGATGCCCAGATTCACCAGCTGGACTGGAGAGTACACCTGAAACTGCCCTTTGGACATGCCTGAACAGATAAAGTGAACTGTTTTACTGATTGTCCGGTAGGGACGAATAGAGAGCCTTGTACTTCTGTATAGTATAGGGGGGTGTAGTGCTAGCATTTATTAGTGCTTACTAAGAGATTTGAGCAAGTGCTGGACTGTAAAAGGAATGGTTTGAGTGCTTAAGTTGGAAGTTTGACTAATTCCAAGGGAAAAATTGAAGAGCAGACTTCGTGGAGCCGGGAATAGTTTAACCCTAGCTAACCGGTGCTGTGCTGCCCGGTGTGCAAAACTGGGCAAATGCGGGTTTTATAGCAGAGAGATGAAAGACAGAGAAATTAGCCCAAAATGGCCAATAAACTACTAGTTGCTGGGCTGAGACCATTCCTCCAGGAACAGATAGGCTGCTCAAAGCTCCCCACTCTCACTGGTGAACATAGAAACTTCCTTCTATCCAAGTAAGGTATGGGCAACACAGGAACTTGTACCACAGTCCTGAATTCAGCAGAACCTGAAAGCTGGACTAGACTAGCTTAGAAAAGGTGGGAAAAACAAATATTTTTTTTATTTTTTTCACAAAAATACAGTAACTTTACTCTAAAACACTTTAAATGCACAGAAAAGGCTAGCGCACTTGAGTGTATAGCCTACAACAGTTAAACAGATGATTTGAACACAAAAATGACTAAAAACGACTTTAACAAGTGCATGCAGAAAAATAAGTACAATCTGCAGCACAAATAAGCTTTTTTTTAAAACACAAAAATGCTAGAAAATCGCGTTTTAGGTGAAATTAGCAACAACAGCAAGAAAATGCAGAAAAATGATACTTAATCAATCCAAAGTCTCTCTTTTGTCACTCTGCTGCTGTAGAACTCTTCAGGGCACCATGAGGAGCTTGCTGAGCTGTATACAAGCGCAAAACCGTGCAGATGCGGGTTTTATAGCAGGGAGATGAAAGAGATAGAAATTAGCCCAAAATGGCCAATAAACTACTAGTTGCTGGGCTGAGACCACTCCTCCAGGGATAGATAGGCTGCTCAAAGCTCTCCACTCTCACTGGTGAACAGAGAAACTTCCTTCTATCCAAGTAAGGTATGGGCAACCCAGGAACTTGTACTACAGCCCTGAATTCAGCAGAACCTGAAAAGTGGACTAGACTAGCTTAGAAAAGGCGGAAAATAAGAATATATATATATATATATATATATATATATATATATATATATATATATATATTTTTTTTCATAAAAATACAGTAACTTTACTCAAACACTTTAAATGCACAGAAAAGGCTAGCGCACTTGAGTGTGTAGCCTACAACAGTTAAACAGATGATTTGAACACAAAAATGACTAAAAATGACTTTAACAAGTGCATGTAGAAAAATAAGTAGAATTTGCAACACAAATAAGCTTTTTTTAAAACACAAAATTGCTATAAAATCGCGTTTTAGGCGAAATTAGTAACAACAGCAAGAAAATGCAGAAAAATTATACTTAATCAATCCAAAGTCTCTCTTTTGCGACTCTGCTGCTGTAGTGCTCTGCAGGGCACCACGAGGAGCTTGCTGAGCTGTATACAAGCGCAAAACCGTGCAAATGCGGGTTTTATAGCAGGGAGATGAAAGAAATAGAAATTAGCCTAAAATGGCCAATAAACTACTAGTTGCTGGGCTGAGACCACTCCTCCAGGGACAGATAGGCTGCTCAAAGCTCCCCACTCTCACTGGTGAACAGAGAAACTTCCTTCTATCCAAGTAAGGTATGGGCAACACAGGAACTTGTACCACAGCCCTGAATTCAGCAGAACCTGAAAACTGGACTAGACTAGCTTAGAAAAGGCGGGAAACAAGAATATTTTTTTTTTTCACAAAAATACAGTAACTTTACTCTAAAACACTTTAAATGCACAGAAAAGGCTAGCACACTTGAGTGTGTAGCCTACAATAGTTAAACAGATGATTTGAACACACTTGGAGGTCCAGTGGGGCTTGTTCCTCTGCAAAAAATATTTCTTTGGTGATCAGTGAAAGTGGTTTTGAGTGATTTTTTTTCTACTGTATGTTTTCTAATTTAAAGGCTTTTGGTGATTCATCATTAGTCCAGTTTTGAAGCTGGACATGTACCATATGTGTATAGTTGCTGCCAGGGTGAGTCACAATCATATTATATATTCTGTCCTGGGCAATACATAAAACCTGGCAGATTAGTGACTGGAAGCCCTTCCTTTTCCTGTATCTCAGCCTCTGTGAACCAAGTGGAGTCTTGATATTAATATGTGTACAGGACCTCAAAGAAATAGGCGATGCTATAAAAACCCAGCACACTGGTACTTTTTTCCTCTGCAGTTCAAGGGAAACAGAAATGCTCTCGCACATGCTACAGCAAGGTATTGAGGAGCTGTGTAGAACACGCAAGGCTGGCACCTGCAATATCTTTAACATGTACACAAGACTGACATCCGCAATATCTAAAACATGTACAAAAGTCTGATACCCAAAATATCTGTAACATGTACACAACCTGACACCTGCAATATCTATAAGATGTACACAAGTCTGACACCTGCAATATCTATAACATTTACACAAGGTTGACACCCGCAATATCTATAACATGTACACAAGGCTGACACTCGCAATATCTATAACATATATACAAGGCTGACACCTGCAATATGTATAACATGTAGACAAGGGTGACACCCGCAGTACCTATAACAGGTACACAAGTCTGACACTCAAAATATCTATAACATGTACACAAGGCTGACACTCGCAATATCTATAACATGTACACAAGGCTGACACCTGCAATACCTATAACATGTACACAAGGTTGACACTCGCAATATCTATAACGTACACAAGGCTGACACCTGCAATACTTATAACATGTACACAAGGTGGACACGCACAATATCTATAACATGTACACAAGGCTGACACCTGCAATACCTATAACACGTACACAAGTCTGACACTCAAAATATCTATAACATGTACACAAGGCCAACACTCGGAATATCTATAGCATGTACACAAGGCTGACACTTGCAATACCTATAACATGTACACAAGGCTGACACTCGCAATATCTATAACATGTACACAAGGCTGACACTCGCAATATCTATAACATGTACACAAGTCTGACACCCGCAATATCTATAACATGTACACAATGCTGATACCTGCAATACGTATAACATGTACACAAGTCTGACACTCAAAATATCTATAACATGTACACAAGGCTGACACTCGCAATATCTATAACATGTACTCAAGGCTGACACTCGCAATATCTATAACATGTACTCAAGGCTGACACCCACATTATCTATAACATGTACACAAGTCTGACACCTGCAATATCTAGAACATGTACAAAAGTCTGACACCTGCAATATCTAGAACATGTACACAATGCTGACACTTGCAATATCTATAACATGTACACAATGCTGACACTCGCAATATCTATACCATGTACACAATGCTGACACTCGCATTATCTATAACATGTACACAATGCTGACACTTGCAATATCTATAACATTTACACAAGCCTGACACACGCAATATCTATAACATGTACACAAATTTGATACCTGCAATACCTATAACATGTACACAAGTTTGACACTCAAAATATCTATAACGTACACAAGGCTGACACTCGTACTATCTATAACATGTACACAAGTCTGACACCTGCAATATCTATAACATATAGACACCTGCAATTTCTATAACATGTACACAAGGCTGACACCTGCAGTATTTATAACATGTATATAAGGCTGGCATTTTATGTGTTGTACTTTTAATACAGACTTCATTTCTGTGAATTTGCGCAGAGCTGATATAACAGAGTTGAATTCCTGGCTGTGCTGAATTCTATTACCAAACTGATAAGTACACTTCTTTGCACTCGATTTGCACTTTACTGTATTTATATATTTGCTTTATTGTTTCTGTCCTTTGTTGTCTGCACTGGTTTTTCCTCCTTCCCTCCCAAGTGTTGTTGTACTCTTAAACCTGGTGGCTTTGGAATTGCCTGCCCCTGTTGTAAATCTGATTTTGGTCACTCCTCCTAGTCCAATCTCATTTGATCACTCAACTTAGTGCAGTAGGATCATTTGGGTGGGACTACTACCTTGCTTCTTTAACTTTGGACACTCCTCCCTGTCCTATCTCATCAGCTCAGTGTACTGAGTACAGAGACAGCATTTAGGAAGACCAGCCCCTTTAGTTCCTTAATCTTGAACTATCTTCTGTTTCCTCCCTCTCCACTTTATAAAATGCACTTTATTCAGCTGCTTTTACTGTAATTGTGTTCTTCCTACTTTATTATGTTATTTTTGCCGTGTGCTGTTATAGTCCACCCTCCATGACTCAGGACATCCAGTCCCCTTACCTGGATCTACATGACTCCATCAAGGTACCCCTTAACACCCTGATCCTTGGTGACTTCAACTACCCCATCATAGACTGGGTGAACTATTCTTGCACTAGTGCACTCTCTCAGTGATTCCTTGACTTCATCAATTCTAATGCACTAGACCAGCTCGTCTCATCTCCCACAAGGGGAGATAACATTCTGGACTTGGTTCTCACCAACATAGGTGACCACTGCACCACTCCCATAGTATGTTCTTCCCTGGTGAGATCAGATCATCAGACTGTCTCATTCTAAGTTTCTAGCCCCCCAGCTGTTATCAAGCTAAAAAACTTCTCAAAAGCTAACTACAACCTCCTAAGGGAGTGTATCTGTAGCTTCACACCACCGTCTCCCTCAGAGGATGCAGACAAATATGCTGAACAGTATGCCAGTGCAGTATACAAGCACTTGTACAACTGCATGGACTCAGTTACAACAAAAGGAAGAAACTGTTGTCCAAGGGTAAAAAGGAACAAATTCCAAATTGGAAAAATTCCCTCATTAGCCTCAACAAGCAAATTAGATCTCTAGTGAAAACCTCCAAGGCCAATTATGAATCAAAACTAGCCTCTGAAACAAAGGAAAATCATAAAGTCTTCTTCAGTTACGTTAGGAACCTCCATGGCAAAGCCCAGGTTTGTATCAAATTAGTACTTAACAGTATCACTTACACTGATCCTGTTGACTTTGCCAGCCTGCTAGCAGATAGGTTCAGAGTAAATTTCAGCTCTCCTGCCCCCACAAAGGCCTTTTCGACATCTCTGATACTTGTCCTACTCTTCACATCTCCATAGATCAAGTGTTACAGACCCTACCCAAGGCAAAGAACACAGCTTCCATGGGACTCAATAGTATCCCAGGTTGTATTCTGCACCACCTCCAGCAAGAACTGGCTTTGCCACTGAGCACCCTATTCATCCACAGCCTATATACAGGCTTCATTCCAGCAGAGTGGAGAACTGCTATTGTCATCCCCTTACACAAAGGCGGTGCCACTACTGACCCTGGAATCTATCACCCCATTAGCTTAACAAGTCTGATCTGTAAAGCCATGGAGCATATTATTACGTAACTCATAAACAAGGACATAGGCAATCTCCGAGCCCTTGACTCCACCCAGTTCAGATTCGTCAAGAGCAGATCTTGCCTGTTGAACCTGGGTGACTTCTTTGAGACTGTCACTAAGGTCCCGGATGAGGTAAAGTCAGTGTATACAGCTTACCTTGACTTGGTCAAGGCCTTTGACACAATCCCCCACTCAGGCATCATTGGAAAGCTATCACAACTTGGCATAAATCCTTATATCATCAGGTGGGTGGCCAACTGGTTCACCGACAGGACCATCAAAGTCAAAATAGGCACCTCCACCTCTGATAGCAGACCTGTCACTATAGGAGTTCCCCAGGGATCTGTCCTGGGACCCTTACTGTTTGGCATCTACTACTCAGAGGTCCAGGCAAAGAAAAAAGGCCTGTGGCTGACCACGTTTGTGGATGACTAAGTTGTGTTCTGTCATTGACTCCCTAAATGATGTTAATATACTGCAAGAGGGTCTCACAGCAACTAATGACTGGTGCCAAAGTCATGGCGTCAAGCTAAATGCAAAAAAATGTATCATCATACCATTCGACAAAAACATGACCCATACTGATTACCACATCATTGGCAACCCCTTAAGCACACAACCTGTGGTGACAGACATGGGAACTCGGGCTGATAACCTCACATTCAACCATCATGTAGCGGCAGTGGTCAGAAAAGCCTTTTACTTGGTTTATTTCATAAGTAAAGGGACTGCATTAAGAAAAGAGGAGGTTATTACCTATCTATACACCTCCCTCATTAGACCAGTAATTGAGTATAGCTCCCTGTTTGGTATGTACCTCTCCAAACATCTGCACCAACTGGAAAGGCCACTGAAATATCTCACAAAGAGAATCCATGCCCTCTGACACCTGCCTATGCAGACAGGCTCAAATCACTATCACTCTACTCAGTATCATACAGATTGCTCAGGGGTGATCTATGTCTTGCCTACAAGGCAATCTCAGACCCTGCCCTACTAGAGATGCTCCATATCCATAAGTCTAACTCCTCACGTACTACCTGCTTAAAAGGTCGGAATGTAATATGTGACATCAACAAAACCTGCTGGAGAGACAGGTCTACCAGAGGTTGCCCCGTTTCTGGAATAGACTTCCCATACACATCAGAGCACCTTGCTGACCCTCTTCAAGCACACCATTGATGAGTGGATGGGAAACCACAAATTTGTCACAGAGGTTCCAACTGTGTCCCTCGTTGACAGGGGTGACATGTGCTGACTGAGGTTACTTTTTGGGGATAAACTCTTGGCTAGGCTTGTAAAGGCCCCAGGGCCATTAGCATAGTAACTGCCTATGATTCACAATATCTATAACATTTACACAAGGCTGACACCTGCAGTGTCTATAACATGCACACAAGGCTGACACCCACAACATCTATAACATATACACAAGGCTAACACTTGCAATATCTATAATATGTACAGAAGGCTCATTTACTGATACTAAAAAACTTCGGCAAGGGACTGAATATACCCATACCTGGTTAATGAAAATGGTCTCAAGTTCAATGCAAAATAGTTGTTCCCTCCTCATATGTTATAAATGGTACTCCTCTTTAGATAAATACAGTCATAAGAGACCTGGTTACTTATGTGGACATCTCTGTGTCATTCGTTCATCGTATTTCCATTATAGTCAGGAAATTATTCTATCTGGTCTATTTAACTTCCAAGGAAATAAATTTCAAAATCCAAGGAAGTCATCTTACCACTGTAGCCTTCCCTTATCAAACCCATCATCTAATATAATGCCACCTTTCATATGTATAAATGCAAGCACATTGCTCAGTTGGAAGAAGTCCCAGATACTTCTAATCAAGAAAATTAAAAGCCTTATACCTTCCAAGATTAGCACAAACCTCCTTATACCCAGTAGCCTATCATCTGCTTCAAGGTGACACGTGTCTCACTTTTGGAGACATGAAAGATCCAAGCCTATTTGATCTATTTCTTTTCAAAAGTAGTGGTTCAACAAACACCTACACTAGGGACCTAAAATCTACATCAACAAATAAACAAGCCTCAGTGGAGGGATAGGTTCCTAACTCAAAGAGTCCCAGTCTATGGAATAAGTTATCACTACAGCTCAAATGAAGTACTAATTTGGTTACATTTAAAGTTAATCTTGATGATTGGATGGGTAGACACAAATTTACACCAGGGTTATCATATAATACCCTGCTCAATTTTGGAAGTGGGCTTGTAAAGAGTGGCAAGAACTTTTAAGTATGTCAACTTAAAAGTGTATATGGATAGGCATCTTACGGTCCCTTGCCTAGTATTGTTCTTGTGTTCCTAAGAATGAGTTGTCTACATACAGAACTGCACAGATATTCTGACAAACACTAGGGAGTTCATTTATGACCATCAGAAGTAGTAAAGGATCAAGCAAGGAGCATTGAAAAACTCATCTGTTTACTGTCATATTCCAAGAAATATAGTCAACTGTTGTTGTTTGTCTTTCGGCTTTTCCCAGTTAGGGGTCGCCACAGCGGAACTCCGGTCCTCTAATAATTGGCAGTAAGTTTTCATGAATGCTGAGGTGCCAGCTCAATGTCCAACCTTCAACGAAGGCAGGCCCATTTACGCATGTCTTTTGAACACCCACCCAACCACGGGGAGGACATGCAGACTCCACACAGAAGGCACTCCCCACACTCCAGCCGAGAATCGAACGGGAGAACCTCTTGTTGTGACGCAACAACACTACTGCTGCACCACCGCGGATCTATAGTCAACTACTATATAACAAAAACTTTGTCAACAATAATTCATTCTGTTGGTATAAGGAGATACAGCCCTGGTTATGATCCAGGCATCCTGAATTTGATCACTGGCTTTGTTACCCTTTGGAGCTGCTGTGGTGAGGATGATATTGGTCATCAGGAGGGGGTAGTAGTTGGTCCAGGTCACATAAATACCATAATCCCTTCACAGGAGGAGCAGTAAAGCAGGAAGTGACCCTAGGGTGTGCATTCTGTTTTCTAAGCTGTGACTATGCTCATGTGGTCGCCTTCCACCAATGTGTGCACAGAAACATGCACTCACATGGGAAAGCATAGCTCTCCACATTGTGATGTGGTCACATGTCCAATGCTCAGTGTTAGGCATTACAGACTAATAATAATGATGCTGTTGTTGCTGGGATGCTGATGAGGAGACTAAGTACCCTTATGGCTGCCAAGATGATGGCCCCTCAGCTACTGCTATAGTGCTAGCAAAATCCAGTACAGGAGAATAAACAAGCACTAGTCCAGTTGGGAAGGTCTGATGGTTGGCAGGGATAGGGACATAAACCATACAAAATAAATAAATAAATAAATAAATAAAAACTGTATCCACTCAATATGATACTATGAAAAGCCCATGTCCAACTCATTAATAATCATACAATGGGATATATATATATATATATATATATATATATATATATATATATATATAAGGATTTTTATGAATCCAGGATGTGTGCATATCCAATGCATTTATGAGTATAGAATGTGTGAATCCAAGGAATGACCCTGAATGGATCAATAAACGTCAAATTGATTCTTTAGTCCAGAGTTTTTTGTCATGACTATACCCCCCAATTAACCAAGGTTCATCTAGTGGGTTAGGGCTGTGGATGTGGTCAGTATAGGTGACCAGTGCTGACTTATGGCACTAAGCTATACACTTGAAGGAAATCTTGTAAATATTAATTTTGTAAATAATGAACTAGTAATATGTATTCTCATCTACCCTAGCATATACTGTGAGTGTTTCTTCTGAATAACTTGTGTTCCACTGAATTTGTAACAACTATATGAACTTTGTTAACACATTTAATCTCTGTCATTTTAACAACTCAATGAGTTATTTCTCTGTATATGTTTTATTTTGTACTTTGTTGTATCCTTTGTAACCTCTGGGGCTTTTCCCCCGAGCCTCCGCTGAAAAGGAGAAACTGCCCAGTTATACTATCCTGGTAAACAAACATCAAATAAATCAATAAATAAATAACTACATTATTTACTTGGGGTTTGGTGATGGCAGTTTTCTCATGAAGGACAGCCACCTGAGGTATTGCAGTTGCAGTGAAGGTTGTCAAGGAATGTGCACACATTATAACTGATGGTTAAAGGTATATCAAAGCATTCATTCACACTGAGTTGTACTGACATTTTTCTGTGAATTCTGGCTATGTGGGGGAAAGAGATAAATTAGATGCAAACAAAAGTCCTGTAACTCCAAAGAAGTATAGTTACAAAATTCTTGGCACTCATCTGCCCTCTACGGCTGATCACAGATTCCAGGAGAATGAGGGAATGACTGAAAGAGCCTATAAGGAGTAAAGATACTTGGCAGTCGTGGAGGAATATGGGCAAAAATGAACCCCCCCATAAACATCATATACAAACTTGAGCAGAGTAATTTTTATACTTGCAACTTCCACTCTAATATCACCCACCCCATCCAACCACTACCTTTCTTTCCACTCCACTAACTACCTTGATTATAGCAAGCTCAGATGCTCATAAGCCTAGTACTTATTATACAGCAGGAACTTCTTATTGTAACGTTTGTTAATGTCTGTTATGTACTTCACATATAAAGATTCTAGTTGTCTACTGATGTACTATGTTCTTCATCTGTAAATATGTTGTAAGTAATTGCTATGTTAAATTGTTAATCGCTATGTAATCCAATGTAACTACTGTCTGTTTATTTTAACTGTGGAGCTTTTCTCCCCAGGCCTCCACTGAAAATGGACCTACTTCCAGTCAGACACTCCCGGTCAACAAATGTAAATAAATAAATAAATACTGTAACCCCTCCTGAACCCATGATGAATCTCAACCAAATATCTACCAGCCTCCTATAGAGTTGAGATACTCCTAGGACCTCTTCATTTCAAGCTACTTCATCCAGGTGCCTTCTCACCTTGTGTAGCCAAACTCCATAATAAAATCACCCTGCAACTCCTCCCAATTAACTCACTCACTCCACACAACCTAAACCGAACTGCACTGTGCCGATCATTCCTTCTCCACTCTTGCACCCAAACTCTGGAAGTCCTTCCCCCCTCATCTTAAAGAGGTCTCCTCTTTCCCCACATTCAGAGTTCAACTCAAAAGATGCATCCATCACAAATCTGAGTGTAAGTGCTTTTCCGCTGGACACATAACCTAACTCTCTCCTCACCTATATCACTTCTGCTTTGACCCTCTGTTCTCACCTGCTGCTTCCCTATCATATTTACTACTACAATTAAGTCACATCTGTTTTTCCACTCTGTTTATATTTACATATTTCAGTTGTCTAAGGGATGATCTACCTACTGTGATTACTCCATGTTTGTGAATTTCGTCACCATGGCCTGTGCCTACAAATGGTCCGTTGTGATCAGTTTACTACCCAGGTGAACTAACTAACTAAATATGACTTCATGAGGAAACACACAAAAACACACAGAGCTTTCTTATATGCTTACCCAACACATGTAACACTGATTGTTGCATCGTTAGCATCTTTTTTTAATGGCCAAAATGTATTCATAAATGCTGTCAGTTAACCTTCTCAGTTTTCTTATGTAAAATCAATGACTTAAACAACACCTAGACATGTAAAGAGCTTTTTCTGATTTATAGCAAAAAATCTTTGTAATATTAAAAGTGTACATATAACAATACCTTTTACAGTCCAAATATGGACACATGCCTTCTCACACGAACAACACTTAGCTAAGTAAACAACATTTTTCGATTTCTGATTATGATGTCATTTCTGATTATATGAATCGAGATTTTAGTATTCTTTCACATTCAATTGAGTTGTTTGATAATTATCCTCATAAAGAACTGTGTCCCCGAGAAGTGAGGCCAAGTGACAGCATTTACAATTTTTCAAGATCTCTTGAAATTCCAAATAACCCTTTTAGTACCACCTTACATGAGCTCACTGTAAGCACCGACAAACATGATAACATCATGAATATTGATTGTATGATGAAAACATTTGAAAATAAACTGTTTAAATACAAACTCATGGTTTGGGATATTTTGCTTTTCAGTGAATATCTCAAATATAAGAGTTCCAAAGGAACATTTACAGATGCCATTAAACCCTTGGGCTGACATGTCACTATAGGCATGACAGCATGCATTTTATTTCAGCAGCTGGCAAAAATTATATGCTATAAAATTGCTGTAATTAATTTGTCTGTGGTCTGTTGCAGTCAGCATCAAACAGCACAAACACAATTACAGCTTTTATCTTTGGACATGAAACCTTTGCATTTCTGAAAGGCAAACTGTGTCACTGTAGCTTTTTTTTTTCAGAAATGGAGATTGTCTTCCACTTTCCTGCACCTGTAACTAAATCACTGTACACTGTAATCTGTTCTTATTTTACATGGCCTACAATTGTAGCTGCTTTGACTTCTGCTCTGATGTCCTCATTTCTTTGTCTGTCCCACAGTGTGTATCCGACCATCCTTCTCAGGCACTTCATCTCCATCACCTCTAGCTTCCTCAGATATTCTACCTTTACTTACCCGCTTTCTGTACCATACAGTAGTACTGGTCACACCACTGCTTTGTACACCTTACTTTTAATCTTCTTTGGCATTTTTCTATCATGCAATACCCCTGATATCCTGTGTCATTTGCCTGCAGCCCCACCTCATTCTCTGGCTACTCCTGCATGATATGTCTGCTCCCATACTAAAATGAAATGGAGCATAAAGGTGTTTCTAACCAGCTCGCTGAGCTAAGAGTGCAGCTCACCGGCCAGCCTAGTGGCATGGCAACTTTTACCCAAGTAACCCACTGGTGACCAGGATTCACCTAGTGTTTTTGGCATCTGAGGAGCATACTGGAAGGGTGCAATACCAAAAGCTAATTTCCAACTCTGATTCCTCTCAGAGGGTGGTGGATAATCAGTGGAGGCTTAGAGTACTGTAGATACCACAGTCAAGAATAGGCCATGGTCCTCCAGTAGTGCCTTAGCAGTTTTTGTATAGTAATATATGCATATAATCAGAGCTGCCCTGTGCACTAAATGAGAGGAATGGGCACAGAATTAAAGCAAATTATCACCTGGCAACTATTGACTTCAGCCAAGTCCCCCTGTGACCCACAGCAGTAGCAACTCTAATAAAGGTACACATACTTTTGTCATTCAGTGACCACAAATGTACAGATCTGTGAAGATGAAATATTCATAACAGTTAAGAGGTTCCAGCAAAGGCTGGGGAAGGGGGTGATAATGAAGTTGCGTTAAAGTACAGATGTGTAAAAAAATGGTTCACTGAATCAGCTGCCAGTACAAGACTTCACAGATTTCTAACTAACACTAAAAGCACAATTTTATAAAAGATTTCTACCGGGATGCAGAAAGAACAAAGGATTCTAAAATATATGCAGAAGAAAGTGAACATACCACCACCCATAATTCAATTTGAAGTAAGAGGTATCCAAACAGACATACCAAGGATGACTCTCAAAAAAATTTTTTTTCCCATTCCACATTCAGAAGTATCCTTCAAAAACACATATATACTTACAGTCCAATATGCATATCTTGAAAAACATAGTTAATCCAAAAGAAATTAATATAAACCCATTCAAGGAAGACAAGGAATGAAATTCAGAAGGCTGACACAAAACATGGAGGGGGCAGGGGCTCAGTAATCACCTAATGACATGTGGGTATTTAACTAGCTTAGGTGCATACACAGACTTGCAGTTACCTCACATTGAACATGTGATTCAGATTCAGGCATAAGCACAGCTGCTCAGATCCTAAATACAGAACAGCTTCCTGTCATGTGGGGAAAGGCGTTGCTCAGAATGGATGAGGGGAATGTATAACCCCCCCCCCCTTGTATCTTTTATGATGGCTAGAAGAGTATAAGTCACAACACAACAGATGCATACTGATGTAAAAGGGGGTTGCAATTTCATGCTGGGGTGAAAGCCGTATCTTAACAAATGGAAAAAAAAACTTGCACGTTTTAGAACAGCAGGTGTGTGAACCCTAACAAAAAGCATGTTAAATGGACAGCCTAAAAGTGTAGTATGCATCTGCAATGGCCCATCTGGACTCTAGTCCTAGTGTCTGAGCCCCTGTGGCAGTGGTCTCATAGAAAATATAAAAGAGGTGCAGGTATTGGAGATATCTGGTAAAAGGCTGGTGAAGATATTGCAAGACAAAAAGTTACTTCCTGTGACTAATAATCACTGGAAAAGTGAACGACAGCAGAGGTGTGGACTAAACTAGTTACCTTACGGGTACACATATATCAAGTTGTAGAATAATATTGAGGAAGAAGAGCAATCATTTGGATAGAGCCAAGACAGGGTTTTCAATCTGCTTTGATATCCAATACAAATGACAGAATTAGGCTTTATGAGCATTTTTTACATAAGCTTAGGCAAGTTTCATAGCTCTGAACTTCTGTAATACTGCTGGAATGCTTTTGCAACCCCCCTGAGGATCCATTGAAAATAATACCGATGAAGATGGAAAAATTATGTTGACAAGGAAAATATTAAATAGTTAGTGTTCAGATTCAAAGACATGCCTTTTAAGAAAGGTGAGTCCCAAAACAATTAATGCAATTAAACAAGTCCATACCAGGGGGGCCATTTTGCTTAATAATGTTGTCTTCAGTGAAAAGGTGAGAATCATCCATCATCCACTTAGTGCAATTGTAGGCTGAAATGCTGCTGCCTTCAGCTCCTGCTATGAGAAAAAAATCAGCACTTCATCTTTACGGCTTGTATCCTGAGGCTGTAAAGACAGTATTATGGGATAAAGGCTGGAGTGAGAGCTGAGCACAGCAAAATTATAACCTGCAATTGCTTTTTAATTTATAGATTGAGTTTCTATGTTCAGCTGGTGCTGAATGAGGAAGAATATTTTTATTTATTTATATGTTTTTGTTTTCAGTTGGGCGGAACCTGCTTCAAGTGTAGACCCACAGTAAAAAGTTCCAGGACTAACACATACTACTGATAAAAAATAAACACAAATAATGGAAATATTCTTAATTAAAATAACATTAGTAATGAAATAAACACAGATATTGTATCAGGACTGCAAGACTTACAAATTAGTACATTTAAACAATTTCAAGGAGGGAGCTATAATCATATAAAATCAAATGATCAAGTAACTTCATAAATGAATAACTACTGGGACAAAAGTTAAAAACTACAAATGAAAACTGCAAAATGGGAATTACTCTAACATTTAGACTTTTATATATCTATATATATAAACATTTGTTTACTGGGAAAATTTGAATGGGCCATGACAGGCACCTCTTCAGCAGAGGCCTGGGGAGAAAAGCTCCACAGTTAAACAAATGTTACAAGATGTCATACAATACAAGATCAGGCAAAACAGCAAATGTTAACTATCACATACAAGACACAAAAATTAGCATATTTTATATATATATATATATATATATATATATATATATATATATATATATATATATATATATCTCCTGGAAATTATTAAGTTCCACAGAGATACATTTCAGTTTTACTAAGTAGCAATGATAATGTTAAGAACTTCCATTAGGTTAACAGACAGGTGCAATAAAATTTGTAGATGTTATTACTAGAGAGCAGACTGCCTGGTAAGAATTTCTAGGTGCGGCTAAGCTATTGGGTCTTCTGATGAAAGCCCAGATGATTCTATTATGCAAGAATACCAAAAGGGCATGATAGATAGAGGACATATACACAAAGGAATACAGAAAGCTTCGATTCTAAACATAAATGTTTGATGAGGTTGTTAAGGAAAGATAAAGAGGTAGCATGTAATGGAATAAACAGAATACAATATATGGGGAGAATGGGAAAGGGACGAATTAGGCATAGGAGATGGAGGGTATGAGAGAGAAGACAGGAGGGCACAGAGGGGACAAGACACAGTGGGATTTAGCTGAGCAAAGGCATAAGGGAAACAGAGGTAAAAGAAGAGTAAGGGGGCAATAATCCAGTTATAAAATGTAGTTAGATACAATGCTCACGACAGAGCGGACTGAATAAGAATAAGAGCACCACAAAATCGGATGCCTTAGCTGTCTCTGCTTCTCCATTGCACTCCATGCTCTTTGGTGGTCTAATGTTTTATGCAGTCATCAGATGCTATCAAATAGGCATATTGCTCTAGTGTGACAAATTTTATAAATATCTCCTTCTGTATTTCTTAAGAAAACTTCCTATGTAATATTTTTCTGGGCTTCAAAGTACTCTGGATCACATAATTCATGTCACATTGGACTGTATGTGTTTCCACTGTCTAATGCTTCAGTTATTTGTCATATAGCTAACTGCTATCAAATCCATCTGTTTACCAGTTATTTACTGTACATTATTTACCATATAACAAACAGTTTATATGTACAATAGAGACATAAGGTATAACTGTAAGAACTGTATTGTTCTTTTTAGAGACTTTAATCCCCATAAACCCAAAGCTCAAATAACCAAAAAAAATAAGTGAATACAGTCTATTCACAGGCAAAAAGTGTAATCACAGCAGATTATTTTTTTTGTTTATTGATTGTGACTGTGATATGTGGTATGCCAGGCTACCGATATGTTAAGCATAGTATGACCAGAGGTCAATTACATAATGGAAGTGAGAGAAATGCACTGAATCGATAAGTGCACACGTTCTCTAATGTACAGCTCACAAAAACTATAAGCAAATACAATCATTTAAGTGAGTCTGGTATAGTTTTACATCTTCTAGGCTCACTAAAAATACATCAGTAAGTTTGTGCCACTAAAATGTGCCAGTTAGCTTTCTGCCTCTGGAGTAAACATACACCTGAACGATGGTATTCTTCTCTTGTTGTTTAGCACCATTTACTTGGAAAGTGAGAATTTAATATCCCAATAGTCAACTATGACTTTACATGCTCACATTTTTAGTAGCCAAGGCAGTCAGCTGGCTTATGCTGTGCTTAACTGTAGCCCACATATCCAAGCCTTCCTACATCATCAAAACTTGATGGCATGTGCTGGTAATAAACCAAGCACCGTTACAACTGAACAACCACCAGGGTCTGAACATCTATGTGCACAGCTGCTTTTTCATATATACTATATGTAAAGCTTTTTGTTATGCACACAAGGATTTGTAAGTGAGGCATATACAGTGTATGCAATAGAAACACATATGCAAGAACCAAAAAGACATGCTCAAATGTCAAGTGATTTTATGATTTAGTTAGTTCTATTATTATTATTATTATTATTATTATTATTGTTATAATTATTATCTCATTTGGTCGACTACTGGATAGGTAGATTAAAAGTACAGCAGATGGGCCCATTTATTATGCTACATATATTCATATCTAATAAATTCTCTTATGTTGTGAAAATAATCAGGTAGAATGTACTTCATGTACACAGTGGTACAGCCTTATGGTTGGCATAGTTACATGTGGTTTAGACCATTCAGCTTGCATATAAAGGAGCACTCCATGTTATTTGTTTCAAAGTACAAAGCAATCGTCAGGCAGCTTTCTTGCATAGATCAGAGAGCTCACACAGAGCAAAACATTTCTTCCCAGCACAGGCTCACAGTGCTGATGTTGTTTACCAGATTCTTTATCCAGCATAAGTGCCATATAAACTGTTAAACATTAATGAAATGGCACGGTTACTAACTAACAGAAAAAGTATTAAATGCATGGTTATTTAAAACTTGAATGAATAACCCCCCCCCCCCAAACTCCCCCTTGTAATCTCTGAGAACTGGCTATGTAATTTGCATAATATATTCTCAAAACAATAACATATAAAAGCTGTATATGAAAAGAACAGGTAACATAACTGCTGTTATTTGACTGAAAAGAAAACGAAACACTAATCATGCTATTGTCAAATACAGTTGTGGAAAATGCAAAATACAAAACAGTGACTTGATAATCTACATGTAAGCTACTTAACAGGTCATTATTAATATTACAGGCATTATGATAAAGAAGGGAATAGACAGAATATAATTATTGATCATTATGGCATTACTAATGTTTGCAATTTACTATAATGTTATCTGTAAAGGTCAGCTAAAACATCCTGCATCTGTTTCAGGGGTAGGCCAGAGTTAATTACTGATAACAAATATGATCTCTGGGTTAGAAGAATAAGGTATAAATCAGCCTGGTACACTACAAATAGCAACACTTTGAGATGGATATAGTAACTTTTCTGACCAGGTAACAGCTGTATATTATGTGACTAAACAAGTTAACTTCAACCAAAACCAGTAACTCCTATAAAAACGTCTTCCCTGTGTATTTTATCTGATTAACACTTACTAAATAAAAAATAAATATAATGAAATAGTTGTGCTATTTCACATAATAAGATACTTAGAACTAGTCAGCTCCATGCAGAGACATCTTTAGTTGCTTTTCAAGTGATACTTAACAATGTTCATTAAAAAAAGGTGGTATATGAAAATGCAAGAATAAACATAGTCATCATTTAGACAGCTTCATACAGGGCCATAGCTGAAAGCACCCAGTGCAGTTTTGCATTCTGGAACCCCTCAGCACTAAGTTGGGGTACCACCGCTTTAACTTAAGGAGGAGCAAAAAAAAAAAAAAAAAAAACTTCTATTTTTAAAAACAACTTCCTTCAAGTACACTACACACGTGCACTAAACCAAGCCCTTCAATTCTGACAGTTAAAACATTATTTCATTTCTGTACCAGCAATCAGAAATGCTGGTATGGAACTGAATGCTTGTACTGCACTCCTGCGCAATCTGCATCTGCCAATCATGTCCACTAAAAACATATGCCTGGGGCAGCTGTCCACTTCACCCCACTCTAGCTATGCTTCTGGCTTGAAAGGCTGACACATGGGAAGTTAAACAGTAAACAAGATTATAACTGATCTAGTGTTGATGTAGCCAGTATGAACTCTGGGTCATCTGAAGTGACTAAAGTGTGATGTCCTGTTTGAAAAATACTGAGTGACAAATCCAGAATTTCTTGATCCTACCTTACCAGCTGCTAGGTTCAACAACACAAATTACTTCAAACCCAATATTATGCAACATTATGCTCCTATTTTATTAGGTTTGTATTCTCCCCAAAATGTGCTCCAATTGTGGATCAAAAAACAAAAGCTTCCATCCTTTCTTTTCTGACCAGGTGTACTTCTGCAGGTTTCAGTACTGGTTTGCACTTTTCAACTATAAAGTTATGCAGCAAAAAAAAAAAAAAATTCTGCAAATGGTTTACTACAGTTACCATACCACCCACTAAGCTCTTCAGTGCTTCATTCCTGCAAAAAGGTCCTATTGCCACCTGATGATTGTACACCCTAATACCTTGTGCTGAGGTAGCCATCTGCTTTGCCCCTCCTTAGCTACACTTTTGACACAAGCAGTGAGAAAAACTTGCTGAAATTACGTTGGTAATACTGGAAATTTCATCTTTTTCCACTCTTATGCAACCTTAGTGTGTGTGTGTGTGTGTGTGTGTGTGTGTGTGTGTGTGTGTGTATGTATATATATATATATATATATATATATAATAAAGATGATGAAGCCAGTCTGAAGACTAAAACACAGTTTTAATCTAAAAACCTTGAAAGTAACAAATCCACTAGGTTAAGCGGTTTTGTCTACATTAAGACATCCTCAGAACCAAGACAAATAGTGAAGTAAAAACTTTTAAATACAATACAAAGACACACCCATTTGAAACCTTCAATAGAACCAATCAACCAATTAAACATAGCAAACAGAAATAAAGCAACAGTAACTAGATGTTACAACCATAGTACTGAATATAGTAGATGCTTCATATACTTTAAAATATAAGTGAAAGTTTTTTCAATTCACTTGAAATTGAAATATGTTCATTTAACCCTGGTTGGTTAGTTGAGTCTAACCTAATCTGCCACAACATTTCCCTATGCAATACAATGTTCTCCCAGTCTCCTGAAAATGGTGTTGTTGTAATTTGTTCAAGTATCAAAAAAACAAACTTATTGAAGTTTTGACAACATGCAACATGCCTTGCCAATGCACTTCTATTGTCCCCCTTTCTTATTCTATATACATGCTGATATATTCGTTGTTTCAAACTATTCTTCGTCTTGCCTATACAAAATGCGCTGCACGTGCAGCAAGTAGCAAGATAAATAATATTTTCTGCTCTACAATTTAAACATTTTACTGCGTCTCAATGATTAATAATGTAAAAAACTCCATTGTCCTTATTCACATTAACATAGGAACAATATGCACATTGGTGACATTTTCTAGTCGTAGGTACACCCCTGCTCATACAACTTCTTTCCAACATCATCTTAGCATTCTGCCTGTTTTTGTATGTGAGAAATGGTGGAGATTTAAATAAATGACAGATGTTACTATTAACTTGTAACAACATCCAGTTTCTATTGATAATCTTTTCAGTAGCCTTAATATCAGTTGTAAAATGCAACACCATATTTGTATTCGGTGTTAATACCCTAGACATTTTGTTTTCCATTGTGTTAACCGTGCTTGCCGCCCCATGTTTTATAATGGGTACATATTTATCCTGTCTCCCAACCCAGACTTCACCTATAATTTTATCCAATAAATCTATGCGATATCCCCTATCAATACACATTTTTTAATTACTGTAAATTCTACTAAACAATCAGAAGAATCAGAAGTGAGACATGAAGCTCGAATTAGCTAACTCTTAACTGCCCCCTTTTTCTGATAAATGGGGTGGCAGCTCATGCAATGCAAATATGTGTTACAAAATGTAGGTTTCCTAAAAATTCTAGTAGCAAGGGTAGCATCACCTTTGTTAAAAAATAAAATATCTAGGTAATTCATCAATTTCACATCCTGTTTCAATGAAAACTTCAAAAAGTCAGAACTACTTTGAATAAAATTGAAAAACACTTCTAACTGTTCTCTAGTGCCTGTCCACAAGAAAAATAAATCGTCCAAAAATCTAAAATAGACCAGGCAAAACCTATATAGTGGGAATTTGAACAAAATGTTCAGTTCCCACCATAACATGACTATGTTCGCAAACAGGGGGGCACATGCAGCACCCATCGTAACCCCCTGTTTCTGTTTGTAAACTTCACCTTCAAATGTCAAAAATTGTTACTTAGCACCAGTGCCATAAAATTACATATTGTTTCTTTCTCATCATCGTGAAGATCGCTATATTTAAAAATTATGTCTCTAAACCAATCCAAGCCAGTTTCTTGTAGGATTACTGTGAAGAAACTGTTCACATCACAAGTCACCAAAATTACATTGTTTGGTATCACCACGGTTTGTAACTTACTCAAAAGGTCCCAAGAGTCTTTTAAAATGTGGGGAAATCTATCAAAAAGATGCTTAAGTCTCATATCAACATATTTTGCTATGGGTTCAGTCACAGACCCCCTTGCTGCAACTATTGGACGTAGCGGTGGATCTTCTTGATTAGAGTGAATTTTAGGAATCCCAAAAATCTTAGGTAGTAGTGGATTTTATACCCTCAAATAATCATAGAGGGGTTTGGAAATGGAGTCGAATAACAACACTTCATCAAGCCCAATTTTCACAGACCTGTATGCTAGATTGACTTCGTTCAGGGAAACTACCCCATATACTTCTGTGTTATGCAAATTCATCATACGACCACTATAGTCTTCCGACTCCATAATGACTAATCCCCCTCCCTTATCAGGCTTCATACAACGAATTCCTTTGTTTTGCCTGATTTCATAGAGCAACTGACTCTCATCTTGAGAGAGATTGTAAAATCTACAGCGTTTGTTCCCCAACAATGATCTTAATTCCCTTTCACATTGCCTTTCGAAAACGTTAATGGCTGGATGCAATGTAGGGTTAAACGTACTGGACCTTTTGAAATCACCATTTTCTCTTATTTCTGATCCCCCACCATCATACATAACCCCAAAATTAAGTTTGCGACTAAACATTTTTAAATCAAATATGATGTCCTCTACTCGGGCTCCTTTTGCAGGAATAAATTTAAAACCTTTCAAAAATAGACTGTGATGTTGAGGCCCTATAATCATACTCAAAAAATTGTAAATGTTGAAATTGTAAAATGAAGTCATTTTTACAGTACCTGATCTATTAATACTGGAGCAGGCTCCTGGAATTGACCCATTTAATTCCGATAATTCTGGCCATTCTTGAAATTGTGGTACCTCCTGCCATTCGTCGGTTGATGCCCTTGTCCCTGCCAATGGTTCCCCTGCTTTTTCCCTGCTAGTCGCTCCGACCTTCTTGGTCCTGCTTGCTCCAAAGGGGCCTCATCCTGCATTGCCCCTTGTTCATCACCGACAGTGGGGTCATATATATACCATTCTAAATTCCCCTAGTTGAAAAGGGTAATGGATAGACTGTCTTCCTCTGGTATTCGTCATTGTCACGTTTAAGTTTTTTATATTTTCGCATCCTGATAGCTCCCATTTTGCGCTCAGTGTATTCAAACACTTGATTGAACCTTGTTTTGTGATCTTGGAACTGCACATCCGCAGTAATGGTCTCCACAGTTTTAGCAATCTCCTGTTTATACTCATTCATCCTTCTTTCGTTATCTTTAATCAAAAACCTTGTCAATTCTAGTCCAGTACGATCGAATAACTCAGTAAGCTCAACATGAAAAACTGAGTTTGCTTCAACCCCCTGGGGGTACTTCCAAACTCGTAGTCCTTTAGGTACATGCAATCTCCTCATACTTTCTTCCAAAAAATAATTGTCCAATTGTAACGTTTTGAACTTGTACAGTACCATCTCTAACTGCCCAATCTGTTCTAAATTCGTCAGAGTTCGCTCAGAGTCTGACACAATAGGTTACGTTGCTTGACCACCACCCAAATTGTCGAGCCAAGAATAAACTTTCGGAACCGAAGAGAAGTCAGACATGGTTTCACGCCCACTAACAAAAGCAGTGTTATCACGATAGTTAGTGGTTTTAACAGTTGTACCTTGATTATTTTGACGTACATTACTTAGTCCATTAAGATTATCATTTAACAAAGTCACAGACTGTGTAAGCTGTTGTAACAAAAGTGTTAACATCCCAAGGTCATTCCCATTTGAGTTGGGGGGGGGTGCATCAGAACCTGTGTGTTGCCTGCTGACATAGTAGGATCCTTATAGAACTCAACACAGTAACCAAAATAATCCACAAGTATCCAGGTCACGAAACAATTCCAATAATAAAGATGACGAAGCCAGTCAGAAGGCTAAAACACAGTTTTAATCTAAAAACCTTGAAAGTAACAAATCCACTTGGTTAAGTAACAAATCCACTTGGTTAAGCGCTTTCGTCTACATTAAGACATCCTCAGAACAAAGACAAATAGTGAAGTAAAGACTTTTAAATACAATACGAAGACACACCCATTTGAAACCTTCAATAGCACCAATCAACCAATTAAACATAGCAAACAGAAATAAAGCAACAGTAACTAGATGTTACAACCATAGTACTGAATATAGTAGATGCTTCATATACTTTAAAATATAAGTGAAAAGCAAAAGGTTCTCTGGTTCAATTCTCATCTGGGGTTCCTTCTGTGTGGAGTCTGCATGTCCTCCCTGCCTTCGTGTGGGTTTCCTCCAGGTGATCTGGTTTCCTCCCACATTACAAAGACGTGTGTCTGTAGTGTTTCTCCCCGGGCTGAAAACTGGCTTTGTTCCAAGTCAGACTTTCCCGGTTAACAAATGTTAAATAAATAAATAAGGATCAGGATGTTTTGTTGTGTGGGTACGTGTGTCTAGTCATACTTGAGTATTACTCATTTAGTAATCTATGAAGACATTGCTCAAAGTCACACACGATGTTCATATCTGAAAAATAATATACTTAAAATACAGCAGGGTCAGAAATGTGGTGCAGATGTTTGTTAGGTAGTATTTCAGTGTAAGAAAATGTTTTACAACTATGTTGTTGAATTCATATGGGTGGTAGTTTTAAGTACTATACATGTCTAGTTTGTTAGTGTGAGCATGAATTATTCTAGCAGATATATTGCAGCATTGCCCACCAGATTTAGAATGGATGCAGCAACACTCTGAAGTGCAATATCTGAACATGAAGTATGCCTGCCAGCTACTGGCTAAGGCAGGCTCACAACAGTCACATATTGTCACATAAATACATAAGTCACAATACAAGAGGACATTTTATCTGCATTTGTATACATGTGCGTGTGTGTGCTTTACAATTCACAAGCATTTCCACTGGGGTAGATATATGACTTTTGTTCCAGGTGAAGAATGCAGCATATTCATTTTCATTACTTCAGGCACAGATCATGCATATTTCTCCTGAACAGGGACTTTTTGTAACACTGGATTTATGATTGTATCCCTCTCCCTCCAAATTTAGACTTAAATGCTGTGAAAAATTGTACATAAAAATAACATTTTGGACTGACTTTTATATTAGAAGCCATTAAGTAATTTTTGGATGAGTGCTGGTAACAGTATTTATTGATGTTTAAAGTACTTAGTCCCACACTTTTGTAAACATAAAAAACGAACAAATAAAATTCTGGAAGAACATATATATGGGCTTCAACCCTCTCTTGCAGGTTACAAATGTTCTTATTTGACTTGGTATGCTTTATTTTAGTTCCAGTTGTTGACAAAATTTGTTTGCAGTCCTCCATCAAATTAGCAGAGAGGGCCACCTGGTTGCTTTGTAAAGGTACAGCTATAAGCCATTAAGATGCTTGCTGAGAGATCATTGATCTGCTGTTCCAGTTCCTGCTGTGCCTTCCATTTTGACATGTTTAATGGACTGAGGGGTTTCCCAGCCTCCATTTTATCTTTGTATAAGGCCGTTGCTTGTTAGAATTTACTGGCAAAATAAAATGAATATTTGTTTAAGATGCAACAGTCAGTGTCATTTTTCTTGGTTTACTTTTATGGTTTATTTCATTAAATTCAGAAGTTTTTGTATTTTAATTTGTTCACTTCACCAGCTATGAATGTCTTTTACTGGTACCTTTTCTGTGACCATGTTGTGGCTGTTCATACAATTTGAAAATAAATGTTGTGATTACTGCCAGTTCTCAGATCCATTCCCTATCAAATAAAGATACTTCTTTTTTATCACACCCAGAGTGATCTAGCAGTTGTGTTCTACCTTTGAATCTAACTACAAGGATATGGTTATAAGCATGACTTTTTTTAACTTATGGTCTGTATGAAAAATTTCTTATTGCAGTTAATAAAAATAATAGATAGCCCTGATCCAGTAGCAACTACAATGTCCAGCTCAACAATAGACTGCTCTGTAGTAGGTATATGTTTGGGTTTGTCTGTTCTCACACTCTTATGCACAGATATTGAGTATCTTGTGCTCTGCATTCATTATAGCTGCAGACATGTTTGGGCATGCCCTACATATATACATATACAGGGGTTACCTTCATTTGATCGACAGCCCATTTGACTGAAATCCATTTGACTAACAACTCATTTGACTGACAACTAGTACTTCAGTACACTTTAAGGCAAATAACAGGGATTTGTCCCCTTCCCCAATGCAGTGTGACCCTGGAGTTGGTATATATAGTTAGGGGGGGTGTGGGGAGCACAACCCCCACCTATTTTGGTTTAAATTCTGTACTTTTTGTGTTATTTTCTTCTTTTAAGCAAAACTAGGTGGGGGGCTTTGTGTGTGTGTGTGTGTGTGTGTGTGTGTGTGTGTGTGTGTGTGTGTGTGTGTATTACCGACTTATTTTGATGAATAATCAATTTTGCAAGGATAGAGGGTCCTAAGAACCCTTGCTATATTATTTATAGTCCACCTCTCACAGCTGTATATTACCATTGATAAAATCATAGCTTTGCTATACAAACATTTGTTGACTATTCTTTGCTCTTTAAATCTTATTCACAGTTGCCATAGCAATCTTCCAAAAAGCAAGTTCTTTTAATTTCATGGCTGTTATCACCATGTACAGAGATCTTTGAGCCTCTGAAAAATAAAATCTGTCTCACTTTCCCCCATATATTTGCAAATAATTGATAGATAGATAGATAGATAGATAGATAGATAGATAGATAGATAGATAGATAGATAAATAGCCCTATCTATCTATCTATCTATCTATCTATCTATCTATCTATCTATCTATCTATCTATCTATCTATCTATCCAATACCTCCTGCTCAAATACTTTGTACCGCCTTTTACATCTCTAGTCAGAAGAATGCCGGGGTTGGGTAGTCTGCAAATCCATGGACCCAGTCTCCATGCACTGGTAAGCTACATATCTAAAACACGAGATATATATTTTTGGGAAAGATCCTTGCTAAACTGCAAGAGTATAGAAAGATGAATGAAGACATCTCCATACAAATAATTGAACTGATAGGGAAGTGATAGACTGATGGGGAGGGTTCCATTACATCTATATCTGCCTCATTTACAAGGACCCTAAACATAATTCCTCCTTATGTAAGATAGGCCAGCATAAAAGCCCTATCTCTGTGGATAAATCTGAAATCAGTGAAGACCAGACCTCATTACCGGTGTGGTTATTGTACTTTCCCATCATACCTCTCAACCTCTTAGAGCAAAAAATTTGGACAGAGCCTAAAATGATGGGGGGACAAATAGGGACGGATTTTAAATATGGTCTTACAAACCTACAAAGTTGATAGAATAATAGGTGCTGCATTAGCATGAATTTTATGAAGGATGTGGAGTCTTAAACTCAAATGTTTGTCATTATTTAATAACTTCAATCCTTAGCTATTTGCCAGAAAGGTACAGGTTTTAGGAGGAACACATCAAAAATATGAGGCAAAAATCTGGACATTCTGCGAAAATCTGTACAGTTGAGAGGTATAATCCCCATCAAGGCTTTCATCTTCAGTTAGCCCATAAATCATATTACTTGGACCACAATCCAGCATTAATTCAGTCATTCTGCTCTGTGAAAAATTGTAAACAAATTTCACAAAGAGTCAAAAAATGCATCCCTGATTAAACTAATCACCCCTCCTCAATCCCTTATCATCCCAGAGTTGAAATTTGCCACCATCTACTACTTTAGTTATTTATTCTAATACAAAAAACTAATTAAAAAGGGTACACTGACCCCTTCAATGTTTAATTTTACTGACCAGGTTTTGACTCAAAGAATGCAAGGCTAGAATATAAATACTGAGGTTTGGGTACTGAATCCCTTACACCCCTTTCTTTGAATATTATTTTATAACTCAACAGAGGGGTGACACCCAAAATAACCTTTTTATTTTCCATTTCTGGACAACAGTTAAGGTAGTATGTGCCAAAGACATCAGAAAAAGTTATGTAATCTTTGAAACTAACAAAGATTTAAATACTTCTATTTTTTATCTTGAGTATACAGTTGCCTAGTCCAATGATAAATATATTTATCTAGAGCATGTCTAATCCCCTTCTCTGTGTTAGTTAACATCCTTTTCCTTGATCCTGAAATAATGATCTCACAATTGCTTTGAACAGGTCTAATGTTTCCTGTTGGTGAACCTCAGGGTTTGGAATAGTAAGAAGCCCATCATATGCATACAAATTAACTAAGGCTAAATCAGTACTTCAAGGGTCCTTGGCACCACCTTACTCCAGCTACAAAAGGCTCAATATCAGTCATAAGTAACACAGGCAACAATGAGTATCCTATTCTTATGACACTAATAAGACTTCAGTGGTCAAATAGACTAGGTACCTCACATAAGTCTTGGCAAATCTTCGTTAGTGATTCTTCTCCATTAGAAGGCAACCTCATTCTGTTCAAAACTTTAAATAAAGTCTACTAAAAGATACAGTCAAACACATGCAACTTTAGATATGCTAACATTATTCTTTGCACCTGTTTCCCTGGGGCAAAGCCTTCCTGGTTTCAGCTTATCAAAGAGGTCATCCCCCTCTTTATGCATTCTGCTCAACGAGTAATATACATGTTCTAGTAAACATTTATCAGGGCTTTGGGTCTATAATTTGAGCAAGACACTGGATACCTTTTGGGTTTCAGAATCACATGCAGAAACCTGACCTTCACATGCTTCCTCTATAGTCCTATAACACTCTACAAGAAATCCATCTATACCGGATGTCTTAGGTTTATAGATTCATAGGTGTGTACTAGGCTAACAACCACTGGGGCATTTTTAAACCTAGCTATGCATCCCAAAATCTCTGATAACTTCTAGTACCTTTGATAGTGTAAACAGGAGCTTGGGAGATGAAACATTTACAAGCAGAGGCCTGGGAGTTGAACCATTTACAGGCTGCCTATGTCCATTAGTGAGACAGGTGACGAACCAGGATGAATTTCCGATTCCCTGTCCTTTTGTCCACATAACACTTGAATTGGGTTAGAGAGGAACTCTGCTTCACATGGATGAGGAGCCTGTTTTTCCAGCATATCCTATTTTTATTACAGGTGGTGTATAATTCTTTTGAATGGGCAATTCTGGTGCTGTTTGTTTTGTAGATATGCATGATGTCCATCAGGTTTGGGTTGGATGATGTTTTATATGCCAGGAATAGAAATCCCCTCAACATCAGGTAAGAGACATATACAGAGATAGGGTATCAAGGCTATCTGCATAAGACATGTTATTTGTTCCCTGTTTTCCCAGCTTTAAGAAACTTCAAGACATGGTATAATTTATCCCTGCTAAATGTCTCTCCTGCTTTGAGATCAATGTTGGAAGAGTAAGACACTCAGCACAATTTCTGCTGCTCCTGAATCTCTGTCAGGGTCAGCACCATTAAGCAAAATGTTTACAAGCATACAGCATTTCTTGGGGAAATAAACATGTTTCCCCTCAGACATCTGATTAGGTTCAGAGGTTCATCGGTGTATAATAGGCATTCAGTCTCAAAGAACATTAGTACCCTAGCCACTGCACTTTGCCCGATTTCATACCATGTCCATCAGGGACTAAAGGCCACATTCAGGGTGAATTTATGTGCACCCATCCTTTCATTTACATTATACTTGAAAAGCATGAGACAGCTACTTGTTTTTTTAACAGCGGTTAGCGTTGCCGCCTCACAGCAAGAGGTTCTCCGGTTCGATCCTCGGCTGGGGTGCCTTCTGTGTGGAGTCTGCATGTTCTTCCTGTGGTCGTGTGGGTTTCCTCTGGGTGCTCCAGTTTCCTCCCACATCCCAAAGGTGGATTGGACACTCTAAATTGGCCCTAGGTGTGAGTGCGTGCATGTGTGTGCCTTCTGTGGAAGGTTGGGCGCCGGGCTGGCAACTCGATACCATAAAACTCCACTGCCAATCATGAGCAGACAGGTGATCCGCTGTGGCGATCCCTAACCGGGAAAAGCCGAAAGAAGAAGAAGAAGTAAGGGAGCTTATTCCAAAGGCAGGCTATAACTTCAGGAGAGGTATTTATCCTGATGACATGTTTGTTTATATTATGAGGTAGGTTTTGGTCCCCACATTGGGTATTTGTGGTGTTTCCAGTTTTATGAACATGCAGGAGGTCAAACATGACAGGATCATTATTGACCTTGTAGATGCATGGGAGTCTATATATGAGAGAATAGAGTAATAGAGCTTTAGATGCTATGAATATTTTAGGGACCTCATAACAATCTATTTTTTTTTTCATGAGGAAACATTATGTGTTTTTCTGACTGGACCACATGCTTGAATAGATACATCTCAAACAGACTCCCCATACAAGTGATCTAAGGGAGGAGAAGAACAAGACAGTAACTTCATTGGATGTTGAGGAAAATAATAAACAATGAAAAACTGGAAACAGCGTACTCGAAACCGCACTTTATTCTAATCCACAACAGAGATAAATCATGTTACATTAAAATAATGTTGAGGAAAATGCCTTTACTAATTAGACTGGATAGAAGGATTTCCTAATTACAGTTGATATGTGTTGTAAAAAGGGAATTCATTGTCCATGAACATGTCCGTGTCTCACATGACAGTATCGGTTTTCCAGTGAGTGTTTTTATATATTAGGTGTACCAGTGGTCTTGTTCCCCAAAGAATACAATACCACATTTTATTCCATTAAGCCTTAGTTCTTGGTCTTGACAGTATGAATTTGTATGGGCAAGGTCCTCTTGGAAGACATGACTATCAACTGGAATGCTGATGATTGTCCCAAGTTTGCAGGCATCAACAAACTGGGTCAAACAGAGACATTTGACATCAGTTTTGATAGCAACGAAATATATACAAAAGAGTAATGAGCCCAGAACACAGCTCTGGAGGACACAGTTGATGAAAATCCTTTTTGAAGAAACTGTGCTGCTAACCCTGATTGAGTGGCTTCTGCCTGTTTGCCAGTTACATTTCCAATGAGCTACATTAAGGGTTTATATTTGGCTAGGTCAGTTATCAATAATGCCAGTGTGTGGAATAGTGTTATAAGCCTTGACTATGTCCAGTTAGGCAGTGTGTAATGATTTTTTATCCAATACCTCTGTTAGGATTTCAAAACAGTCAACCATGTTAAGCAAGCAGGATAGATCACTCACAAAGCCACACTGTTTGGGGTTGAAGGACTGTATTTTATTTATTGGTTTTACATTTGTTGACCAGGAAAGTCCAGCTGGGCACAAAGGCCCCTTCTTTTCAGTGAAGGCCTGGAGAGAAATGTTCCAGTATATGCAGTACAAATAAAATCTTGTAAGTTATATAACATCAACAATGTTAGGCAGAATGCAATTAAATAAATTTTACAATGTCAAGATAAATAAGATATTAACTATACATGCAGTAGTAAGGCTTCTTATACTAATAATACTCTGTACAGATAGGATGCCAATATCCTTATTTATGAATATGACATAATTTATGATTGTTTTAATTCACTTATTTTCTGAATTTTCATACTCATTGCTAACTATTTTACTCTCTAAAGTGCAGCCTTATAGTATTTAAATTTCATCACTCAAGCTTGGCTGCAGCCTTCAAATTTACTAGTTCCTTGGATCTGACTTGAAATGCTCTGATACATTTTCATTTATTTTACATTTGTTTACCAGGGAGGTCTGACTGCACAAAGCTGTCCATTTTCAGCAGAGGCCTGGGGAGAAAAGCTCCAGAAACAATTGCTAACATACTACACATAAGATATTTACATGAGCATTGTGGTTTACACATACAGTTATAAAATACAGCAGATAACATATGATTGCATAAGATATTTACATAAGCATAGCGGTTTAGACATACAATTAAAAGTACAGCAGGTAGTAACATATGATTGTTGTTCATACAGTGTGTTTAGTAGAGATAATCATGAAGATGTAATGAAGATAAGAGAAGAAAGGAAAAACTAAAACTACTAGCCAGTTTGTCAAAGGAGGAGAATATAGACAAGTTCATATTAGGTTCATTGATATTTTAAGGGAAAGTTTTTCAACTTAGTCTAGGGGAGAGTTAGTGGGTATAGATGGGACAGTGGGGAATAGGCAGTAGTGAGTTGGTAAGTAACGTGTGATAATAAATATAGTACACCTGTGGGAGTTTTAAAGAAGACGTTGGATAGTGGGGAGGGGAAAGGTGTTAGAATATGTCATCCAGGTGCTAAGCAGTTGCATGTCCAGGAATTGTTTAGGTGGGATTTAAGCTGCTTTTTAAAGAAGATTTTGTTAGGTTGAACCCTGATTTGTAGTGGTAGGAAGTTCCAAGTCTTGGCAATGTTGATAGAATTCAGGGAGTCACCACAACTGTAATGACGTTTGGAGATTGTGATTAGTGCCTTGTTAGTGAATCTAAGTTCTTGGTTATTGGAGTAGAGGGTGATCAGGTCCTGTAAGGCTGGAGTTTTGTCAGGTTGGTACAGTATTTGGTGAGCTAAAAGTAGATGGTTTAGAGCTGAGGTGTTAGGGATTTCCAGCCAGGAAAGCTGTTTTAAGGCTTGACAGTGGTGGGTGTGGTAGGAGGAGGTTGGGGCAAATTTTGCTATTTTGTTGTAGCATACTGATAGCTTGTTTAAATCGCTCTTGTTTCGATTAATTAGGACAGGAGAAGCATACAGTAAGGTAGAGAGAAGATGGGTACGAGCTAGGGTAACTTTACTGTTGCTGGTTAGGTAGTTTTTACATCTGTAAAGAGTATCTAGTTTTTTGTTGACTTTGGTTATTGTATGAGCTATGTGCATGTCAAATTTCATATTACTGTCAATGATGACCCCTAGTAATTTGGTTTGTGTGATAGGGGAGATAGGGGTATTATCTGAAGCAAAAATAGAGAATGGGGGAGTAGGTACTGCTGCTTTGGAAGGATGTAAGAGCATAAGTTAACTCTTTTTAGGATTTAGTATTAGCTGGGAGTTTGTTAGCCATGTGTCGATGGATGCAAAAGCTTCTTTGGTCTTGATGTGAAGTTGTTGGAGAGTGGGGGCAGAGCAGATTAAGGTGGAGTCATCAGTGTATAGAACCAGATTTCCTAGAGGGGTGGCTTTGTGAAGATTATTTGTAAATATAGTGAAAAGTAGGGGTCCTAGGACTGATCCTTGGGGTACTCCTAGTTTTACAGGAAGTAGGGGGAAAGGGAGTTTTTCCACTGAACAGTTTGTTGGCATTGGGAGAAAGAGTCTTGAAACCATAATAGTGTGGGAGTAGTTAGTTTTAATTCTGAGAGTGATGTTAGAAGTTTTGTATGGGAGACTGTATCAAATGCCTTTGATAAGTCAAGGAAAACTGCAGATAATAGTTGGCTGCTCTTGCATTGCATATTTACTAGGTTACTAAAATGGACCAGTGGGCTATGGTTGACCAAGTTTGCAGATGACTGCAAGCTAAGTGCTGTCATCAGTTCCCCTGGTGATGTGGACATCCTCCAAGAGGGTCTCACTCAGACAAATGACTGGTGCCAGAAACATGGCTTCAAGCTGAATACCAAAAAATGCATCATCAATCATCCCCTTTGGGGAAAGTGACACCCCCAAAAATTATCACATTAATAACAACATCCTAGGCACTCAGTCAGTCGTGAGGGATTTGGGCACCCAGGTCGATAGCAGCCTGACTTTGACCACCATGTTGCTTCCGTGGTATGGAAAGCCTTCCACATGGCCCACCTCATAAGTAAGGGTATCTCATCCAGGGCCAAGGGGGTCATAAGGTCCCTGTATTCTTCCCTTATAAGGCCCATTATTGAGTACAATGCACCTCACAGCATGTACCTCACAAAGCACATGCAGCAGCTTGAGAGACCACAGAAGTTCCTCACCAGAAGAATCCGGGGCCTCAAAGCATCTACCATACACAGATAGGCTAAAAGCCCTAGCCCTCTACTTAGTTTCATACAGAGTCCTCAGAGGTGACCTCTGTCTGGCATACTAGGCAATCATGGACCACATCCTTGATGGGACTGCCGATATCCACAAGTCAAGCTCCATTTGAGTAACCCACACGCATGGCCTCAACATAGTCTGTGACATCAACAAGACTTGTTGGAGGGACAGATTTGTGTCCCAGAGACTCCCTCATCTATGGAATAGACTCCCTCTCCACATCAAGCAGAGTACCTCTTTACCTCTTTTTAAGTGCAACCTGGATAACTGGATGGGAAACAGAAAATATACCCCTGGGATTCCACCCATGTCCATGCTGGACAGGGGCATTGGTTGCTGATTTGTCTAAACATGGGCTAAACTCTTGGCTGGGCTTATAAGGGCCTCAGGGCCAATAGCCTAGTAACCTCCAATGATCTATGATCCTATGATGAGTGCAGTGGTAGTGCTATGGTTGGGGCAGAATCCATGCTGAGTTTCAGCAAGAAGAGTGTTGGAGAGGAGATGTGTTAGGATCTGGGTGTGGATACATTTTTCGAGTATTTTAGCCAGTGGGGGAAGTATAATTATAGGGTGGTAATTTGTTAGGTCAGTGGAGGTGCCCCCTTTGTGTACTGGTATAATGTAGGAGATTTTCCAGAGAAGTGGCACCTTTTGTTCTGAGATTGATCTGTTAATGATTATAGAGATTGGGTAGGAAATGGCTTTGGTGGCTATTTGTAGGAATTTGGCAGGTAGTTTGTCTACTGCTAGGGTGGTGGGTTTAAGTTTGGCTAGATGTCTATAGATGGTGTAAGTTGGTACAGGTTGAAGGAGTCAGAGTTATTTGATGGGTTATATAGTATAGTCGGGGTTGAGGAGGGTGGGTCTGTTGACAGCTTTAGCATAGAGTTGGTAAAGAACTCATTGAATTGAGTGGCTGTGTTTGCAGAGGTGGTGTCTATGCTTGGATGAGGAGTTGGTGATTTACCTGGTTGGAGAAACCTGTTTATAGCAGCCCAGAACTTTTGTGACTTGGTACTGTGCTTAGTTTGAATTTCACTATAGCATTTTTGTTTGTCTAGTCTGATTTGTTTTTTTTTTTACAGTGTTTCTCAGTTGTAAGAATGTTTGCCTATTAGGAGTAGTTTTGTTTTTGCACCAGGTGTCCCATGCTTTGTCTGTTTGTTTCATAAGTTGCCTAGTGCTCTTGGTAAGACATGGAGCATAGATGGTTTTAGTGTGGATCTGTCTTGGTGGGGCAAGTTGGTTAAGAGGGCCTAAGAAGATAAGTGTTGAAATATTCAACTGCTTCATCTAAAGGAAATGTTAAAAGATAGGACCTTTTAGTGTGTTTAAGGGCTGTATTAAGGTCATCAGCCCTGAAGTTTTTAATGTATCTGATGTGTTTAAGAGAGCTAGTTCTAGTGAGTTTAGTTTGGTCTCTGATGAAGAAGGTTGGGAGGTGGTCGCTTAGAGTTTCAGGTAGTGTACTGAAATTATGGGAGGAAGATGGGCAATTGGTGAGAATCCAGTCTAGTACTGATTCTTTTTTTGAGGTTTTGTCTACCTTAGTAGGGATTTGTATAAGCTGTGAGTAGCCATAAAGGTTAATATGATTTGAGTGGTGGAGTGATTTAAGTGAGGTCCAATCAATATTGAAATTGCTTTGTGTAATGGTCCCATGGGGGAGGTTTTCTGATGTCCAGTAGAGAAAAGATTCTAGAGTTTTGATGTTATTTCCTGGAGGGATATATAATCCTAGGATATTTAGCTGTTTTTGTGTATTTAGTCTTACCATAGCAAGTAGGATCTCTGCAGTATTAAATGCAGGAATTTTTAAAATATCTCTTGCTTTTGTTCCAGAATAAAGTTAGGGAATGAGAGGATCTTCATTGTAGCTTTATATCAAGTCTTCTATCTATCCTACAGATATTTTGTGCAGTCCTTCAAGAAATGGCAAAAATGTCATTTATAGCAAATCATTTAGTCAAAGGATTGTCCTTAAGTATATCATTTAAATGCCAGAAATACTCAGAATTGGAGTCCAAGCAGTTCTGGAAAAAAGGTAACTTCATATAGAAGACCGCCAGCCTCCAAACTACTGACTGTTTGCAGGCTGCCAGTGGTCCAATCAAAAATATTAAATAAGCATGAGCCATAGGGGTCTAATGGTTACTTGCAAAGAGTCACATGTAGGTAGGAAGGAATTTGCTTGCACACATTTTGTGTATCCTGGAGAATGAGTGATACACTCTTGAATAATATATTAACTGCACCCCCATCCCCAGGATGATGCTAGCTCATATAACTTTCAAACCTAGATCCTCCATAAATGTAGCAATTCCCTTTGTCAAAGGAGCTAGCCTATGACTCTAGACCATGGCCAAGTTTCTGGTGATGCTAAAAAAATTAAAATCACTGACCGCAAGACTTTTATCGCTAAGAAAATCCAGAATCTAATTCTTGGATTTGTTCCTCTCTCTCTCTCTCTTTGAATTTTGGGGAACAGGTAACAATAAAAAATGTGTGTCTGCTGGCCCCACAAGTGAACCCAAGACCCAGTAAAATAACACAGTTTGTTTCTAAGACCTCACGGACAATCTTGATGTGGCACCCTGACCTCATGTACAAAGTGGGAAAAGGGGGTTGATGCTGATTTCCAGGACCTTCTCCGCTACCAGTTCAACAAAATCTCTGTGGAGTAAAACAGTTCACCCTGTACACCTAGAGGTCTTAATATATGATAAAGAACACATCAAGTCCTGGACTGAAAAGCCTTTAAATGTTACTCCCTTGGAAAATTAATATCCTGTAAGCATGACAGTGAAGGCTGTGCTATTCTTAAATGTTAAAATGGCTTAGAAATCTTCACAGTGTTCTCAGCATCACTGAGGTTTATGAATACTTATTTAGGACTATGAATCTTATTTAGATATCCCTTAACTCGTGATTCACATCTCTAAGTAAGAGCCAAATTCCCTGACTCACACATCCCAATTAAAGATCCCCAGCATAAAAATTCTAATGACTGTCCAAGAGTATCCAGTAATGATATTTTATCTAGATTATAGGGCAAATTAAATAACTGCTACAGTCTGTTTTTAAAAAAATAATGGTCTTTGCTTTCACCAGGAATAAAAGTGCAATCTTATATGATTATATAAAACAAATAAAATCACTAAGCCCTTGAATATTGCATCAGCTTGAGAAGAAACCCCAAAATCACCATCCTCAGCCGTCCCGCAGGACATCTGTAGACCCCTAAATAAAGTACAGTGTTATGCGTTAGGGAAAGAAACCAAATACCATACACTGATGAAAAAGAAAGTTAAAATATTTTCCTCCACTGCATTAAAAACTAATTCATGATATTTAAAAAATCCCAATAAACGTTTCATGTTGGAGACTTGTATATTGCAATATCAGAATGGAGGAGGAGCTAAAGTACTTTGTCTAAAGAAAACCCTATTAACCTTTGAAATATTTTGTTGTTTACTCTGGTCATCTCTCATGTACAAATCAAAAGGAGAATTGAGGTCCCCACAATTCTCAAAAAAACAATGTTAGCTGAGGTATAGCGTTATAAAGAAAAGAATTAAACCCATTATTGACAACTGAATGTGACTGCAGCACATAACCATGTATTGGCCAAAATAAAATAATGCTGCACTAACCTAAGATAACTCAATAAAATAACTCCTACCTTGATAAAAATTATTACATTGCAGTTCAGCATTTGGTAAACACATGGGAATTATTGAAGTACTAATCTCTGTGATATTTTTTGTAGAGAAGACAGTTAAGCATATCTACATTCTGATCACAATGGCTGTGTATATCCAATGGAGTCCAGAGTTTCTCCATAGCTCACAGCAAAAAGGATGGGCCTGAGAGAACAAAATAAATCCTTAGGGGTTCAATCATAAAACAGTGATCTATATCTCTGGGCCATATGACATCTTCAGTTTTGAGGCCTTTAGTCCATTAAGGATGTGATTTTCCTGTAGACAGCTTACTGCTTCATTAATTAGCTCAAAATTCTTAGATTCAGCTTGATGCATCATTCATAACTTCAGCTGATAAACAAAAGAAGCAGAGGACTTAACTTCTTTCTAGGTCTTTGATATCTCTAAAGCAAGCAAAAACTTGTTATCTTCTCTACTGCACTTTTTTATGAAATCATTGTCAAAATGAATTACAAGTCTCTGTTGCGTCATAGGTTTATGGGTACTGACTAGACTACGGATGTGTGAAGATCTTAAGAATTCTAGTTTTACATCCCCATGGTAGCTTTTTTAGCCCTTATATTTTGTATACAAGTAACCCAGAGCTGGAAAAAGCAAGGATATGTTGGGAGATTTATTTGTTGCTGCTTTTCATAACGGACATGGGTGCTAAGCCAGGGGTGAATTTATGACTTCCCATCCAGTCATCCAAATTTCATTTGAATATAGTAAGAGAAGTACTTTGTTTTATGTGGAGTGGAAGACAGTTCCATAGTAGTGGTATTCTTTGTGATACGTACCTATCCCTCCAACAAATCCTGTGTGTGTTACAAAAGAGATTGAGGACCCTTGATTAGATGTTTACACTATCACTGGACTTGCAAATTTCTAATAGATCAGACAGGATAAGGTTGACACTCTATACACTAGGCCGAGGCCACTTTTTATTGGCCTATAACATACAGAGAAAGGAATAAAGCTCTGAGACAGTCTGCATAGTTTTTATTATTTAGGACCTTGCTTTTTTAGTGAGAAGACATTGTGGATATTCCAGCTGTGTCAAGTGTTTGGATAGATACATACTGAAAGGGGCATTAAATTCAATAATTAGCCCAATGAGAGATGAGTACAGTGGAATGGTTACATCCTTGGATCCTGACACCATATGTTTAGATATAAGCTGTGAGATGAAAATAGACTCCTTACAATAGTGGATGTATGGTGATCAAAGGATAGTTCATTGTTGACATAGGTTTCCAGATCCCTGAGTATGAGATCAATTTTCGGGGCTGTGCTGTCAATGTGGCAGTTGGAGTGGTGGTCATGCTTGACAAAGGATACAGTTATACATGTTTTGGAATTTAATTTTAGTCCATGTTTTGGACACCAGCTTTTTGTTTGGAAAAGGCCATCTTGGTGTCCTCTGGGGCGTTTATGATGGCACCAAGTTTAGAGTAATCTGAAAACGTAGTCATCCATAAATCCTTAGCATTTGCTGCGACCTCTGTAAGATAAATGTAAAGAGGACTGCCCAATGACTGAATTCTGAGGTATGATTCTAGTGACAGGTCTTTTTAGTTAAAGACGGTTTGCATTTATATTTTGCCTGGGTGGCAATTTTTACTTCATATCTGGCTTTGGTTGATTTGCTCACACTCTTGGGTTCTCTTGTTAAGTTTAGCAAGAGCATATATAGCATTATGAGAGTTAATTTTATTTTTTTTCCTGCATTTTTTTCCATTATTATAGAGCCTGTTTATATTTTGATTCTACCTTAGAGGTATATCCTTAAATTTGCTATTCTGTTATTTCAGAGGGGGGACAGATGGTTCTATGCAGCAGTTTGCATATCCACAGAGTTTGACAGTATTTTGCATAAGCAGTGAGGTCATCAGGTTGGAAGAAGATTTTGAATTTGGCCAAGTCATAAGTCAGTTTTAGCAGATCAGCCCTTGCCTACTCTCTGAATACCGAGGTATTGGAGATTGCTTCTAGCTTCAGTCATATGGTGAATATGACTGATTTGTGGTCTAATTTGAATAGGAAAGGAGTGACAATTGGTACTATGCTATATCAGTAAGGCCCTCTGGTTACTCTGGCATTAACATTAATCCGAAGTCTACAATTCTTGAAAAAAGTTTACTAGAAGAAAGTGCTTATCTTTAACGTCCTTGGCTCAATAAAGGTTTCTTTAGTTCATTTATTTTTATTCTTTTATTGATATAGTCACCAGTCGCTTACTACACAGAGTTAAGGGCCATCAGCAATTTCACTATTTTTCTGATATTCTTTATAAAAGAAAACACATAGAAACTTTGAATACTTTGTTCAAATAATATAATATTGCAACTGTGGGCATATTCATATATACTCTGCTTTTGTGGGTAAAAGCAGACTCATATTGCATTCTGATGTATTCAAATGGTAAGCTCTTTAGTTATGGAAAATACATTTGTCCCATTTGTATGACTCACATATATGCACACCTCAAAATGCAAGTCATTTTTTATAGGAGAGACTCTTTTTTAATTGAAAAGATACTCCTATCATACTTTGTTCACATGCACAAGCACATTAAAGGTAACAATTTAAGTGTACTCAGCCAGATAAGGCCTCCATGGCAAGTTGTTAACACACTCCCATTGGTTCATTAGTTTCAGTTTATGTAATTCATTTCCCCAAATGAAAAGAGTTACAGACTCCTGCTTATTCCTTCCCCTTATTAATCAGTCATTCCTTTCACTCCACTATCCATGGGAATGCCCTCTCTCCAGTGGTAATTACCTTACTTATTTGTTTACGTAAGTATGTACATTAATTAGCTGGTAATATAATCATCCACCAAGGATTCACTGCATCCACTGTTCAAGTATCATAGTTCATATAGATGAAAAATAAATTAACATTTTGAAACAACACCACTCTGATGCACCTCTTCCGTGAAATTCGATAAAGGCAGGATTGCAAATAATTTTCTACAGAAGTTTCTGTGGGGTGTCATTCACTTGCTCAATTTCATATCAATCAGGTCACATTTGTCTGTGGTTTATTACTCAAGATTGTTTGTATACATTATTGTTTGTTCCTCCATGGTGTCTTTTTCACTGGATCTATTACATTTCTTTGATCACAAACTTCCTGAAGTTACAGCTTCTGGAATTTTTGTTCTTCTTGCCAAAAAATCTTTAACTCCATGTTGTGGGATGCTTCATTGCACTCAGCACTCTTAACTTACATAACCAACCCTAGGGATGCACCAGCTAGGGGCATGGGACAAAAGGGTCTATCACTTTGTCAAATGGCTATTCAATGAATAGCCATTCATCAAACACCTATTTAACGAAGTCACTCTTCATCAATCTGAAATTTTAAGTAGGCAAACAAGCGGTTGGCCAGCCAAGCGACGGCAAAAAAAAAAAAAAACTTTAAAACCTGACAATGTGAGGGGCTGAACCCCCCCCCCACATCCCCCCAACTAAATATACCAACTCTGTGATTGCACTACAGTAGAGAAAAGGGCAAATTCTAGATGGTAGCCAACCTCTGGTTTGCCCTAGTTAAAATTCGCCATTCGATGAAGAGCAGCTTCACTAAATAGGTGGTCTATTATATAGCCATTCAAAGACATACTATAGACCTGGAACAAAACCCCAGTTCTAGGAGATGTGTTTTTCATGGAGTTTGCCTTTCTAGGAGTTAATGACTGTGGGCTTGTATGTTTTCCTTTTTCCCAATACTGTAACATGATTTTCATTCTCTGAGACTGCAGTCTCCTGCAGAATGAGTGAAGCTGTTTTAGCTCATACTTGATGGATCTCTACTTCTCTGAGGTGCTCAAAAAACATACATCATTGAGCATGTGTGCTTACAGAATTTAAATAGATCTGTGTAACTTTGATCTTTTGCAGCCAAGCAAGTTGGTCTTGAGCTGTAAAGTTTCAGGTACTGATAGTGGATCCATTTCTGTGTTTTGACAGTATCTTTAGTTGGTTCCTATATTATCTATTTGCTGTGGCAATTTTGCGCTTTCATGAACTACAAACGAATTATAAACTTTCTGATTATATTAAATATACCAATAAATCCTATTAGCATTTCATCAAGATGAGTTGGTTTATCTTGGAAACTTGGCAGAGCACCAGATTGATTCAGGCAGAGGTCAGCAGACTGGGAGTTCAGGAAAAATGGGTTTATGTTAAATTAGCAAAAGCATACATGTATGAAGCTCAGAACATCAATCAACCCTATAATATTGAAACTGCAAAACAACAAAACATGGTATTAATTGGTTGACCAGATCACATTATAGTGGGTAGTAGGGTTTGTGTCCTTTTCTGGCTGTAATATGATTTTGTAGTTGATGTACATAATTAGCAGGGGGTGTGGGGGTATTGGGGACCTGCACCTCGCCAAAAAAGGTGTTCAAAATCTGTTTTATTCACATTAAATATTCTGCAGTTTCAGTGCTGTGCACTTGATGCTCGGAGTGCATGTTTGCACTTGACAATTTAAGAAAGATCCCAGGAAAAATAGAGCAAAGTTCTGCAGTCAGCTTTCCATACAAAGAATCATAAACTTCATCATTACAGCACTACAACTGAAATTCTTTCTTTTTCTCTCCCTCATCTCTCAGCAGCTGAACATACACTGACACCAGCTACTTCTCTTGTTCACCAGATCTACCAGACCTAACGAAACCTTTCCTGGATATGGGCATCTGGAACCAGGGAAAAGATTGTGGATTCTGGTGCAGAATCGTACTGCTACCTGGGAGTATGTTCTAACCCCTCATCACCCTCCAGTAGCCTTGTGAACTTTGCAATGGTTGCCTTCGGGAGGTGCTTGTGTGACTCCACTCACACAACCTCCTGACCAAGCAGTTTACTGCTTACAGTGCAGGGCTCATGAGAGTCTTAATGTGTTTACAGTGTAGGGCTCACCAGGATCTTAATGTGCTTAAAGTGTGGGGATCTCCAGAGTCTTAATGTGTTTTAAGGGGCTCACCAGGGTCTTAATGCTGCTATTACAGTGAGCCTAGTAGCCTCCCTCTATCCCCAGGATGGGGAAGCCTACATTGACCACTCACTCTCATATTTCCCTGCCCAGAACCTACAGTGCTCATATTACTGGTCAACATAGGCCATCTGGGACTCTGTCAGGACTTTTTCCTTCTGCACCATGGGGTTAAATTACAGGTGTAGTTCTTAAGGATTGGAATAGCATACAAAATACTACCAAAAGCTGACCTCTGGATATTCACAGTTTTAGCAGCCTTCAAACATTCCACCTAGAGGGCTTGATCCATGATGTAGGTTCAATAATATTTTGCAGAAGCTATTACTGAGACAGGTAGTCTCTATACAACTAGTGCAGGACAAAGCCTGGAAACCTGAGAAACACATTCTAGTGTAAGGCTAATAATTGTTCAGACTACATGAAATCCATTTCCTAACAAAGGAAACCCCAAGCTGAAATTATCAAAAATCCAGAATCAAAAGCTGTAAATTGTTTTTTTTTTGGTAAAATTGTCTTTTTGCAGGTGGAAAAACCCTTCAATAATATATTCCAACTCCAACACTGCACAGTATATGAGTAAAGGAGCAATGCTTGGCCTTTCTCATAGGCGCCAATGTAATATGAAAGATCCAATGAACAGTTAAGGTTCCGAATCATCCCTTATACAAAGGCATTTTTCTTTCAGCTAGGAATCACTGACATGCTGTTTTAAGGTCAGATTGTGTATGTATACACACTTATATAGTTGAAAGCCCTTGCAAAGGCAGTATTTTAAATTGTGGGACGAAAAAAACTGTAAGCCTTTGACTAGGACTTGAACCCAAGACCTTCAGAACTCCAATAGTAAAATTCAAATGGCAACCGTGAACTGACAGTTTAAAAGTGAAAACAAATTACTTGATAAAAACACTGTACCATAGCAGCAATCCACACAAGCAACCCTAGATTAAATGATTTTGTCTACAAAATTATAATAAACTTTTTCCAGACTCAAGTTTGTTGCTTAAGATGTCTTTCTTAAATACAGGTGATACTGGTCACATGATAATGAATTTTTTGACAAAATTTAAAAAGAGAAAATGAAAATCAATATTTAAAATATTTCTTTACATTAAATATTAAATAAAATAAAATATTAATATGGAATTGTAGAACTATGAATAAATAAACATAAGAAGAGCAGGAGAATGTAAAAGCGTGTAAAAAATTAAGCAAACTTTGCGATTATGCAGATCTTGGTTTTGGTACACTGGTTACTGATAACTGATTATTAAGTACTGGTTGCAGGATGGTGTTAAGATGCTGCTGCCAGACCAGATCCTTGTAGTCTAGTCACGTCTCCCAAGATCCACCTCTAATGTTAAAAGGAGCTCTGTCTAGTACAAAAAATAAAAACATTTTACATTTTCTAAAGATGAAAACAGATGAAGAATATAGGCCTCAAAACAGAAAGGGAAATTTTTATATGAGGGGGGGGAGAAGGGGGAGGGGGAGGTTTTAATTAGCAACCCCTCTGCCACAACTACTGTGTCGGATGTGGATGACATTAGCATTGATTATGTCAAACACACCTATAAAGATTTTTCTATTTATAATTATGGTAATTTTAGTATAAAAGAAAACCATTTCAACCTACTTAGTAAGGGATTCAAGTTTATACCTTGTAATAAGGGTGACACAGCCACCACGATTTTAGATACAAAGCTATTTATAAGGAAAATTAATTTAAGTGTTTTAGCTTCGAAAAATGGTAATGAGAATGGAAACAATAGAATAGGATTGAGAAGGAAATCTACTTATAATCCACCATTATTACCACAGTTAAGGAATTTTGAAAAAATTCTGGAAGAAGAGATTAGACTCACACAAACTAAGAATAAATATAGATATAATAATAATTTGAAGAAGGGTGAGAAGGAGGCGTTAGTAGAATTAATGAATAATGCTTCTATCAGAGTAATGAAGCCAGACAAGGGTGGGGGGATTGTAATAATGGACAATATTATTTATGAAGGAAAGATGAATATGATTCTTAGGGACGAACAGAAGTATACAGTTGTTTCAAGGAATGAGGTAAATTTAACCTACCAACGTATAGACAACATGTTAAAAGATTACATGTTTGAAGGTGTAATAAATCTTGAACTATACAAATTTCTTACTGTAGTTAAACCTAGAATAGCTACAATGTTCGGAATCCTGAAAGTCCATAAAAATTGGTTAGACCCACCCTTGAGACCCATAGTTACAGCTGAAGGGTCAAAAACAACACCTCTAGCGAAATACGTTGACATTACAACAAAACATATATGGACAAATAATAAGATTATTTTAAAAGACTCGTGGGATTTTTTAAAACAACTTTCCACTGATTATTTTAAAGAGGACCTTCTCTTTATCACTATAGATATTGTGGATTTATTTTCCAGCATACCACATAATTGTGGTATGGAAATGTTTGAAGAATGTATATTCCAGGACAACACTATGACACAGGATGAGAAAATACTATCAGTAGCCCTTATGGACACTATTTTAAGATATAACTTCTTACTATTTGATGGAGAATATTTCCAGCAGAAAGCAGGAGTGTCCATGGGGGTGGCGTGTGCACCTACATACGCCAACATAGTGTTGTCCAAATGGGAAGAAAAATTTGTGTTGAATTCTGAATTTAGTAAGGAATGGCTTTTGTACAGAAGATTTCTTGACGACATAGTCATTTTTTGGACTGGGGGACAGGAAAGGTTTACAGAATTTATGGAATATATGAGTCACACTACCAACTTTCTTACATTTACTTATAATATCAGTTCGGAGGTGTTGCAATACTTAGATATAGAAATAGTTAAGAATGAAGAACAACAAAACTTTGTATCTAGGGTGTATAGAAAGGACACCTATTGCAACTCTTATTTACATTTTGACAGTGCTCATCCCCTACACTGTAAAAGAAACATAGTAAAGGGACAATTCATGAGGGGATCGAGAATGACTAGTCTAAGTAATGATTTTGAAAAGGAGTGAATAAATTGGAGAAAATGTTCACAGAAAGAGGTTACCCTAAGAATTTTGTGACCAACATAAGAAGAGAAGTGGAAATAGGCAGGGCAGAGAGATTTAAACCCATTATAGGAATGAATGAATTTAAGACATTCCGAGAAGAACATAATAAACTGGGAATTATGGAAGAACAGTTTCAAAGAAATTTAATTGTGGAATATAATACACAGAATTTTGATTTGGGAAATATATTACAAAAAGAATGGGATAAATTCGCAGCCCTGACTGATATAGAGGAAATTAACAACATTAAACCTAAAATAATTTATAGAAACTCTAGAAGTCTAAAGAATATGATGGAGAAAAAGAAGAAAAGTACAACATATATGAATAATAACAAAAAAGTTGGAACCTTTAGATGTGGGCGGTGTAACCAATGTTCCTATACTAGTGACAAGAGTGAAATCTTTTTAGTAAGTAGAAACATTCTAATCAAAAGTAATGGTTACTATAACTGCGACACAAAAGGAGTGGTATATTTGGTAACCTGTGATAGATGTCCTTCCTACTACGTAGGAAAAACTGAAATAGAGTTAAAGAAAAGAATGTACGAACATGCTTATGACATTCAAAAGGAAAAAGAGACAAATGCACTCTTTAAACATAGCAGGGATTGTGTGGGTTGTAAATTTCATTTCTTTGTTCTCCAACAAGTTAAAAGAGACGTCAGGGGAGGTATATGGGAAGAGATTCTGGAAAGTAAAGAATTGTGGTGGCAGGTGTACCTTGAGGCAGGAAAAAAGCCAGGTTTAAATGATTTTTAAGTATAGTTTCTTTATTGAAGATTAAAGCAAATAAAATATAGATGCAGTATTTGTTTTTCAACAGTAGAGGGGGTAATATATTAGATTTATTTAGTAGATTTTAACATAAGCACATGCACTTTCACAAATAAATAATTTATATTTTTTAATTATTTAACTGTATTTATGTAATTGTGATATATTTATTTACTAATCTTTATGGATGATTCATTGATGTGGTCAAAGTTTTTCAATACATGTACACAGTGGAATAGGGATTTTAATTAATATTCATGAGGCTGAGATCATGGCTGATTTGTATATTTGAAAGTGTTATTCCAAGTTTAATTGGTCAATATGATAATGAATGCCAGTATATAAATGGTTAATTAAATTTAAAGTGTTGTCTGAGGAAGTCCATTTGTTTTGGATGAAAACGCATGGGAGTATCAGTGTTTGAAAAGCGTTAATGTTTTTGTTTGTACTGTGTCATTAAAGCGTTTTACAGAAGTATCAGAAGTATCGGGAGTTCTTTTTGGCTGTTTGCACTCTTCTCTGGACTTATTTTGGTTTTATTGAGTGCTCTTCAGTGTTTTTTCACATTTTCTAAAGATCACCGTTTGTCTTTCGACTTTTTCCCGGTAAGGGGTCGCCACAGCGGAACTCCGGTCCGCTAATGATTGGCAGTAGATTTTTATGAAATGCTGAAGTGCCAGCTCGATGCCCAACCTTCAACGAAGGCACGCCCATTTATGCACGCATGTTTTTCGAACACTATCCAATCGCGGGGAGGACATGCAGACTCCACACAGAAGGCACTCCCAAGCCCAGCTGAGAATCAAATGGGAGAACCTCTTGCTGTGAGGTAACAACTTTACCGCTGTACCACCAACGAAGACTACATTTTCTAAAGATCACTATGCATCTGAAAAGGGCATTGTTTTAGCTTTTCATCTTAATGTCATGGCATTGTTCATATATTCTACATTTCATTACCCTTGCAGTTTTGCCTACATAAAAAAAACACATTACATGACAAACATACCTGCTACTTAAACTACCCCATTGGAGTCACAAGTATAATGTCTCCTGGGCATCCTATCATTTTGTCATATTTGATTACTGTTATATTGAGGGCGTCATAAGTGTCTTTACAGTTTTTGCATTAGTTTGGTCATTTGTTTCTTACTGCAGATGTTTTTGTTGCTGGGCATAACTCTCATGTCTTTTTCAGTGATGTTTGATATAATGGGATCTACCAAAGACGAATGTTGGTTCAGTGCCGAGCATGTTTCTGAGTTCACTGGACAATGCCAGCTTCCAGCAGTGCCTCACAACATCTTTAATGCTTTTAACATAAATGGAAAATGGTAACAGCAAGGCCCTGCTTTTACCCATCATGTTGTGCATGGCATGCAGTCTGTTGTTACTGCCACCTCTTAATTTTATTTGAATCTGGTCCACCTGTTTTGAAGAATTTAATCCTTAATTTGTAGAAAGTCTCTTGGATAGTTTCTAGAAAAAATTAGATTAGTTTAGATGTTTCCATGTTGAAAGTGTCATCATCAGTTATTAACCTGATGAACCACAGTGCATTCTTTAGTAATGTCAGTCCTCAAAAGCTTCTAATATAACAAAACTGAAAGAGAATAGCATAAAGGTATTGCTGCTTAATGCTAGGAGCCTTAACAAAAAAAAAATCTACTCACTACAAGCCCTCCTTACCCTGGAAAACTTTAACACACACACACACACACACACATATATATATATATATATATATATATATATATATATATATCATCACAGAGACCTATTTTAAGACCACTGACAACACCCCATCAGTGCAAAATTTCAACTCCTACCACCCACTCCAATAGATGAAGGCACTGAAGGTGGCCATGTCTCCATGTCTGTTGAAAAACACTTCACATCCAGACTAGTTACACAAGATACTGATCTGGAACTCCTCCATCTTCACCTTACCATTAAAATAAATATATATCACATCATGGCTAGCTCTGTATGTCTCTCACTCAGCCCACAATCTCTACCTAATTGGTATGGACATATGTCCACTAACATGAATTCTCAGATATTTCTGGACTTCATAAGTACAAACTTTCTGAACCAGTTAGTCCACACACCAACCAGGGGAATAAAATACTAGACTTTGCCATCACCAATAAGGAACAGCTCTGCTCCCTTACAATTGTAATTCCCACCTGGTCAAATTGGACTACATATCCATTGCATTCACCTTAAGATTGAAGCTGGAAACCTCCTCCAGTACCTCAGTATTCAGAGATTATGCCAAGGCTAACCTACTGAAACTGAGTAATGACCTGGCTAAATACAACATCTCTATCCAACTCAAAGATCCCATTGCTTATGCAGAATTTGTTACTGTTAACTTCTGTACACATGTGAATAGATGCATCTGTCCCCCTCCAAAGTAAAGAAATCAGCCCTCTATGGGGGTACCCAAATATAAAGCACTATATCAAAAGAAAAAACTCATTACATGTAAAAAAAAAAAAAAAAGCTCTTGCTAAACTTAACAGAGAACTATGGACACTAATTAAATCAATAAAAGCCAGATATTAGGTAAAAATAGCCACCCAGGCAAAGGACAATTACAAAGCCTTATTTAACTGTATTAGAAACCTTAGAAACAATGCCCAGCACTGTGTAAAGTAAATATTAAATGATATTGCATACTCACCCCTAGACAGGACATAGCCAGTCTACTAGTAGATAAATGTAGCTCTAATATCAGTCCCCTTCCTTCCTACATTTCCAGAGGTCTTACACACATTGATACCTCTCCCTGGAATCTTCCACGAATAAGCCCCCACGGTACTATCCAAGGCCAAAAGCACTTCTTCTATGGGGACACATTACATATCAGGCTCTTTGCTTGCCAGCTTGAAACAGGACCTGTCAGACCCCCTCCCCCTTACTGAGGCTGGTCACTGTCTGCCTCCAAACAGTCTTTGTGCCAGATGAGTAGAAGACAGCAACTGTTATCCCCTTGCACAAAAATGAGGTGTCAACAGATCCAGACATTTAAAGACACACAAGTCTGACTAGCCTCATCTGCAAGGCTATGAAAAATATCATGATGGAATTAATAAAGACATAGGTAACCTACAAACTCGCAACCCAAGCCAGTTTGGATTTGTCAAAGGCAGAGCCTGTCTACATAAGCTGGTTAATGAATTCTCAAACCAAACCAGTTTTGGAGTTGTCAAGGGTAGATCCTGCCTACTTAACCTGGTTGACTTCTTCAAGTAGGATAGCAAAGCAATGGATGAGGGCAAATCAGTACACATCCCATATCAAGACCTTGCAAAGGCATTCAAACACCATCCCACACTAAGATAATGTAGATAAACTATCCTAGCTAAATGTTAGTTTTTATGTAAATCATTGGTTAGCAGATAGTCTCACAAATAGAACCCAGCAAATTAGGGTGGGTGGCTCTATATCCTCCTGTCACTGGGGGTGGGGTGGGGTGGGGGTATCAAAGAGTCCATTTTTTGGGCCACTCCTCTTTTACATTTACTCCTCGATGGTCAAAGTTACTGTTAACAGTTTATGGCTAACCAAGTATGCAGATTACCTTAAACTTGGCACCATCATAAACTCCATAGAGGACTACAAGATCCTTCAAGAGAGCTTTACCCAAACCAACAGATGGTGTCAAACCCATGGACTAAAACTAAATGCCAAGAAATGTATAACAGTATCCTTCGGCAAGTAAGAAGTCCCATGTAACTATCACATTAACAATACACCCCTAAAATTGATCCAGACGTTAGGGACACCACTAAAAACTGATCTGATAATTAGCGACCTGGGAAACTGTGTAGATAACATAATACCCTTAGATCAGCATGTATCCACTATTGTAAGAAAGTCTTTTTTAATTGCAGACCTTATTACTAAAGGCCTCCAGGTCCATGAAGAGGATCATTACACTATATTCTGCATTTATCAGACTGATCATGGAGTATCATGCCCCCTTCAGTATGTACCTGACCAAATATCTGACACAACTTGAATCCCCACAACATTTTCTTACTAAGAAAATCAAGGGGCTAAATCACAAAAACTATGCAGACCATCTCAAAGCCTTGTCTCTCTTCTCAGTGTCATACAGACTACTGAAAGGCCATCTATTTCTCTCATTCTGAGGCTCAACAGACCCTATCTTGTCAAGCCTACTACACATTCATTAAGTCCAGTGGGGGCATAAACATCTGCTCAAGACATCTTAGTCTCTTACATACCAAGAACATGTTTGGTGGGATAGAAATATATCACATACAATATCATTTCATTGGAACTGCCTTCTTCTCCACATAGAGTAAAGTACTTCTCCTACACTCTTCAAATATAATCTGGATGACTGGATGAGTAACAGCAAATTCTCCCCTGGTTTAGCACCCTTGGCCTTCATGGATTGCTGAAACATGTAAATGTTCTGCTTATCTCTGGGTTAGTTGTACTAAAAATTTAGGGACTAAAAACTTTCATGGGAATGAATGACTAGGCTTTTAAAAATCCTCATGGACCAATAGCCTAGTAACTAACTCTATGAACCTAATTACCCTTTAATGATACTGGATTTTTGCTGAGGAGAATGGCAGCTTCTGAAAAGTAAATATAGACATGAAAAAGTGGAACTCCCGAAAAAAGGACTGAAAACATTTTCTAGTTTTGTCCTTAATGATCAATATATTAAGGAGGTCTATCTCACTGATGGCATGTTTGATTATGAATTTTAAAAAATTGGTGCTGCTAATATACTTCATAATTTCTTTAACTGATGCCAACTTCCCCTTCCATAAGATGAAAATGTGATCCAGAAAGCTGTTCTACATTATCATGTTTCTGTGAAACTCTGAATAGAATAAACAGTTTCTTTCTCAAGCTGCCAAGACAATGTTAGTGTAAATGGGGGCTGCAGTTAACCCCATCGTTACCCCCAACAGCTTGTGGAAGTATACTCCTTCAAAAAGAAAGAAGTTTTTTTAGGACAATTTCCATAAAGTCATGTTGGTGACATCAATGGTAACCAATAGAATTTCCTCATCAAAGTTGACAGCTGATAAATTGTCTAAAAAGTACCAAAAATCATTTAGAATGAATGCAAAATCCTCAAATGTGTTCTTAGGTTTGTCAATCTATAGTGTAAGTGATTCTGTTTTTGCACCTCCTCTCCCCCACTCCAGCTATTAGTGTTTTCAATGTTGGATCTACATTGTTGTTATGTACCTCTGGAATACCAAATATAGAGGATATGAATGGATTTATGACTTGCAAAAAAAAAGATCTTCTCGAGAGATGACATTTTGCAACAGTAAGTCTGACAATGTGAAGTCAGTCGTGAAATGTGTAATGCATATTTCATTCCTAGAAATGTTTTCATAGGCATTGCCATTCTGCAGCATTGTCAGCAGCTTACTAAAATACTAAATCATTAAAACAATACCCTCCTCCCATGTCAGGCTTCATGACATGAATAATCCTGACACGAGAAAGATCAAACAACAATTGTTTTTCACTGGCATTTAAATTATGTGAATAATGCCTCTTGATCTTAAATAATTTAATATCTTTTTCGAAAATGTACTCAAAAACTGCTAGAGAAGGGTGCAAGTGACGGTTGCATGTACGTTGCTCTTTGAAGTGGCACTGTTATCATTGGTAGTGAGGAGGCCCTTTTGAAACAATAGAACTAAGTTCAACTTATAGATGTATAACTTATTAAAGTATTTATTATGTTCCCTCCAAATGGTGATGCAAATGAGAAAACTTTTTTAAAAGGTCATACTGCTTTTCAGTAATTTCCAACTGATTATAGTTGTAAATACTAAAGTTGGAAGACACAGCAGCTGGTGGGCTGGTTTAATCATCCAACAGTATTACCTCCGATTGCATCTCTGTCAACCTCTCCCTTGTGTGGATCCCTGAGAGCTGTTTGTTCCCCAAACTGAGTCATGGTTTGTTGATCTACTCCTCTATCTCTCCTATATATGTAGAACTGGTTTGCCCTAAAAAAGCCCCACTTTCCATTTCCTTCTGTATCTTTGTTTTTCCATTTGTGAGTCATTTCATGGTTGCGTTTCTTAATATTCTTTAAAACTGGGGGCTGTGGGTAAGCTTGTTTGCTGTCATGCTTATTTGTATTCCTCGGGAACTTGTGTTCATGTTGATCTTTGTTAACTGAATACTATTCCTCCATCCCCTTAAAAATGGCCACATATTCAGTTTTATGTTCAGAGAACAGTGGGTCACTGTTAATGCTGTCAGATAAATCCCAAATTTCAGCGGTTAGTAAATTCTTAAGTCTTTCATTATGCCTTGATGGTAACCTCAACATTTCATAGCCTGTGCTATCAAAGAGTTCTAGCAGTGTGTGAAGGAGAATTTGGCTCCAAACTGTTTGGACATTTCCAGACTCAAACTGTTCAGCACACTGTTAGTACAGATGCATTTAGCAAAATATAGGTTATCTAACTGTAAACAATGGTACTTTAGCAGTTTATTTTTAAATGGTTCAATTGGTTAGTTAAATTACATCTATCTGCATTAACTTTTTCCTTCATCTGAAGTTTTGGTAATTTAAGTGATTCATCCAGGACTGGCATTGGAGTATAATAATCCTCTGAATAACTGTTTGTTGGTCACATTGTTACTGAATCATGTGACTAACTGGAACTTTTTTTGCCATCATTTGCAGTTAAAAACCTCTTGGGGCTGGATTAACCAAGATTGGACAGGGCCTGTATAGCAGACAACATACCTCATAAATTGTTGCAGCAATATAGTCAGTTTAGTGGAATCTGAATCAAAGAGACAGAAATAAAAGGATCCCTTGAGGTCATGGCTGCTAGAACGTGTGTGCCGTAAACATATAAGCTCCAAAAGTAAAATCCAAACAGCAAGCACAAGCTTACAATGTAAAAGTTAAAAAAGTTGATAAAAACACTATACCACAGCCGTAATCCACATATCGGAATAGCTTTAATGTTATGGAAAAGGTTAGGGCTAACAGGTTAGCAGATATTGGTTAGGTTAGCAGGGGGCTTTGCAACCTTATCCCTGGTCCTGATTCAAACCCTGCACCTTACTTTAGAAAATCCTTTCCATAACACTACTGCTGCACAAGACAGGCTCACAACACGCAATGACTCATAAGTACAACATAATCGATCACCTTTCCTAACAGTAACTCGCATACAAATGTAAATCCAATCCTAATCTCTAATGTCTGAACTTTCAGAATATCCACGTTTCTGGCAATAGAAAAAAAAAAACTCACCTGCAGAAATAGCCCTACTCTTTTAGGCAAACCCATGCTTTGTCAAACATGACAATCATGAAACACAGAATTCAATCAACTTCTCAATGACAGTACACATTCAGCAAAAAGGAAATCTGACCAGGTCACATGCAACTATAGATGTGTGTATGTGTGAATATATATAAATATATCTATCTATGGGAACACTACTAAATCTCGAACTTTTGAAATCTCGAATTTCAAAAGTTCGAGACCATGTAGCCGAAACCGCACATTACCGAAAGACCAGAAGCGCGAAATTCAAAATTCAGATGGTAAGGGATTTTGAGTTAGCGCTTCTGGTGTTGCAGTTCAGGTAAGTATGTGTGTGTAAGTGTGGTTGTGAGGGGCTTTAGTGTGTGTGTGTGTTTGTGTCTGTGTGTGTGTAAGGGGCTATATGTGTGGGTGTGAGTTTGCCTTGTGTGTATGTCTGTGCGATCTCGGAGTTGGAATATTGAAGTCGGGGGGTGTGGCTGGCACAGCCCCTCACATGGGAGGGGTGCAGGGGGGGCGAAGCCCCCTGATTATCTTTAGTGTAGGGTGGTTTGTTTGGTTATGGGGGAGGCTGTGTATATGTTTGTGTGTATGCTGTATGTATGTAGTACTTTCGCGATTTTGAATTTCGCACTTTTAAAATATCGGTAATGTGTGGTTTAGGGATTATAGTCTTGGTATTGTGGGCGTCTGGAATGTGTAGTTTCGGTATTAAGTAGTGATCCCCTATCTATATATATCTATCTATATATATATATATATATATATATATATATATATATATATATATGTGTGTGTGTGTGTGTGTGTGTGTGTGTGTGTGTGTGTGTGTGTGTGTGTGTGTGTGTATGTGTATGGAATTACTTTGATTGTGTCAATGTGTATAACGTCACAACAAATTGATCGATATCTTGCACTTTGACATGCTACAATGCGTGAGCTGCGAATTAATCTATGCAAGCAGAATGAAGTTTCTGACTGAAATGTCCCACATTTCAGCTTCTAAGTGACAGAAGCAGATTAAAAGAATATTATGTTGCAGTCTAGCATATAAACCCAAGGATTATTTAATTTAAGACGTTTAATGAAAGCAGTGACCTATTTCAGTCATCATATTCCCATAGTCAAGATTTTTAGTATTTGGGCTTTTTATTTCATGCTTTTATAGGGTGGTCTTTTCAGATTCATGCATATGTCGTAGACCTTTGACAGAACATAGACTATGTCGAAAAAGGCATCATCAATGGTGTACAGACCTCTAAACTGTATCTATTTGGGGGAACATTCCTATTTTAGGTCTGATTTACCCCCACACAGGATGTCTCCATTTTTGGAATATATCCCTATTTTCAAGCTTGATTTACTTTCCCTTTCACACAAGTTTGTGAATTCTCCTCATGACATGTGATTTTTGTAGCTGTCTAGTAGACAGAAAAACACACTTCAGGGCCAACATACTAATGACAATATTAATTTAAAGAAAGAGGACACACATCTTACAACTCCCTTTCTTAAGCAAAAACAAATGACCTTATTTGGTAGAATTTTGCAATACAGTTCATTAATGTATATAAATTTTACACTGTCTCTGGTCAGTTTCTTTTTTTTAAAACATGTTACTGAGATGTATTCCACATTCCTACTGGAAGCAGGAAGAGTTATGTGGTATTTTGTATTCAAGTTATATGCTAATTAAATGTCCAGAGTTTTAGCTAGATGTTCCTACTTTTCAAGGACAATTGTTTCTATTTTCAATGTCTGTAGGATGAGTATTATAGCACAGGATCTACACAAAAGACAGCAAGACTGATTAAATGAATTTACTATGTATACAATGAGAATCGGAAGGGGATGAAGGAAGAGAAGAAGGGAGACAACATTTAATTACCACAGAGAAAATAAAATCCAGAAGAGCAACATCTTTTAGAACCAGAGATATTCAAGTTGGAGCAACTGAAAAACAGCCTTGGGATGGCATTAGGTAATATTTCCATATTTCCAGATAGAGATGTTTGTGAATGCATGTTGCAGCCTTCCCAGCAAACATGTGGAATTAAAGGCAGTGAATGACTTTATGAGTGCATTACACAAATGCAAGTGAATTCCACCGTAATGAAGGGAAAACTAAAACACCAGCTGGGAAGGAAATACAACTTATCCTTGAGGCAGGAAACCAGGCAAAGTAGGTAGGCCAAGTAAATATTGTCTGTGTGTAATTTCTGTATGCATGTGTGAATAGTTATAGTGTGTTGAATTAGTCACTAAGACACTGGGGTGAGACTATTGCAAACCCACTGTTGGCTTGAACTAAGTGGGTATACTGGAAAAATTAAAACACTTTTATTTCCTCTCAGAGATGGACAGGTGCAGTTTTGAAATGAAACACTGAGTAGGTTGACTAAAACTATCCAGCAACAGAGATTAGCCAGGTGCAAAGGAAGAGGAGCTAAACATTTGACTTGGATGCCTTAAAGAAAGACTATAATAAAACACAAGTCTCTGGATTTCATAAAAAATACCACCATGGGTGGTAAGAGATGCAATCAACAGAGACTGTTTTCATGATTGCAGAAAATGCAATTCAGAGACATGGCAGCCACAATGATAAAATAACTCATTATTGGCTAATTTGCATGTCTCTGAATTGCATGCTGTTAATGTTAGTGCTAATCAGAAGTTTCCTGCAGTAATCACCTGTAATAGTCCATGCACTGTATTGGCACAGGTGCCTCTCTCAAGTAATTTACACATACACACACACACACACACACACACACACACACACACACACACACACACACACACACACACACGCATACCCTTACCCGTCCCTTAGTTTACAGAATGTGTCTGATGCACCCTGTTTTTCCCCATGTCAGACAAAGTTTCATTCTTATTGTTTAAACAGTGCATTGTGATGCTACATCTGTTGCCTGATTAACTTTTTATGTGGCAGGACTAATATTTACAAAACCTCCCTGATGTCATCTAGTGTTTTTCTCAGCTTTGTTCAGAAGTATTGAGAACAGCCGTTGAGAGGTATGGCAGTCCTCTTCACACACGGACATACCACACCCCTCTTAACTGTCCCTGAGTTTTCCTTATCCCTGCCCTGTTCCTTGTAACTGTTGGACTATTAAAGTCAGTCAATAATTCCAGATATTACAATTTCATACTTATTATTATTACTAATAATAATAATAATAAAACATAGATTTCACTGTAAGAGCTGATACATAGCTCCGAGAACTAAAGTGCTGTTATAAGGTAATTCCTGAGCCATGGGTTATAGGGGTTGAAGCTTTTTTGTTCCTATTTTTTTTTTTTTTTTTTTGTTAACTGACTTAGGATAATTTTTAAAGAATATCCCTGGTTTCTAGTTTTAGTGCAGAGGTGCAAAGCCTTGGAAAGGAAGTTCTGCCTATGCCAAAGGTACAGGGTTCAATGCTTTTTATTATTCAGTTGGCTTATGGCGCTTTCTGTCTATTGTTACCTACAAACAACTTATGTCTTTTGAGCTGCAAAACTTGTTGTTCTATTAACTTTTTAAGTGACTTAGTTTACTGTTTCATAGGTAGGTACTAGGCTATTGGCCCTAGGGCCTATATAAGCCTAGCCAAAAAGGTACCCTGGCTTTTGCCACCCAAGAAAATTATTTTCCTGTGCTCCTGTCGAGCAGAGCCACAGAGATGATCCCTGGGGGGAATTTCCTATTTTCCATCCAATCAAGATTTTTCTTGAAGAGTGCTAATGAGGAGCTTTGTTTGATATAGATAGGTAGTTTGTTCCAGAGTATGGGAAGTATCTGGGACAGGAATCTATCACTCCAGCATGTTCTGTTTATTGTAGTGACAATGTTTAGGTCCCTAGAGCATGTAGCTCGGTGGGATTGGGATTTCTTTAAGTGGAGCATGTCCAACAGCTCTAGGTTTGACATAGCTTTGTATGTTAGGCCAGAGATCGCCTCCGAGTAGGCGATATGTGACGGAGTAAAGCTGGAGTTTTTTTAGATGGTCTGTAGGGCATCTGTTTGAGAGTGGTACTCCTCTTTGTGAGGTATTTCTGTGGCCTTTTCAGTTGTTGTAGATATCTTGTGAGTTACATACCAAAAGGGGTGTTGTACTCTATAATGGGTCTAATGAGTGATGAGTAGAGGGGAACAATTACCTCTTTTTTAATGGATGAGAAACCTTTTGTGATGAGGTGTGCCACATAGAAGGATTTCCTGACTACTGTGATGATGTGATTATCAAAGGAAAGACTACTGTCCACCTGTGTCCCAAGGTCTCTTCTCACACTTTCGGTGTTAAGTAGACTACCACCTATGTGGTAGCTCATGGGTACAGAGTTTTTACCAAAGGGGATGACAATGCACTTTTTGGCATTGAGCTTGAGGCCATGGCTTTGACACTAGGCATCTGTCTCTGTGAGGCCCTTTTGTAGGATGTCCACATCGTTAGGAGTTTCGATTATGGCTCCTAGTTTGCAGTTATCTGTGAACTTCATTAGCCAAGGACCTTCTGTGTTAGCCTGTACTTCAGAAAAGTAGATACCAAACAGAAGAGGACCCAGGACTGAACCCTGTGCTACTCCACTTGTCACTGGTCTGAAGTCGGATTTGGAGTCTGCTACTTTCACAGTTTGGGTTCTGTCAGTGAGCCAGTTGGCAACCCATCTTGTGACATAGGGATTTATACCTAGTTTAGTGAGTTTATCTACAATTCCAGAGTGGGGCATGGTGTCAAAAGCCTTGGCGAGATCTAGATAGGCTGTGTGAACCACCTTACCCTCGTCTATGGCTTTGGTGACTGCTTCAAAGAAGTCTATCAGGTTTAGGAGACATGATCTGCCTTTTACAAACACAAACTGGGTAGGGTCCAGAGTTTGGAGATTACCAATGTCTTTGTGTATAAGATCCATGATGATAAATTCCATGCCCTTGCAGACCAGGCTCATTAGGCTAATGAGGTGGTAGTTCCCGGGGTCCGTGGTGGCTCCCCCTTTGTGGAGTGGGATAACTGTTGTTGTGCACCATTCAGTGGGCACAAAGCCTGAGGTGAGGCTATGATTGAACATGATGCTTAGATGGGGTGCCAGTTCATTCTGCAGTTCATGTAGAATGCAGCCTGGGATGTTGTCAGGTCCCATGGATGCTGTGTTCTTGGCTTTGGAGAGTGTGGTTTTTACCTGTGCAGCCGTGATTACAGGAACTTTGTATTCTTCCGGTATAGAGATGGGCCTTTTAGGGGGTGAGAGGGGGTAAAGTTAGCACTGAACCTATCTGCCAGGATGTTGGCAATATCAGTTGGTTCTGTATGTGTCATTGTGTTGTAACTCAGAGCATATCTGAGTGTTGCTATTGAGACTCTTGACATAGCTATAGAATGCTTTGTGGTTGTCTTTAGAATCAGTAGCGATTTTGTTTTCGTAACTAGCTTCAGACGATTTTATGAGGGATCTCAGCTTCTTACTGAGGATGACCAGGGAGTTCCTTCAATCATGGGATTTTACTCTTTTTTGCAACAGTTTCTTTCTTCTGTTTAAGAGTTTGTTTATAGCAGGGGACCACCAGATTGGCTTCCTTTTTTTGGAGGATAGCATCTTGGTTCTGTAAGGAATAACATGATCCATGCACTCGTATAAGTGCTTATAAAGTGCATTTGTGTAGGATTCAGCAGTCATACCTCTATTGTCCTTCTGCATGGGTGTCGTGAAGTTTGCCACTTCTGTCTTAAGAAGCGTGAAGTTGGCTTTGGAGACATTTTTTATGGTGATTTCCCTAATGGGGGTTGGGGGCGGGATATGGATGTCTAGAGTGATTAGCTTGTGGTCGGATCTGACCAAAGAGGAATGACCTCTGGTGTGGAACACTGGTCGCCCATGTTGGTAATGACCAGGTCTAGGATATTGCTGCCCCTGGTGGGGGTGTGGATAAGTTGATCCAAGGCACTGGAATTTATGAATTCCAGAAAACGTTGAGCAAAAGAGTTAGTACATGAGTAGTTTTTCCAGTTAATGGTGGGGTAGTTGAAAGTGCCCATTATTAGGTTTTCCAGTGTATCAAGAAATAAGGAGTAGAAATCCTAGGACATGGTGGGGGATCTGTAGCAAGTTACAATTTGGATTGCGGTCTTGCCCAGAGTTAGCTGCACTTGGATAATCTCGGATGCATTATGCTTAGCAACTAGCCTGGAGGTGTGAACACGCCTCTGCCTTTAGTGTTTTCGTCCAGGTTAGGTGGCCGAAAGGTGTGGTATGAATTATAGCCTGGTAACGCAGGGGTGCTCTCTGGGGCCTTAAACCAGGTCTCTGTCACTGCACAAATGTCGATGTTCTCCATTTTAAGGAGTGCCTCGAGTGAATGCATTTTGAGGTTTAGATTTCTAGTATTGAGTAGCATTACCCTCAGATTTTGCTTTGCTTGTACCTGTTAAGTTGTTGAATTTGTCATTTGAACCTTGCCTAAAAAGGCACTATAGGGGTGGCAAGAGCCTCAGCCAGTATCCAGAATCCCAAGGGTGACAGGTGCAGGCCATCTCTGGCAAAGCATCATGGTCTGTCGATCATGTCATCCCAGGCAGACAGATACTGGATCCCCTTAGAATGACACCAGAAGCTTAGCCAATTGTTGAAGTCAATCATTTTGTCCTTGTATTGTGGTATCATTCTGGGTAATGGCAGGATGCTACTCAGGGCTAGGGTCATACCTGCCTTGGCTGCAAGATTGGAGAGCTCCTCCATCTCTCTTTTCATGTAGTCCAGGGAGGTACGTCTCAGGTCATTCACACCAACATGGTCAATGACAAAGTCATATTTGTACTTGTTGTGGAGTGACCTGAGTGTGTGCGTTATGTGGCAGATCCTGGCACCCGACAGGTAGCTGACAGTAACTTTCTCCTTGTTTAGCCTGGTGAGTGGAACATCAGTGTGCCTGACTATAGAGTCACCTATGACTAGAGTGTTGGGTACGTTGTTATGCCTTATGGGCTGTTGTTGAGTGGCACACTGAGTTTGTGGGCTATGTGCCATTTGGGTTGTGTCCCTAGTGTCCAGGTTTTTTTTTACCCCTCCCATATCTCTTTTGTGCTGTTGTTCTTTTAACATTATAACTGCTTTAAAAGTAATAAATAAATGTCCCTTGTGTCTATTGTCACCCCTCTAAAGTTGCTTGATTTGCTAATTTGTCTAGGGAATTTATATGACAGTCCCCCCCCAACACATATTCATTCCTTTCCTCCACACACATGCACAGAACTAACCTAGCTATTCCCCAACAAGCCTCCCTTCTACACACACACACACACACACACACACACACACACACACACACACACACACACACACACACACACACACACACACACACCTGAGACCACTCATTCCTTTGCATGCACTCACATATGCAGTTGAACACATAAGCACGCACAGACCTTCCTCTCCGCTGAATACACCCTCCCTGGCACTTATATGTAATGTGATCTCATCCACTGGAAGTCATGGATGAACTTGAACTTGTGGCCAAGTTAATTAACTCAGTCAGCTGAGCTACCTTATGCAGCTGAGTGATTTCCTGAATCATCAACTTTGTAGACATTTTCTGGGAGAGACTACATGGTTATTTAGCATAGAAAGTTCCCCCGGCAAATACTTGTAAAGGTATCATCTTATACAGCACAGCCCAGAATGTTACATTTTCATGCTGTTTTGTACAAAAATTCTCCAGATAGGTTTATTATCGTAACTGAGTCATATAGTGAAGATCAAGGGCTGTGTTGTTCACACAAATCCTTGACACTTCATACATTATATTTTAAGTTTTATCACACAACAGCAGATTGTTGCATGAAAAAGTTAATGGGAAAATGTGCCGTGCATATCTTAGCATTTTATTCTGTAAGGCAGTCACGCATAATGTGCATTCAGATGCATTTTTAACAGTTAACTCCTCCCCCAAAAGATTTTCTCACATCAATACCCAGAATAATAGCTGCAGATGCTGCTTGTGTAACTTTATTCTATTTTTTCTTACCTTTTAACCAAATCTTTCATAAATCATAAAGGTTATTCTCATAAAGTTTAGTATTTTCTCTATCCTGCCACAGTGGCAGATTCTCAAAAAAGATGTATATTTCTGTAGTAGCATAGCTCTTCCTTCTTTTCTCATAAGACCCAAGAAGGGAGATTTTGACAGCAGAAAAAAGCCACTTGACCCAGTCTCTATTATGCCCATTTCCATAAACAGTGGATAAATTGCATATTCTATATTGCCTGGATCTGAATTCTGTTTCCATCCAGCACAAGAACTGCAGTTATCTCTCCCAAACATTTTGGAATTGTGTCACTGCTTTTTTTTTCTTTTATCTCCAATAGAATACTTTTTTGGTCATTTGTAGTAGTATACAAGACACTTCACCCTCCCAGGGTAACTGGTCCCCTGCAAACAGTTAAAAGGTAAGAGTATCTGGCAATCTAGTGGTCTCTCCAGTTTTGACCTCCCCCATAAAACTTAACTCTCCCATGGAATGTGAGTTTAATGGTACAATCCCCCTCACTAACCATAGTCTCACTATTATATATGAAAGGAGCTGATAGCTAACAAGGCCCACTGCACACCTCTATAGCCTGCTGCATTCTGAATGCTGATTGTATACATTAAGCTCTCAACTTTAAAAGTTTATGTAAATAAGCAGCTTGGGATGGGAGCCTTACTTCCTTCACAATGACTTTCATTATTCTATAGACTGTACATTTTGCATCCTGAAAACATCACCCATACTCCAGATTCCTGATAATCTTGCAAATGCATGTTTCAGTCTCTACTTCTACCACTAGATTTTATAATTTGATAATTATTAGCTAGTAATACTTTCCACTTACATGGTGCTGCATGTACTTTTGTATAAAACCGAGCATTCATATTGCAATGTCTACAGTATTGCTGTAGAAGTCTGTTCTCCTGTTTTGTTTCTGCAGCCTGGTTAGGACTGAAAATGATCCTTTAGGTCTTTACACTTACCTGTTCATATATAGATACTGTTGATGAATAAAACTCACCTACATATAAATGCTAATGTGAAATGTAGATGCCTTTTGGAATAAATGTGGACTCTTGTTCATCAGTGAAAAGTTTATATTTATTAAAATGCTACAAAACATGCCAAGCATTTAAAATAATTAGCACAATGCAAAAATATGATTTAAGAGTAAATGCAGTTTGAACTTCTCTCCTCATCAAGACTCCTTCTTGACTTCCAGCAGTTCTACTAATAGACAAAACAAAATAAAGGTGTTTGCCTTACAAACACAAGGTGCAGGATTTTATTCTCAAATGGGATAACTGGCTAGGCTTAAAATGGCCCACAAGGGGAGTTAGCCTAGTACTGACCTATGAACCTATAAAGACATTCCAAGTGGCCTCAGTAGGTCACGCTGCTACTGCCCATATGAAATTGTATACATATCTCTCAACTGTCCAGATTTTCGGCTCATGTTTTTTTGCCTGTTCCTCATAAAATTTGTGTTTTTCTGGCAATTTACTGGTATGATCTGAGGAATGAAGTAACTAAATAAAGGCATACATTTGAGTTTCAGACTTCAGATCCTTCAGAAAATGAATGTTAAAACAAATCCTGCTACTCTAGCAACTTTCTAAGTTTATAAGAGCAATATTTAAAATATGTCCCTATTTTTGTGTCTTTGTCCCCCCATTATATAAAATCTCACTGGCTATGTCCTTGTCCATACCCCAACTACCCCCCCATTTCTCCTGTACCACTAATTAGCTGACAGCTCTACTATTAGCTGTCAACAGGTTATCAGTATTTCATATCCTTTAACTAGCAGATGATTGCAGTATGATGTTTACTCTTTTCTCTGTGTGAGAAATTAATACTACTAGGCAAACGTCTTGCACCTTATATTGTTATTATACTCTGACATATGTCATTACCTGTCAGACTGTGTCTTTGCTATAAATACGCTGTTTTTTTTTTCCCTCTGAAATGCTAGATTATACTCTTATATTATGTGAAATTTTGCTTGTCTGAATATATGGAGCCTTCCTTGTGATATTATACTCTGACATATAGGTCATTTCTCCTGTTGAACTGTGTCTTTACTATAATTATACTGTTTCTTTTTTCATCTGATATGCTAGATTGTTCTCATATTATATAAATCACATATGTATGAATATATGGAGCTTTTCTCCTCGGGCCTCCGCTGAAAATGGGCATATACCCAGTCGGACTTCCCAGTCAACAAATGTAAAATAAATAAATTATACTGGTTTTTGTCCGGATTTCTAGCACTGAGAGGTTAAGAGGTGCATTGTCTTATCCAAACAATACAGCTTTCTTCTAACTCTTTCCAGTAGAATCAGACTTATTTCTTTAATATCTCTTCTATGCTGTCTTGATTTTTTTATCCTTTATTTCTTTCACAATCTAGCAATTTCACTCGCATGAAATACAAAAAGATGTTAACCTTTTGGGCAGGTTACAAATACACAGGCTAGCTTTGCCTTACTCTTTGTTGTGTCCAGCAGTCCCCATAATAGCTGTAATCATATCTTTGAAATTGCTTTCTTATGTTTGGCACTGTTACAAAAAGCAGCTGTTTTTTTTTTCCCCTGTCACAATGGTGGTCATGACCCCTTGTAATGGTCTTTATTGCTTTGAGTAGTGTGTTGCTTCTAAGCCATTTTGAAAGGCTAAGTCAAATATCCCTTGTACTATGATCTAGAAAAATTGTTCCATACATCTCACACAAGTACAATACACAGATGTATGTTTCTGAAATCCTGCTTTTTCAAACAATCTAGCTTTCTAAATGACATACCGTTTTCATATTTTGAATCGGAAGAATTAATGAATTAAAAAAAATGAAACCACCACTTCATGGCAATGTAAATCTAGACAGTCAAGATCAGATGTTCATTTCTACTCAGAAATGACCAGCACTGAAAATAGCTTTGTTTGTTTCATATAAAAATAAAATAATGGTATCAACAATAAATAAAAACAGGGTCACTGTGTGTCACTTTAATGTTCTTGTAATGAACCAGTTTGAAGGCTTTCTTTCTGGTTAATGTTGGTATTTTAATTGTGCATTAAATAAAGATATTGTTTTCTCCTTCCAGAACTGGTTATTCTGAAGAATAATTTATTGGGGGATCTATCATGCTTTATATGGTGCTGTTACAAGGCAAAGCCAATCAAATTAAACAAATGAAAAGTAAGTAAATCTCACAGAAATTCGAGTACCTTTTTACAAATTAAACAACAGATTTTGCTGTAACTCACATTTTTATGATACAATGTTCTCTATTTTATAAATGCCATTTCTGCACTATAGATTACTGAAATATTTATGAAAGCCACAACAAAAGGATTTTTTTCAGCCTTTCTATATAATTAAGTATTATAGAAGGATATTATTTACATTCACTTACAGTGTTCTGTTTATCTTTATGTACTTGCCCTTGCCTTATGACTGAAACATGCTTATTTTAGAATATTCATGGTTGTTTACAGATATGCTCTACATTTTTCTGATAACGCCCCAAACCTTAGTAATACAGTGCATCTGAGTATAATCTTAGTACTGAAGTGAAACTGCAAGTATTGGTGGGGGGGACAGGGATGTTGATTCCAAACACAGGAAGACTTTAATCACTATAGACAGCGGTATGTTATCTGGAGTCGGATTAATGCACAGTAAAGTAGACTCGATCAAAGGAGAGCTTATAGTCTGAGGAGACAGGAACTTGTGTCCCTGTCTATTCAAAATGGGGGTTTGTAAACATAGAAAAATGTTGGCGTAATAAGGCATACACATTGAGCTGACCCAGCTATGCAGATATGCTCCATTTAGCTGCTTTCTCCATTTTGTTTTTTCTTACATCTGTTCCAGTTTTATTTTAAAACAGTTTGTTCTCTGACAGTCATTTGCACTTCTAGTGAATCCATTCTAGTAGTATTTTTCATGGAGTAATATTCATGCATTTCAGGCTTGATCTTCCCCAGTGAGTTCATGAATCCATATCTTAGGGTAAGGTTTTCATTGGTTAATTTCATAGCTGAACATCCGATAGCCACCTGGGAGGGAGGGGAGAAATCAAGTGCTTTAGGGCCTTTTCACTTTTTAACACAATGTGTTAGGGACTTTTCATAGTGTCATCAACCCCAAGGGAAGCCTAGAATAAGCTGATGCCTGCAAGAATGAACAACCACTATGCCCGAGGAGAGGTTGTGTATGTAGGCAGACAGTGGGTAGGTCACACACTTTCTACATGCACTATGGCCCGCCTACATCTTGCTCTCATGACTGCCTAATATAGAAAGTCCTTATGGCTTTAAAAGCTCCCCCTTGAGAAGGACCCAATATTACAGTCAGTGGTATAACCAAGACACGTGGACAATCAGACCTCATGATGAGATCAATAGGCCAACAGTCAGTGGGTCAGTTGTATAACCAGGACACGTGGACAATCAGACCTCATGATGAGATCAATAGGCCAGCAGTCAGTGGTGAAAGAGAAAAAGACAAAAATTACTTTTCCTTTATTTGCCAAACTCTAACTATATGCTAAGGAGTTCTAACCTTTTCTCTTGGTCACATGCTTTCTTTGATTATCATATTTGTAACTGTCTTCTGAACCTTCTTGGTTAATGTAATACCATGCCATTCTTTAGAAAAAGCCCTGAAAATTGTATGCAGTATTCAAAGTGAGGCTTCACAAATGCCTTATCCCCGGGCAGAATCACTGCAGCCCTCTTTGAGTGCACTCCTTGTAATGTACAAGCAAGTCTGCTACTAGCTCCAGGACCACCCTTCACACTGTTTTCATAGCAGTTCATTGTCCACTTTAACGAGTTATGGGAACATCCTGCATTGATATGACATAGCAGCTCATTGCCCACTTTAACGAGTTATGGGAACATCCTGCACTGATATGACATAGCAACTCATTGTCCACTTTAACGAGTTATGGGAACATCCTGCACTGATATGACATAGCAGTTCATTGCCCACTTTAACGAGTTATGGGAACATCCTGCATTGATATGAGTTATGGGAACATCCTGCATTGATATGGCATAGCTTATTGCTCAGATTAACTAGCTAAGGAAACATCCTTCAGTCATTACAGAGGTTAACTAGCTATGGAAACATCCCTCATTCATTGGTGATATTAATTGGCTTTGAAACCATCCTTCATACAGTTGCTGTAGCAGTTCATTGTTCATGTTATTATGATCCAGGATACTTTGCCACTACCATTTAAGCCACACCACTCCACAGACAAGGCTGTGTTGCCACAAATTCTTATCAACTGCATTACCTGGCCCACACCTAATTAGATAAATTGCTCTAGGGGGGACAAGAACTGGGCATTCACAGACAAGGTCAAAGCCTACTCATTCATTGCTGATTTGGGATCCCAGTTGTCCCTCCATTCATGGTGACAGTCAGGTGCTAAAGAGTGGCTCAGCTTACTATTCCAGTGATAAGCCTTACTCTGTCATCCGGGAGCACACCCCTTCACCTTCAGCAGCTCTTCTGAGCTCTGCTTTTGCTATCTCTTGAGGGGAAGCATGCCGCCACACTATTGGGTTCCCCACATTTATTGCTCCTATAAAGTGTCACACACGTGGTGAGCTAGAACCACATCCCTCCACACCCCTAGGATGCATGCATGGACAACAGTTGCTCACTCCTATCCTCCCTGGCCAGTCCTTATACGCACCCAAGTTGCTAATTTAACTTGGGTCACCTGTGCTGTAGTTGTAGATTTATCCATCTATGCAGCAAACCTAGCTTTTTGAAACTGTGTTTAGACTTACTTGTTTAAGCTGAGTTATGCAATATCCACTATGAATATGCCTTACAGTACAACTTGTAGGACAGATTCCTGTGGCCCTTATACTTATCAGTGACACTGATGATTATGCAACACATCCTACTAACACTGGCTTCTGACCCCCCTTCTGAAATAATTATTTGCATACATTATAAGTTTCTCTTCTCAGTCTCCTTTAATTTTGTTTCTAGCCTACTCTGTGTAACCAAATTAAAAGCCTCTTTTTTGCCCCATCTTACTCCTGCAAGGTCACCCAAGATCACTCCTTGTGATGATCTCCATTGCTAGCACACCATTCTCTCATTAATAATCCTACTGATGACTTTCCTGGTTTATGGTACCTAGGTGTGATGCAGTAGTCAAGTACCATGCACAGTCTTCCGTTACACTGACAAGGATTGACAGAAGAAAGAGCAGTACAGGGTTCAAAGAGAGGTGGAAAACACACACACACACACACACACACACACACACACACACACACACACACACACACACACACACACACACATCTATGTTTCCCTACACGCAATCAACTTGTAGCTGATTGGATAATAACTGTCTGAGCACAACTGATCACATTTACAGCTTCTGGATCATTATTTGTTTGAGACTGCTGTGCACCTTACTTGGGAGCTTCTCTTTTCCTACTTTGTTTAGCTCTGGAGTTTGTAATGTAAGGGGCTGATGGTGGTCAAAAACAAATATTTCAATCAGCAGAGGTGGTGATTAGCCATGATCATGTAATTAGTTTATGGAAGATTATGGTAGATTCACAGGGGAAGTGTGTGTTTATATATATTTATCATCCACAAAGTGTAAATATTTTTGTCACCATCATACGCATATCATCGAGTATTCATCACCATTCAGATACCATAACCAACGGCAATGCTTCAACTCTATTTATAATGAGCAAAATAAAACTACAAATACCACACATATAAAAATGCATATTTAAACCTGACAAAACAACTTCTACACAAATTAAAGCCATAGAAATGCTGGAATAAAATTAAGTTGAAAAAAAAAATACATTTATTAAACAAAAACACAGCTGCAAAGAAAAATTAGAAAATGCTACCATATTTCCCCGAAAATAAGACCGGGTCTTATACTCTTTCCCCCGCCGAAATACGCATTAGGGCTTATTATCAGGAAATGCCTTATTTACCCCCCCCCCCCGTACAACAATCTACATTTATTCATGTACATAAATTGACATTTATTCATGTACACAAATTGACATTTATTTGGTACTTTTCTGTTATTGGGCAACAGTTCTAAGTAATGCGTTAACAGTTGTGTGAGAATTCTACATAAACAGTGCAACAAACATTTCAACTTCAGAATATCTACACCTTGGCTTTCACAGTGCAATATTTCACGCTTAACAGAAAGTGCAGAAAAATCTCAGTACATGTGTATTGGAAGAGGAGACTAAAACTGAAAGCAGAAGCAATCCATTCTGTTGCCCCGATAACGGAAAAGTTATTCAAATACAGTCACGTCATCATCTTCGGGAACATTGTCATAAGTCTTCACCCCCCCCGAATTCCAGCCTGAATTTCTTCCGACTCCAGTTCCTGTAGAACCATTGGCCCCAGTCTGTCATGCCTAGCAATTGAGCTCTCCTTAAATGAGCACTGCTTGTCCAAGTAGCCTGCTCATAGTGCATTGGCAACACAGCTGTCAGTGATTTTATCCCATGAATTTTTCACCCAATCAGGCTAGGCTTCACAAAGTTTCCATGCTGATTTTCACTCCATTCTATGTTCAATGTAGTCATTGAGTTCCAAGTGCAAATGGACCTTGAATGGCTTGTTTATTGCAATATCAAGAGTCTGGAGATAGGCAGTCATTCCTGTGGGAATCTGATCTATTCTTCTCCATCAAAGGAATTTTGTCATGTCTTCAGCATGGTGAGTGCTGGCTGAATCCCAGACTAGTAGACCTCTTTCTTCACCTCGGAAAACAAGTGGCAGCATTACATCGACCCACTGCCTTATAACTGCTTGTGTGCACCAGGCTTTTTCGGTTTCAATAATGTAAATGCCTGAAAAATGTTCAATCTGATCTTTCTTGCCCTTATTAATGATTAGAGGTGGGGTTTTCTTTCCATCTAGATGCATTGCCAAAATACAGGTAACACGTGCACTCTCGTAACCAGTGGAGGGAATGTAGATTGATGAGGCACCCCTCTGATCAATTCTTGTTTGAGATCCTTGGCCCATAAACACTGCAGTTTCATCCATAGCAATCATGTTGGAGAGTTGGTATTTAGAAAAGTCGATGCCATCAACAAAGGACTTGAACACAAGTGCATGTTTAATAACTTCAGTATCTTCCAGCTTGAACAGTGTTGTCGATCTTCTTAGAGACGGTTCATATTGCTGAAGGAAGCCATCCAGCCAATGTTGTGATGCTTTGAATTCTTCTGGGGATATTTCTAACTGTGGTGCCATTGCCAGGGCAAATGCTTGAATATTAGCCCTGCGCACAACCAAAGCCTTTGCTCTCCTGTTAGTAATCCATTCACAGATGATGTCTTCTAGCTCAGGAAATAATGGTTGCCAACCTGAGTCACAGTTGCAGTTCTTAACATTTCCCTCATCTGCCTGTTGACTGAGGTTATTGTACACTGCACGCCATTTTCGGACCATTCGGAGATCTAACTTCTTCTCTTTGCAGAAAGCCATCAGATTCTTTCTCCGGGAGTCCTCCACGATTCCTTTTGTTATACTCGACGGAATAGCTCTTTCCTTTTGCACTCATCTTGTCTGGGGGGGGGGGGTTAACTGAAGACTTATGAGACCGGAGTGGGAACACAAAATGGAGACGGTTAAGAAGGCACAACCACAGCCGTTCGTTATCAAATGTGCGCGCTTTACGTGTGTCGTCTGTATTTTGACCAATCAGAGTATACCTGCCAGTGTTTATAGGCCAAGGATCTCAACCGTCATGTGTGAGTGATGATTAAGGTTACATTAAGAATTGTGGAGGACTCCCAGGGAAAGAATCTTATGACTTTCTGCAAAGAGAAGAAGTTGGGTGTCCAAATGGGCTGAAAATGGTGAGCAGAGTACGATAACCTCAGTCAACGGGTGCTTAAAAAGCATGTAAAAACTATGTATGGAGAGAATCTGAACTAAATCCAAGGCATCCATTGTGTTCAACAAAAATAAGCATATTTTAAGCTTGCATTGCACTTTTTGAACTGTATTTTGCTTAACTGCTGCTTCACTTTTGCTGTTTTTACTGCTGTAACAGTTTTTTCTGCACTTTGAATTTCTAGTACATCTGTATTTCATAGCATAGGCTAGATTCAGATTTGCTAAATCTAGGTGTTTGGTATTACTTGAGCACTAAAACCAACCATCCCACATTAAGAAGGCCCTCCTGCACCCATGTGGGAGAAGTGTGTAGCCCAAGACCCATCTGAGTTGGGTATTGCTGGAAACAGGCCCAGTTTTTGGCTTTTCTATTGGTTAATTTGTGTTAAAACTGTTTAACTGCTTGTGTTTAACCCCTGTGTTTGCATTTAGCTGTGCACCTCGCACTACCAAGCATAGATGCAAATGCTTAGAAACATAATTTTCCCTTGATATCTGCTTGAGAACCCTCCTTAGCTACACTGCCTTTCTGTGTGCAATGCAACTGCACATTGCTACCTGCAGAGCAACTCAAATGTACATTCTGAGGCGATGATTAAGTCTTCCACCATTAGCCCTCCACTGAAAAAGCTGCCTTTGTTACTATCACAAGCAAACTGTGGTTCAGCTAGCCCATCCCCACTAGTTACTACAATATATACCTGCCATAATGGATGGACAATTTTCCACCATTTCTCCAGCCAACCTGATTGACATGAGCATACTGAGGCAATGTAGCAATTGCCTTATGTATACGGACCACCACTTGCTCCTAAAACAAAAAAACACAGCATGTGAGAGATGTAACTATACCATGAAATTAGAATCAGTTCTCTCATGTAACAATATATAAGACATTCAACAGGCTGTCAGCACACACAACTCACCTCTCACACAAGATAAGGTCAAGACACATAAACCCACATATGTGGAAGTACTCACTAAGAGCCTACCAAAGGACCAGAGACCTCCCAAGTGCAAACAACATACACATACTGGTACACAAACAGAATCTACCACTACATATATCAGTATCTCAACAATTAAGCCCCTTAGGCAAAACACCTCACAACCTAATGTTCTGGTCATAGGCGATTCAATAGTGATTCACACCGTTGTCCCCTTCACCAGGATGAACAAGGAGAAGGTTACTGTCAGCTGTCTGTCAGGTGCCAGGATCTGTCAAATCACACATGCACTCAAGTTGCTCAGCAACAAGTACCGTTATGACTCTGTTATAGTACATGTTGGTGTGAATGACATGGGACGTACTACTCTGGATAATATAAAGAGAGACATGATCGAATTCTCAGATTATGTGTCCCAGACAGGTATGTCCCTAGCCCTAAGCAGCATTCTACCTTTACCTAGGGTGATGCCACAATACAGGTGAAAAATATTTGATTTCAATAATTGGCTTAGTTTCTGGTGTCACTCCAGGGGGATCCAATATCAGTCTACCTGAGAAGACATGGTTGACAGTCCATGCTGCTTTGCCAGAGATGGCCTTTACCTGTCTCCTCACATACTGGCAAAGATGCTTGCCTCTCCATAGTGCTTTTTTTTGTCGAAGTCCAAACAACAAAAGTTCCAGATGTAAAGAAATCCACTAAAGACAAACTCAGGGTCATGCTGCTTAATGCTAGGAGCCTAAACTGTAAACTGCACCCACTGTAAACACGCCTCACCTTGGAAGATGCTGATGTTTGTGCAGTCACTGAGACTTGGTTTCACCCCAGTAGTACAAGGCTACAATGCCTTTCACACATTCAGACCCCAAAACAAGCATGAAAGAACCAGAGGTAGAGGTGTATCCACCTTCATTAAATCTAAATACACTTTGAGACTGGTGAAACAGTATGACTCTCTCGAGCTACTCCAGGTCCAATTAACTACAGGGAAAATCCCTCTCCACATCATGACTAGCTACAGGTCCCCCACCATGAACCAGGAGAAGCACACTGCTTACCTGGACTTGCTAGAGTTGTTCAGTATACAGCCAAACACCTTGGTCATAGGAGATATCAACTATCCTTCCATCAACTGGATGACTTACATGAGCACAAATGTGATCACTACGACGTTCCTGGACTTTGTTAATTCAAATGCCCTGGAACAGTTGGTCTGTACCACCCACATGGGGCTCAAATGTCCTGGACCTAGTGCACACCAGCATGGGTAGTCACTGCACTGCACCCTGTGTGTTACCCTCCCTGGAAAAGTCAGACCATAAATCTGTCTCGTTTGAAGTAAAGATCAAACCTGACATCCCCTGCAGGATTAAAAAACTGAAAAATTACGCCAAAGTAAACTATTGCCTACTGAGCAAGGGTATAAAAAGGTTCAAAGCCCCTGCCAACATAGTCAACAATGACTCCTATGCAGAGGAATACATAAATGCCCTATCTAGCCACTTAAAAAAATGTTTTGACTCTGCTGTACCCAAGAGGAACAAAACCAGGTCTTCCCAAAAAATAAGCTATACAATAAAAGAAAGAAAGAAGCTGACATCTAAGAACAAGAGGGAACTTACTCAAAAGAGTAAGAATACCATCCACAGCTTGAACAAGCAAATCAGATATCTTAAGTCCTCTAAGGCTAGCGACAAGTCTAAATTAGCATCCCTAGCTAAAGACAGTCATAAGGCATTCTTTAGCTATGTCCAAAGCCTAAAAGGGAAAGACCAGCTGTGTGCTGAACTTACAGTGTATGGTACCACTCACACTGAGGAAATTGCCAGCCTGCATCCCGTCCCCACCAGACATGCCACAAAGCATTTCTGACACCAGTCCTCTACTGACTAACTCCAAAGAACAGATCATATAAGCACTTTCCAAGACCAAAACACAGCCACTATAGGACTAGATAACATCCAAGGCTGCTTACTAAACAATCTAAAACAAGACCTAGTGGAACCACTCGGCACTCTCTTTAACCATAGCCTGAGAACTGGCTTTGTCCTGGCAGAGTGGAGAACAGCAACAGTAATCCTCTTGCACAAAGGAGGTCCATCAACTGACCCTGGGAACTATCGACCCATAAGCCTAACCAGCCTTATTTGCAAGGCCATGGAAAGAATCATCATGGACCTTATGTACAAGGACATAGGAAACCGTCAATCCCTTAACCTGACCCAGTTTGGTTTTCTCAAGGGTACATCTTGCTTATTAAACCTAGTGGACTTCTTTGAGAATGTCACCAAAGCCCTGGATGAGGGCAAAACAGTACATACCACCTATCTTGACTTAGTCAAGAAGACCTGATTTTGTTCCTATTAGGTACAGCAGAGTCAATGCATTTGTTTAAGTGGCTATATTGGGCATTCATGTATTCCTCGTCATAGGAATCATTGTTAACTATGCTGGCAGGGGTTTGAAACTTTTTATACCATTCCTATTTAAAAAAATAGAAGTTGAAGTTATGGAGTGCCTGCGAAGTGAAGGATTTGGTGTAGAAGGTCCAACACAGGTTACATCAAGCATGATGGAATGAACCCCCAAAGTAAAGAGAAACAGGAAGATCAGGAGACGTCTGTAGAAGAAATATGGATACGGGAAAGAAAGAGATTTAATATGGCGTAATATCTATGCAAAGGAGAAAGCAAAACTAACCAATACAAAAAGAGCAGCACCAAAGATATCTGAAGGGAAATACAGGCAAAGGAATGCAGACATGGAAAACTTTACAGTACTAAAAATAAGATGACAAAGAGGAAAAGGAGATTAGTAATGGAGAAGTTAAAGAAATAGAAACTGAGGTACCTGCGAAGTGAAGGATTCAGTGTAGAAAATCTAATTCAGAAAGCACCACAACAGGACAGAGCAATGGACATTCAGATTACGGCAAAACCAATGGTCAGGTACCATAAGAAGATATTTTGGAGCTTTCCATAGGAAACCAATATAAACATTCACTTGGAGCAGGGCAGCAAGGGAAGGGACAGGAAACTGTGGAAACTCTGACGCAGTCAGTGTTGAGGAGTGATAGGCCAGTGAGTTCCCATATGACAGAGCAACTGATGGCGCAGGATGAAATTGAAGAGAATGTGCCACAGGAAGATGCTGTAGAACTTTCTATAGAATGCCTGCAGGAAATGGAAAACAAAAAAATGTGCCCTCAGTTTAGAAGAAAATGAGCTAAGAGATGAGTTGCTTGATTTAATACAGATAGACATATTAAGATCAATGAAAGAAACAGTCTTCAGGAGGTCAAAAAAAGTTAGATGTTTGATTAAACAAATGAACACAGTAATTAGGACTGTCCATAGAGATCCATGTGATATACAGTAACAGAAGTAAACAGGATATATTGCTTTGCATCTGAACTAATAACTGATAAAGTTCTACCACAAGAACACTGGGTAGTGAGAGAAAGGAGGGGGAGAAATCAAATACCATCATGGAAACATCAAATAGAGAAAACTATAAAGCAATTAAGACAAGAAGTGTCACTGTTAGAAGAGTATAGAAGAGGGAACAGATCAACAAAAATACTTAGAAAGATAGACATGATAAAAGCAAGGTGCAGTATTAGAACAAATCAGGAACTATCATGCACTATCACAAATAACAAACAAAAAATCTCTGCCCAGACAGAAAAACGTAGAAGATACACAGATAAATATAAAGGAAAGGTACAAAATAAGCAATTTATTGATGACCCAAAAACGTTTTATATAGAATTTGGAAACAAGGTAAAAGGAATTGAAAGACCACTAAGGGGGATATTCCAGGGTGATTCTTTGTCACTGTTGCTATTCTGCCTTGCCCTTAATCTATTAAGTTGTCTACTTAACAGCTTAGGCCATGGCTATAATTTGGCTCCTAGAGAACAAAAATTTAAAGACTTCTCATCTTTTCTTTGTTGATAATTTAAAACTGTATAGTTCATCAGATGAGGAACTGAAAGCACAACTGCAAGCTGTCAAACCTTTTTCAGGACCCGCGGTGGTGGTGCTGTGGTAGCGTTGTCGCCTCACAGTAAGACGCTGTCCGGTTCGATTCCCAGCTAGAGCGTCTTCTGCGTGGAGATATGCGTGAATGTGCGTACCTTCATTGAAGGTTGTGCATCAGGCCTGCCAAGCCGGTACGTAAAAATCAACTGCCAATCATTAGCAGACCGGAGTTTCACTGTGGCGACCCCTAACCGGGAAAAGCTGAAAGACACAAATAAACAAACAATAAGAAGATCATTTGGTCTTGATAAATGTGCAAAAGCACCTTTAAAGCAGGAAAACTGCAGCACCAAAAAAAACATCAATTTGGGACAGGAATGTGATATAAAAGAACTTGAGCAAGAGGAAGTGTATAATATTTGGGAATTAATGAAGGATCAACAATAAAACATGCGCAAATGCAAATAAAACTTAGTAAGGAATACTTTAGAAGTCTTAAATTAATCGTGAAAACATTGTTGACATCTAAGAAAAAAATTCAAGCTATAAGCTAATTTGTTCTTTCTGCCCTAACTTACAGTTTTGGAGTGGTTGACTGGCCCCAAAGCGTGTTGGATAGATTAGGCAGGAAAAACAGGAGGATGCTTCATGCTCACCAAATGATTTATAAAAATAAGTGCATACCAAGATTATATATTCCCATTTGAAAAGGAGGGATGGGCCTCCTTGAAACTGATTACATGCATAGATCTGCAATGGTGGGACTGCTCACATATCTGCTGACCTCACAAGACTGAAATGTAGTGAAAGTTTTGAAACATGAGGTGGCCCAAGATAGTGGGCTACGTACACATTGGTTTACAAAGTCCATTGAACATGTGAGAGAAACAGACAAATGTAGGATTTTGTAAAACAGAACTGGAAACAGTTACACACTTCATTGCTGGTTGTGACATACTAATGGCAGAAGGACTGTATACTGAAAGGCATAATAATGTGGCAAGACAGTCGTACCGGGGACTGTGCAAACATTATGGTATTGAAGTGGCTGAAAAACACTGGAAACATGAACTACAAAGCAGCATAGAAAATTATGAAGTTTACATTACATTGGATCACCCATTACCAGCAGTTCAAAAGATAGATGCTAGAAAACCAGATATAGTGGTCTATGAAAATAAGACAAAATTAGCACTGATCATTGAAACTGCCACACCCAGTGACTACAGTCCTGTGTACCGAGAGACACAAGACACAAAGCCATAACATATCAGGATTTTCAGGCAGAAATGAGAGCAATGTGGAAGAAAGATACCCAGACAGTTCCAATAGTAGGTGGAGCAATGGGTGTTATAAAAAAGAATCTACGATCATATTTAGACATGTTGCCAATACATGTAACCCCATATGAACTGTAGAAGGAGTCATTACTGAGCACATTGCGGGTGTTGCAAAAAGTACTTCTGGCTGACATCAATACTAATTTCATGAACTTTAATCGTATTTTGACTTAGGAATGAGGCCTATTGCCATCATGGTAACAGAAACTCAAAAGACTTGGAGAAATTAAAAAAAACTGGGGATTAACCCATACATTACTAGATGGGTAACAAACTGGCTCACAGACAGAATCACACTGTCATAACTGGGGAGTCCACCTCCACCAGTAGGCAAGTTACCAGTGGGGTACCGCAAGGATCTGTGCTGAGCCCTCTACTGTCTGGAATATATTTCTCTGAAGTGCAGGTGAAGATAGATGGCCTGTGGCTTACCAGGTTTGCAGATGACTGGAAACTGGGCTTAATCACTGAGCCCCCAATGATGTAAACATATTACAAAAAGGGTTGACACAGACAAATGACTGGTGCCAAACTCACGGACTAAAACCTAACACAAAAAAATGCCTCATTGCCTCTTTGGCAAAGAAGTAGCCCCTGCTAATTATAATATAGATAGCACCCCTCTAAGCACAAACTCAATGATGTGTGACTTGGGAACACAGGTTGATAGCAATCTAATCTTCAATCACCATGTGTCCGTAGTTGTAATAAAAGCATTCTACTTTGTTTATCTCATAAATAAGGCCATCGCATCCAAGACCAGGGAGGTTATAGCTCTGCTGTACTTGACCGTTATCAGACCACTGAGTACAATGCTCCCTTTTGTATGTACCTCATCAGACACCTCCAGCAACTGGAGAGACCACAGAGGTTTCTAACCAAGAGACTCCAGGGTTTCCAAAACATGACATACACAGAAAGACTGAATGCCCTGTTACTGTATTCTGTATTATACAAGGTGCTGACAGGTGATTTGTGCCTGGCCTACAGAGCAGTCTCAGACCCTGCCCTAATGGAAATGCTACACATCTGCAAATCAAATGGGACAAAAATAACTTTCTTCAGGGATCTCAACTTAGACTGTGAAATTAACAGAACATACTGGAGAGACAAATATATCTCCCAGTGATTGTCGTTCCTTTGGAATAAGCTCCCAGTCCATGTAAAGTAGAGCTCCTCAATGACCCTGTTCAAGCACAACCTTGACAACTGGATGGGTGACCGTAAATTCATCTTGGGGTGGCAGCTATATCCCTCATGGGCAGGGGCAGTTGGTGCTAATTACAGAATCACTCTGTTAACAATGACCATCTAACTATGGCCAATAAGGGTACTCAGGTTATTACACATCTAGGCTTGTAAAGGCCCTAGGGCCATTAGCCTAGTAACCTCCAATGAACCTATAAATCTGCATTAGGTAAATCATTTACACAAATAGTGTACTTAACACATTCCTTTGAAATTAATAGGAATTAACAATTCAGCCTAATGGAAAAACAAAACAGAAAACATATAAATGTAATGTTAAGGGTCTGGTTTATCTTGTAAATGAAACATATTGCACTGTAGGATAAGGGAGCCTTATTTTGTGACTTGTCAGTTTTCCATATTCTTTACAAATCATGTTCCTTAAGTCTGCAGTACAATGTATTTCATGCAACATGCATTACACCCCACAACACACACATACACACACACACACACACACACACACACACACACACACACACACACACACACACACACATGCGCACACACGCACACAAAAAGTAAGTGCAGGTGTGTGCCCCACATTCCCCCAACCACATTGTCTTTATCTGTTGCTAAACAGGATGGCAGGCTTGAGTAGCTTTGCATGCAGAAAGACAGATTTTTGTCTCGCAGTTTTGGGCTGTTCCTCGTAAAATTTGTGGTTTTCTGGCAAATCACTGAAATTGCCACATAATGATATATTTTCAGTTTCAGACTTCATATCATTCAGTACATGCATGTTAATGCAAAACCTGTTTTTCTAGCAACTTTCTAAGTTTATAAAAGTAATATTTAATATCTGTCCCTAGTCCCTGATTTTGTAATCTTTGCTCCCTTCATAACTTTTGGCTTTGTTCAGATTCCTTGTGCTTAGAGGTTGCAAGGTATGCTGTAATGCAGGGAAACTGACGAAATGCTGCATCCGGTAGTCAGAGTATAATACAACAACGTGTCTGAAAACAATTCTGAAGTGATTATTGGAAACAAATATAATAAAAAGAATGAAATTAAATATTACTTTTCTTCTATGAAGTAAACATTTCATTTTATTAAATACAGCCAAAAATGAATCATGCCTCACTATGTTTCAAACCATATCAGGTTTCACTGTTCTTCACTTCCTGCCAGTCTATCATGGTTACAAAAATTACAGACCTACATCTCACATCGTTTTCATAATCTATGGCTTGGGCCATTCGTACCGCACTACCATAATAGTCAATAGAATTAAAGCCATTGCATTCATATGACCCTAATATGAACTGCCCCTATGACAAACTAACTTTATATCACCAAAAGTTGCATTATGCACACTGAAAGTACAATGGCTGAGAAGACTGATCCAACTTTTGTGAGTTTACAATCCTATGGCAACACAAAGTCTACATCATATAATGGAATTCTGTTATACAACTCACACCGCACCAAATGGGGCTGGAACAGTAATGTTACAATATTTGTTGGCTTCCATTATTCATTTAAAAAAGTAATCATTTATTTTGCAAATAGCAGTTAATTTGTAAACATTACAATTAATTTAAGATACTGAAACAAACAATCCCATATCAAAAATTCAACCAATACATCTATGAAATGTTTAAAACTGTTATGATTGACAGAGAAGAAATTCTAAGGTAAAGAACTTCAAAAGCATTGGGTTTGTCCTTTATTTATTTTTGCTTTTTCCCTGTCTGAAATTAATCTCATGATGGTGATAATACCAGGTTAAGATTATGAATGCACTCCTGATTGTTTCATCCTTCAAATGAGGAAAAAAAAAGATTCCATAACACCTATAGAATAGAACAAGGGAAGTTCTCCAACACCCCAGCCAATTATATACCACCTCAGGTCTCCCCTAAAATGAAGCCACCAGCCTAGGGGGACTAACCTGGTCAACAAAGGATAAATATTAAATAAATAAATGAGTATCATAGTCGTATTGTTGCTGCCTGAAGAAAGGAATAGAACTTGGGGATACTTAAATGGAATTATAAATCAAATCATTTTTCCAGGCATTTAAAAAAAACATTCTGAAATAAACAGCTAGAAAGAAAGAGGACCATTCTTGGTTTGGTTAGCCTTATCACTACTTTTAGTCAATGACAAGTCAATGGCTGCATTTAATATTCAACAACAAAACAGTGGTTGCATTTTTTCCTTTAATTTATTATGCAGTGCACTGTATGTTGACCATGCATAATTCCACCACAGCTGGTTTAATTAACATACTGCATGTAATGTTCTAGACCAAATAAAGGTGCATACCAGTATTCAAAATAAATTGGTTGTCGTTGTTGTGTCTTTCAGCTTTTCCCGGTTAGGGGTCGCCACAGCGGAACTCCGGTTCGCTAATGATTGGCAGTAGATTTTTACGTGCAGAGTTGCCGGCCCTGACGTACAACCTTCAACGAAGGTACGCCCATTCACGCATGTCTCCACACAGAAGACACTCTAGCTGAGAATTGAACAGGACAACGTCTTACTGTGAGGCGACAACGCTACCGCAAAACCACCACCGCAGTTCAAAATAAATTGGTATACAGTACAAATGTGCTTATTTGTATTTGTTTACTAGAATAGAATAGAATAGAAATTTACATGAACTTTTTCAAACTCAGAATAGCAGTACTGTTCATTTAAGTTGCTTGTTCAGAGTCACACAACAGACATATGGAGTTACCTAAACACACGTGTTTTCCTTAGCAAAAAAAAAAATGCATGATAACACTTACACTAGCCATATAGAAAAGAGTATTATGCAATTGTTATAGCAATCAAGATACTGCTGTTGACCGTGTTATAAAAATAGAGCTGTATAGAAAGTTATGACCACCAACTGACAGATCCAAAATGATATCCATATATTAGTTACTTACTTTCTAAAATTATATCTCTATATTAGTTACTTACTTTCTAAAATGATATCTCTATATTAGTTACTTACTTTCCAAAATGATATCCCTATATTAGTTACTTACTTTCCAAAATGATATCCTATATTAGTTACTTACATTCCAAAATGATATCCCTATATTACTTACTTTCCAAAATGATATATCTATATTAGTTACTTACTTTCCAAAATGATATCCCTATATTAGTTACTTACATTCCAAAATGATATCCCTATATTACTTACTTACATTCCAAAATGATATCCATATATTAGTTACTTACTTCTTTTAATTTTACATTTGTTAAATGAAAATATCCAACTGGGAACCAAGGTCAAGAGGAAACAAGTGATCACTGCTTTTCCTTAATTTATGAGGTTTATAAGAATATTTGTATTGTTAATATATATTGAGTTTTTTGCTAGTATAATACATTTCACTGTTCTTCAAGCTTCTCTGAATTTTACATGATTTGGTCTTTTACTTTGGATTTAGACTGCTCCCTAAATATAAAAGATCTCTTTCTGATAACAGTCAATTAATTCTAGGTGTGATCCTGAACAAAGTTAACAAATCATAACATGCCTCTTATGTATCAATGCCACTTAAGATTAGATGCCGAGGAAGGTAGAATTAATGTACTGGCCATCATTGTTCATCATAAGGGAGGCTAGACTATGAACAGTGCTGAATTAAAGGCTGCTGTCAGAAAATTCTTCAGCTTGTGGAGAAATAGAATTTCTGACCCTTGAAAATTTTGGTGTGATTCTATACTGCAAAGATTGTCAAATGGTCATTAGAAATATGTTCTATAACACCAGACAAGACAATACTTACTGGAGCCAAAACTAGGACTCATTCAAGAGTACATATTCAACCAGAAGTCTTATCTGTCCTTGTCACGAGGTTTATTACTCAAATGTCTAATAACTTCAAGCATCAGCAGAAGGTTTCCTACCCAGGATGAGGTCACCCAATATGAGTACTGAGCCAACATTTGTGGAAGGTCAGTGAAGGTTCTCAACTGCAAAAGCAGTGTCCATACCTAGTGGAAGGTATATACATTTAATTACTATGGAACAAATTCTTTCAGTCCTGTGAAAAACTAAGAATACTTCATCCATGGGCCTTGACAACATATCAGGTTGCCGATTGTCAGTGTCAAATATGGCCTTGCAGAACCCCTACTTAAACTCTCTAATCTAAGCCTCTCCAGTTGTTACATTCTTCAAGCCTGGAAAGCAGCTATTGTAATGCCATTACAGAAGGGTGATGCAACCATGGACCCTGGTAACTATAGATCCATTAGTCTCACTAGCCTCATATGTAAAGCTATGGAGTGCATTACCTCAGACATTGTTAATCTGGACATTGAAAATCTCTCAGTCCTGGGCCCTCATCAATTTGGCTTTATCAAAGGAAGGTCCTGCCTCTTTAACCTCATTAATTTATTTGAAAAAGTAATTGAAGCAGTGGATAGTGGTTATGTAGTGCATACAATAGCTAGACATGGCCAAGGCCCTTAACACTATTCCCCATGCAAGCATTATTGATAGACTTGTAAATCTGAATACAAATCCTTATACTGTGCCATGCATAGCTAACTGGTTTTCTGAAAAAAAAAAAAAAAAAAAAAAAACATGTGGTTAGAGTAGCAGATACCATTTCTGAAAGCAAAACAGTTACCAGTGGTGTGTACCAGGGCATAGTTTTGGGCCCTTTCCTATTTGGCAAATACTTCTCAGACCTTCGGGAAAACATTTATGGCCTATGGTTAACTAAGTTTGCAGATGACTGCAAACTGGGTGTTGTTATTCAATCTTCAACTGACTCACAATTGCTCTAACATGACCTAGACCACATTAACAATGTGTAAGGACAATGGTCTTAAATTAAATGTAAAAAAATGTAGCATAATTCATTTTGATAAACAAAACAGTTTCACTTGCCATATAGGAGATGCACCCATCCAATCAGACACTGTTGTAAGGGATTTAGGTACTCTTGTTGATAATTCCTTATCATTTGACCATCATGTCTCCACAGTACACAAGCTAAAAAAGCAACAAAACCACAAACTGAAGTAAAAGCCACAAAAGCACAGTGGCTTACAAACCCTGGTCTGTTCAGAACAAGATGCAAATCTCCAACAAATACTGTATAATAAATAGGACTGTTAAAAACCTCTTTAATAAAAGTTGTTTAAATAAGATGTGTTTTTGTTTTGTTTTACCACAAAACTTCAGCAGATAAATCCAAGAAAGAAGGACCAAGAATTTATGTAAGACATTACTCTTCAGCAGCTAATCAAAGTGTCAGAATTGAGCCAATGTCCCATTAAAGGCAGACTGGAAATGAAAATATATTCACTAATGCCCGGCCAAACATCAGCTTGAAACATCAACTGCCAAAATACTTTCTAGAAATAAGTGCCACGGGCTCCTCTAGCCCCTTGGTGGATCTGCTCGACAACCACAAAATGTCACGGAATTCTGTCACATGTTTAGCCATGGTGTTCATGATTTTACCGTTTCTTATATCATAAAATGTTCAAACATCCTTTCTTTTGAGACACATTCAGTCTTTCCAGTATAAAATGATGGACGTACCTGACAAAGAGCTGCATAAATCACACCTTTGCTCTTACAATCATATTATCCTCTAACTCGAAAATGTTTTTTTTATCCAAAAAGAGTCACCCACTTGGAAACACAGAAAGAGCATCACCCACATTACGTTACTGGTTACATTGTAATTAAATGTAAACATAAACATTTACATGTGTTAAATGTAAACATTTTATGAATATGTACATAAAGTATTCAGCAATAGCTATATGGTATAGCAAAGACAGCATTGTATGCCTAAACAACAAAATGCCAAACTAATCCAAGGTTTCATGTCACACAACACACTATTTAGCTCATTCAAGCCTACAGTGCCTTTTCTGTATACTTCCAGTTAACATCCAGAGCTCCTTATGGTGTCCACGCCTTTCTTGGAGCTGGTTTCTTTAACTAAGTGACTTACCAGCTAACAATAGGCAGTATTAAAAAAAAAAACAACAAAATTATACTAAGACTGCTAATCTAGGATGTTGAATAGCAGAGAAATTAACCACTGTTTGCCACTTATTAATCATATTTTTGTATTCTTATTTTCAAAACTGAGAAACCTATGTGCCGTTGAGGTTTATGGTGTGAAATGCCATGGTAGGAGTCAGGAAAATTCCTTGTCAATGTCTATTGATATCACACTGAACTGAAGATACTCCTAATTGTTTGTTAGTAATTATGAAAATAATCAATATTTACATATGCACCTAGTACACCAAAAAATAAGTGACTGGCAAACAATTGCATGGCATCAGGTGAACCCATTGATGTTGCTGAAGAAAACTGTTGTTGATATTTCACTGTAAGCTGCACATCTTCAGACATATTCTTTGTCATTTATACTGCCAAACATACAATCAAACATTTTTTCATATTTCTGTAAATATCTCAATAAACATGCAGTCTGAGTGAAATGTCCTGCTCTCATGTGGAAGCTTATGTCTTATTGACAAAAGTATTCTAACAGTATATGTCTAGGTTATATAGTTTACTAGATATGACATTTTTTTTTGAAAGTTTAGCAAAATATATAATTATAGGTTTGTGTACACTATAATATATAATAGTATTTATGGAAAGACTATGAACACACATGTCACTGTAAAGAATACCTTTTAAGCAATAACATTGCTATATATAGTTTTAATAGCTTTTATTATTAACAAAATATTAACATTTGTTTATCTTATGCTTTCTAAGTTGATTTTTCTTAAAATGCTCTGGAATACAAGTATGTGTGTAGGCTGCAAGAGATGTGAGCTTCCACACCACATAGGTGTTAATGAGTTAGCTATTTGGGGAGATACAAAACTTATGCCTAAGCGTAAAGGTAACAGCCCTAAAGTTATATTCCTTGTCTAAAGCCACTGTATCAAAGTCCTCTAAATTCTGTTTCCTTCCCTACAATTATATCCCCCCTATTCTCAAGTGTTTCTTTACTCTTCCATCGTTTCCACACTTTCACACACCACTTAACACACACTGTCCACTAATATCATAATCTCCACCTCTTCATACATATTAAAATATTATCAAGATAATTGCACTATTATTTCTCACTCAACTTTCACATCTTTCTTCTTTCCTCTCTAGACTCTCTTCAGACTACACTACCCCTACTAACCCCCACACCCAAAAATATAACACCTTGTCAGACTTATTATGTCACCTGAACTATACTACACATCTTCCACTGATCACTTATAGACATCTCAAACTAATCACTTTCACTCAAAACCTTAATATAAAACTGAAATATGAAAATTAATGGTTTTATTACTTAGCATGACTACTTAGTGGAGAAATTATCCAAACCATGGTCCTTAATGCATGCTACTATCAACAATGACACCCACATTAAGCACTACCGCCACCATCTAGCATACTCCTGTCTGGTCCGCTAATGATTGGCAGTAGAGTTTTACGTGCTGGCTTGCCGGCCTAGCACAACCTTCAGTGAAGGAATGCGATTCCACACACTAACTGCTAACTGTGAGGCGACAACGCTACTGCAGCACCACCACTGCAGTACCATCTAGCATACTCCTACTTAACATAAATCTCAGTAGTATTCGTAGGTAGGTACCAGAAGTATTTGCCTACTTAACATAGATCTCAGGAGTATCCCTAAGTACCAGAAGCATACTCCTACTTAACATAAATCTCAGTAGTATCTGTAGGTAGGTACCAGAAGCATATGCCTACTTAACATAAATCTCAGGAGTATCCCTAAGTACCAGACGCATACTCCTACTTAACATAAATCTTAGGAGTATCCATAACTAAGTACTAGAAGCATACTCCTACATAACACAAATCTCAGGAGTAGCTGTAACTAGGTACCTGAAGCATATGCCTACTTAACATAAATCTCAGGTGTACCTGTAACTGGGTACCAGAAGTATACGCCTACTTAACATACCTCTCAGGAGTATCTGCAACTAACTACCAGACACCCACGCATACACAGATGTGTACTCACCAGATATACTAGCTGCCACCGAAACCTGGCTAAACAAGTCATATAAAATGAAGTAATCATACTACAGTATACTAATGGATAAATAAAAGACCAGGAGGAGTGACTATCATACATAAAGATACTTTAGAACTGATCCTTTACAGCCAAACTGTCCCCAGATTCAACAGTGCTGAGCTACTGATTTCATCCCTCGAAATCAATAATCAAAAGAAGAGATGGATCACAGCATTATGTTTACCTCCAGACAACAACATAACAGTAACAAAAGATATCCGTTCCTGGATATCACAAAACATACATCAGGAAACCATCAGATTAGAAGCTCTTAATATTCACTGGTAACAGGCTGACTCTGATACCCCGAGCCACTCAATAAACCTACACAATTTCACCCAAATGATCAATACCACTGTTAGACTCAACAAAAGCACAGATAGACAATTATACTAAGCTAGATTCCTACCAACATACTTCTCAACATTAGCTCCTACAGATGCCTACCTGAAACCATTAGTGATCACCTTCCCATACAAATGATGTGCAACCAAGAGGACAGACTGTCATCACTCAGCAAAGAAATCTTTATCCAAAATTTAACACACTATAATTGGAGTCCACTCAAAACCTTATCACACCTGACAATGCAGTATCACACTTTAATGCATAATTTCTTTATATACTTAATCACCATGTACCCATTAGAACAAAATGGTAATGCCTAATCCAGCCACAAGGCTAACAAGGGAACAAAACTGCTTATACTACAAAGAGATGAAACATGGCAACATTGGTTAAGGAAAAAATATACAAATGCTCTGCAAAAATATAAAAACTTGGAAATACTACAGAGAGACAAAATCTGATAAACCAATCTTATTATACACCAACCACTAACAAAGACATCAGAAGAATCCCAACCAGTACTGGTCCTCCATAAAGAAACTACTAAATCCAGGCCACACCACAAGACCATGTCAACAAACAAGTAATATCACAGACACTATTGCTACCAAATTTAACTGACATTCATAGAGGCTGTCCTCTCCCTTTTCAAAGACAACTGCACTTCCACCATCTCATTCCCAGCAAAAGACACTAACCATACAGTCCTGTTCAATTTTCAGCCCATTGTAACCTCAACCATTAAAACACACACCCTAATTTAAGACCTAAAACATTAGCTGCAGACAACCTCCTGGCTGCATGCATTAAAATAACAGCTGATATCCTAGCCTATCCCATCTACATCCTAATAAACCTTTCAATTGAAGAAAACCACTCCCCCATCATTTGGAAAAAGCCTTTCATAATACACATACTTCATAAAGATGGAACCTTCACAGGTTTTATCATCTACAAACCCGTTGTTATCTTATCACTGCTCTAAAAAGTACTAGAAAAATGTATCAACTCACAACTAATGGCATATGTTAGTATCAATTATCATCTCTACAGTACCCAACATGGCCTCTGACCAAAGCACAGGACTGCAACTGCTCTACTTAGTCTATACAATAGTCTCAACATTGAGGAGAACACTGGTAATATAATCTTGTAAAACATTTCTCGAATTATCTAAAGCTTTCCTCACAGTCTCACATGAAAAATCTGAATCAGCCCACTCTTAGCTTCATATTTACTTATCTAACAGTCAAATGGAAACAAGTATTCTCATAATCCATGCCTGTTTCCACTTAGGAACCCTCTATTCAATATCTTTATTTCTAAACAAATTACATACTAGTGTGACATGGGAAAATACTGTCAGCTCAGCTATCTAGAATTTTGTAAATAATCCTATGTTGTATGTGAAAATCAACATGATTCATATGGTTGTCTTACAAATGTATTGGAACTGTGTGTTGTGTGTATATTAAACTGCTGATACAAAAATATGTGTTGAACAGGGTTTGTACAGTACTGAACTTCAAAAATGTAACCACAGCATGTCCTTCTAGCTTAGAACAGAAATGTATAGAAACTATTGTAATTGTGTGAATGTATATATATTTTAACAGTGGAAACTAGAACATAGAGGGTTAACTTGCAAAACTTCAAGAAAATAAGTTGAAATTAAATTGCTTTACGATTGTGTTATAAAAGTTATCTTTTATTTTCAGTCAACAGCAGACACAATGTCTAGAGCTAGAAGTTTTTTGTATGGTCTTGAAAGAGAAGTAATTACTAAGTTTAAAATGTAGAAGTGTTTTATGACTTCCAGGATCTGCAAACATCTGAGAGATATGTATTTTTCACAGGGAGATGTTAGAATTCTGTTAGTCTCTGACAAAGGGGGTTTAGCTTGGGAACTGAAGTCAGGTGACAAAAAGTTATGTCATCCAAGCTAACCCAGCAGTAATATTTGATATTAATTTAAGAACTCTCTGAGAGAGAGACTGTGCATTTTGTATTTTGTCTCTGACCTAACAAGAACATTCACTCATCACCACCTTCTGCACTTGCCTTGTTGTAAGTAAGTTTTTAGGGCATAGTAACTATTTTAGATTCAGATAGGAATATAAAGCATATCTTAGATGTTTTCATTATTTATTTGAGAATGTCCTGCACTGTTGTTTAAATATTTCCTGTGATTTTTAACTCTGATGTAACTGTTTGTTTACTGAGTATTGTCTTGTTCTTTATTATTTATTATTAAATATATTTAAACCTATTATTGTGGCTGATATTTGTGAGACATATTTAAGCTCTTAGAGTACTTGCATATCTATTTGGTGACACTGTACAGGCCACTCCTAAATAGCCTTGTTCTTGGGTCAGGCTATCATTTGGATTAATAGCAACATTACATAGTAAGATTGGACACCTTTTGTTAAGGGCCTTAAAGTAGCTGATAAGTAGTGGCTGGTGGCAGTGAAAACTACCTTATAGTCTGGACAGAAGGGGAATAGCTATTAAACCTGTGCCAGCCTTTCCCAGTACTGTGTGTGTTTGCATATAAATCAAATTTCAAAGTGTGTGTGTGTGTGTGTGTGTGTGTGTGTGTGTGTGTGTGTGTGTGTGTGTGTGTGTGTGTGTGTGTGTGTGTGTGTGTGTGTGTGTGTGTGTGTCTGAGTGACTTGGGCAGGGACATGAAGCACTGGTGGGATGGAGAGGGTGCTGGTGGTTCTGGATTGGCCACTCAGCTGAGATCTCAACCATATAGCTGTGCCAGTGGGGAGTCGTATTGGGGATCTGGAAAACGAGGGAGAAACCAGCCCCACACTGATAGTGATCTCTGTGTGCTCTTAAGGGAAATTGCACTTTACTGTGTGTGTACTTGCCATCCTCCCACTGTATACATTCCCCACTATTGCCAGTGGTGAGAATTAAGGCTCCTTGATTACTGGGCCAGTGCAGGGGCATCACATATTAATTGGTGGCAGTGTTGGGATATCCAAATCCCATATTAATTGGCTTGTAGTGGTGTGGATATTGAATTCCTGTAGCCTGTAAAAAGTGGTCACTAAGGAAGGTATTTGTACTCTCAATCCACCACACAGTGAACACTCAGAGTTTCATATTATAATTGTTTTATTTGTTTTACCTTAGTTAGTCAGGGAGACCAGGTAAGCATGTCAGCAGAGGAGTATGGCAAGCAAAAAAAGGAGCCAGTTGGTTGAGATGTGCCTGGCTAAAGGACTGATGCATGCCAACCCAAGGCAGCAATAGACCAGCAATCAGGAGGACAACCAGACTAGCCTTGGAGTTGTACCACTCTCAGAAAACGGAGTTTTCAACCTTTCCACAGAGGACTTAAAAATCCACCTGAAGTTAAACAGACGAACTGGAGGCCAAACATTTGGAAATAGAAGGAGCAGAGAAACTATGACAATTGGAAGCGGAGGAGAATGAGAGGCAGAGGCAACATGAAAAGGAGATACTGTCTCTTCGCCAAGGATATGGAGGTAAAGGAGAAGGGAGTAACTGAACCCCAGAAGCAACAAAGGTCAGTAAATTTCTTCCACAATTTACAGAGAGGGATACTTTTGATGGTTACATTCAAATGTTTGAAAGGATATAGTATAATGATGACCAAGGGCTCTGGGTATGGTTCCTGACCTCCTTACTCCATGGTAAAGCTGTAAGTGATATTTCTAAATTGTCTGATACCGATTGCTTAAATTATAATACTGTAAAAACTGTCTTTTAGACTGTTTTAAGTCAAGACCTGAGGCTTATATGAAAAAGTTTTGTAAACATAGATGCAAGGCAGATGAAAGTGTGTGTGAAAATATTTTTGAACTAAGCACTTATTTTCATAGGTGGGTGAGTGGATGTTAGGTCACCACTTTTGAAAGGATGGAAGACCTTTTGGTGAGGGAACAACCCTTAGCACATTGCCTGAGGATATGAGAATCTGGTTAGCAGATAGACAATGCAATACTGCAGATGAGATGGGAAAAAGGGAGACCTATACCTAGCAAGCAGGGCATCACTGCACAGTAAAGGGACACCCAGTGCTGATCATGGGTCTAAGGGAACCCATGGTGGGCAGCCCAGACTGCTCCAACAGAGTCCGCCAGCAGCAGGGGAAGCCACTAGTTCAGGTACACATGCAGGGCCAAAAGTTAAATGTTTTAAATGCAACCAGTGGGGCCATGTGGCATAGAGATGTCCACAGAGGCAAGGTGGGGAACAAAAGGTGGGAGAGCCAGTAAGTGGGAATGACAAAATGCCAGCAGTAAGTTGTCTCAAGACAACAAGGGTACCAAACTACCATAAGAGGTTATATCCTATCTTAATAAATAAGAAAGAGGCCATTGCTAAGAGAGACACAGCCTCTGACCTAACCATTGTGAAGCCTGCAATACGTGAGAGGAGCACTACTTGTCTGGGCAGTGTTCTCCAGTCAGAGCTTTAGGGGGGGACCCCATTCCAAATACCTTTTTGCTAGGGTTCACCTTGACTAGGAGGGTGGAAAAGGAAGCAAGCAAGTAGATGTGTTTGCGGATACCCTGCAGATGTCCTGATAGGGAACAATTTTGATAATGCAATACCTTGTGTGCATGCAGTTACATGCAGTCAGGCTACGAGACAAGCATGTGGGTCCGGTAGCCTGGGGGAGACTCAGACAGACCACATACAGCCAGGACGTTTGAGGTGGTTACTTCAGAGAGGGAGCTACCCTGTAGCAGTGAGACTGACGGTGAGCCACAGCTGCTTATGGGTGCTGATGTTCCCTTGGCAGAGTGACTGTAAGGGCAGAGGTGAGTAGTAGTATCCAGGCTGACAGTGAGGTACCAACGTCAGAGGATACCAGACTTCCTGTGGAAGGGGAACTGGGAAGAGTTACAAAGAGAGAGTTGAGACAGGCTCAGCTTTCAGACCATACATTATAAAGCCTGAGAGAGGGAGCTAGTGAGGCACCTGATTTTCAAGGGAAGGGGGAGTCTGTATACTGGGACAAAGGGTTACTGTATAGAGAGTGGACCCCTGAGGGAGGGCTAGGGGGTTAGAGAATACAGCAGTTGGTAGTGCCCAGAGCCTACCGTCTGGCACTTCTAGCCATAGCACATGGTATTCCCTTTGCAGGTCATATGGGCATAAAGCATACACAGAGACATATTATGCAGAAATTTATTGGCCTGGGATTTCCAGAGATATAACAGGCTACTGCAGGACCTGTGAGCAGTGCCAAAAGGTAGGCAAGGCAGGAGGCAAGGCAAAAGCTCCTTTGATGCCTTTGCCTGTGATTCAGGAGCCATTTAAGAGGATAGGTATGGACATTTGGGGCCTCTGAGTACCCTAAGTTCCACAGGGAAGACGTATATCCTAGTGGTAGTAGATTATACTACCAGATACCCTGAGGCAGTGACATTGTTCTCCATTGAGGCAGAAAAGGTGGCAAATGCTTTATTAAAGATTTTCAGCAGGGTAGGTTTTCCAAAAGAAATAATGACTGACAATTTTATGTTAGACCTGCTGACTTGTCTGTGGAAGCACTGTGTGGTGAAGCACCTAAAGATCACCCCCACCTTCCCCAGACTAATGGTCTTGTTGAGAGGTTAAACTCTACACTCAAGACGATACTATGAGCATTTGCAGACCAGTTTAAGGAGGAGTGCGACAAATATTTGCCCCATCTGTTGTTTGCTTACAGAGAGATGCCCCAGGAATCCACAAGTTTTCACCCTTTGAGTTGCTGTATGGGCACAGGTTGAGGGAACCTCTACATTTTATTCGAGATGAGTGGGAGGGCGAGTGTGAATCCCACAAACAGTCTGTTGTGGCATATGTCCTAAACTTCAGGACAAGGCTCAGGAAGCTCATGGGCTTGGCCCAGGAGAACCTGGCAGAAGCCCAATACCAGAAAAAGGTCTTGTATGACAGGAATGCTTGAGCTAGAGAGTATGCTGTGGGGCAGCAGGTAATGGTTCTCATTCCTGTCAGACACAACAAGTTGCAGGCAGCTTGGGAGGGACCATTCAGGGTGGTAAGGAATGGTCAGTGATAACTACATGGTAGAACTGCTAGGCAGGGGTATAAATTGTACCATGTTAACATGATGAAACTTTACAATGATAGGGAAACCCTTGTGCTGAGTATTTGCAGTGGATGGCAGGAGGAGTCTGAGGGGAATCTGGTGAGTGATCTCCTCAGTGAGGCTCGGACTCGCACCTCAATAGAAGAGGTAGCAATGTCCCAGCAGCTATCCCCTACCCAGGTTAGAGAAATTCCAGCAGTGTTACAGGAGTTTGGAGGCATGTTCACTGGGAAACAAAGGTGCACCCACCTGGTGCAGCACCATGTGGTTACAGGACCCCAAGGTCCTATTAAGCAAGCCCCTTATAGGATGCCTGAGAGAGTCAAACAGACTCTGAGGATGGAGATACAGGAAATGTTGGAAATAGGGGTAATCCAGTAGTCCAGCGGTCCCTGGGCCTCCCCAGTGGTGTTGGTACCAAAGAAGGATAGCAGCACCAGGTTCTGTGTGGACTACAGGAAATTAATAGTCACATAGAGTCAGATGCTTACTCCATGCCTAGGACAGATGAAGCCCTAGAGCAGCTGGGTGGGGCTAAGTATCTTACCACTACTGATCTTAACAGGCATTACTGGCAGGTGCGTTTGACTCCCAGCACTAGAGAGAGGTCAGCCTTTGTGACTACTTTCGGGTTGTACGAGTTCACGGAGATGCCCTTTGGGATGAAACTTGTCCCAGTGACTTTCCGCAGGCTCATATCCATGTATATCTGGCTGGAATTTTTTAGTACCAGAGAATTCAAAATCTGAGCTGATGGGGATTTTCTTTTCTAGTATTTGAGGTAACAGGTTAAACTCCACAAAGAAAGGGATGTTAAACCAGAGACTAAAGAAGGAAGGGGCTGGATATGATTAATCCAGTCGGCTTTTACTTCTCTAATTTTTCAGCATCATTGAGATATGTAAAGAATCACCGAAATGAAAGGCAGTTGTGACAGCACAGTCTGTAAGAGGTCTTGGGTTCAACATGTAGATAGGAACTAATATTATCTTTTTACTTTGATATTCTAATAGTGCCTAAACAGAGACTTTCTCTTTATTTATGTATGTGTGTTTGTAATGTGATCTTGAGCACAAAGCTGTTGGCTTTTTATTTGAAATAATAAGTTTCTTAAGGGAGCATACCAGTGATGGAAGTCTTGGGTTCAAGTCTCAAATGAGAGCTAATATTAGCCCTTCAGTTTGATGATTCTAACATTGTCTAAGCAGAGTGCTTTCTTTGTATTAGTGTGTGTGTGTTTGTTTGTATGTGTGTGCGTGCGTTTGTGTGGGTGTGCATGTTTATGTTTCTAGGTAATTTGAAATATGTGCGTAATTCAAATGAAATGTTGATATTTTTATGTTTCTTAGATTTGCAATAAATAAAATAACCAGCAATCTGTATGTTTCCTAGGCTAGAAATTTATGAAATAACCCCTATTTTTTGAGTAGTGAAAGGATTTTGGTGTTGCACTAACATGGAGGAGGCTGAAGTGTTGAAGAATAATGTTGAACAGGAACTAATCTGTGAATCTGGTAAATCCATGGAGTTAGCGACTACAAATGTTACCATTTTGTAGGATGGAAGGCAGGATAGTATAGTTGTGCTGAAGACTGTTGAGGAGGAAGAATCAGAAGATGCTAACATGATGTCTTGAAGTATTGTGGAACAGAAGTGCTTCCCCTTGGATGGAAACAGACAAAGATGTTGAAAAAAGAAGTTGTCTGGGATATAGTTATTGGAGATACAAAGCCTGCGTATGTGTGAGGAGACAGACAGACAGACAGAATGAGTAGTAGGACGATGTTTCAAATGAGCCACAGGTAGAAGTTGTTCAATAGATCAATAAAGACTCAATAAACAAGAAATGTGCCCTTTTTCCTATGCTATACTTGTTGCTAAACATGGAAATAAAGTGCAACAGTGTATGGAGCTTAAACAAAAACCAGTTGTAAGAATAAGAAATGAGTGGTTTGTTGCAGTAAACAGGCAGATGATTTAGGAGAAATTATCTGCACTCATGAGTTTTAAAGCTTCTGAAATTCATTCCCTGATTTATTTAGGGAATTTTTTTTTTTTCATTTGTCCTTCGAGATTTTTCAGTTATTAGAAAATCAGAAAAATTCATGAGGCTGATAGAAAAGAGAATGTATTTGTACATGTGGAATGAACATGTCTTCATGAGTGTAAATTAAATGAATAAGGAGAAAAGTATTGGCACGGTTTTAAGCTTAGGAAGTTGCATAAACTGATTTTTTTTTTAGTTTTTGTGCAAATGTCGAAGCTGTACATAGAGCTCTGGATGAAAGGGACTTAGGCACTGTAGTGTGCATACTAGATGTAGCTTTGAATATTGTGAATAATAATGTAAATGACATTCCATGTGCTATAATTATGAATTGAAAGAGAGTAACATTAAGACACAGGGTCAACTGAAGATGTCTTATTTCTGTGGAGATGAAAGACATTTAATAAGTGACTGGGATAAGAGTTATAATTAATGTGGTAAAAACAAACATTCTTTAAAAAGTGCAGATCGAAATGTATAAGGTATTTAAAAGAATGACACCTGTAGTTTGAATGTAATATGGGGAGGAGGGAGGTAGGAATGAAGGAATGTGTAAGTTCTGAAAGTAAAATAATGTCGAAAGGAGGAGAAATATTTTTTCTGGGGTGAGGCTGAATCCGAAAGCAAAATACATGTTGCTGAATATGGAAAAGTGAAAACACATAATGAAAATATAAGTACTGCAGAAATACATGCAGAAAACAGACTTCGATGTTGGCAGACTGAAGCTGAGGGTGACAGGGGAGGATGATGTTGGGAAGAATGTGACAGGTGATGGGGTGAAACACAGAAAAAGGATAATATGCCAGGGATGGTTAAAACAGAAGAAAAGAAAGCACATTTTCTTTTTTTTTCTTTTTGTGAATGTAAATATATAAAAAGTGAATTAAGGAGATTTTAGTGCATGAATATTGTAAGGGGTTGAAAAGATTTTGTATGGTTGTTGGATGTAAGATACTTAAATGAAAATCAAAACTTGCAGCCTCAAAAAATGGGGAATGGTGTGCTTTGGAATATGAAGAAATAAGAATGCTGTGGGACTGATATACTTACATACTAAGGTACTGACAAGAGGATTTATTTTATCTTCTTCTCAGGCTTATTTAACTAACATTCTCATTGAATTTAGGCTTTTTGCATGAAAGTTGAAGTTAGAATATTTACTGCAAGATGTTATTTTTTTTTAGATGCTGCCAATTAAATGCACTTGACAAAATGAAACACCTACAATGCAACTTTAAACCCGGTGTTAAAAGCTTTTGTAGAGATTTATGACAGTGACTTTAGATCTTTAATGTTACAGAAAACTGACAAAAGATTTTTTAATATGAGTGAAGGAGAAAGGAAAACTTCTAAAGAATTAAAAGACATGTCTGACCTTAGATTCACAAAGGCAGACAAGAGTAATGTTAAGATGTTCAAGGCTACTTAATATTGTGACTATTACACTTTGCCAATTCCCACCCTAGATTGTACGTCCCCTCTCAAGGTGGGGTAGGCCAGTCAAGCCCGGGGTGAATGTATGAATATAAGTCCTATTTAAAGGATGATAGTGTATCACACTGCTTTATTTGCCGCAATAGACCATACTACAGGTGAGGGAGACAGTACTGAATGTACATCTGCACCTTATTTTATTAATCTGCTAAAGTAGATTCAGATACCTTGTTCTGGTATTTATAGAACTTCTGGATTTGTGAAGGTACAACAATCCTGGACAACTTGATCCCTGATTGCTTAGAAGGCAAGACATAGGTTTTCTCTGAGGGGCCTATGAGGCACAGAAAAAAGGGACAGTGCCTCTAGTCTTTTTTGATGGTTTAGGGATTTTAAGCCAGTCTTCCTCTTTGTTAGGGGCCTCTGAGTTCTTTCCACCTGTCTGATACATCAGATAAGGTACATCCCAAAGGGGCATTCTATTCTAGATCTGGTTTGATCAGTCCTGAATACAAGGGGACATTAACATCTTTAGATATGGATGATGGTCACTTGGCAAACAGCTGTGTCAAGTATTAGGATTTTTCTGACAAACATTGCTACACAGTGATCAAAGGAGAGGGAATTATCAACTGAGGTTTCTAGGTCTCTAACTACACTTTTATTTTGAAGTGGGGTATTAGCAATATTATTTGTTGGAGGAGGCTTGTCTGCAAATGTTGCATTTTTTAGTATTTATTTTAAGCCCATTTTCAGTTCACTAAACATTTATAAATGCAAGTTCTTCCTGGAGATCTTCTGTGTTAGAGGAGGATTTGACAATGACTCCTAGTTTACAGTCATATGCAGACTTCAGGAACCACGGGTCTAGGTTTTTAGTCTGTAGGTCAGAGAAGTAACTACCACTCACTGTTACATTCTCTGATGCAGCCACCTCTGCCCACCATGTGGGTTCTGTCTTTTATCCAACTGCTATCCATCTTGACATGTAGGAGTCTATTTGTAATGCATTTAGTTTATTAATTATGCTAGCATGGTGGATGGTGACAAATGCCTTGGCCATATCAAGATAGACCTTTGTGTACAATCTGACTGCTAACAGCTTGTGATACCTTTTTGAAGATATTTACCAGGTTCATTAGACTGGATCTACCTTAAAAAATTGCTAGAGATCTAGCCTGATGTGATTTTTTAATGTCTGTGTTAATCATGTCTGCTATAATATGTTCCTGCTCTTCTCCTTGACTTGGGGGTGGGGTCTTCAGATTTACTGCATACTCTAATGATTTTTTCCCTTTCATTATAGATTTTTAATTATGTTGGTAGACCACAAGGGTTGTTTGCTTTTAAAGTTCCCATTGTATTTTGATCTTGATGGAACTGGCAATTCTATACGCTTATTTATGTGGGTATACTAAACTTTGCAAATGAGACTCAAGCAGATGGGTGAGTAGTTTCTGGGGTCGGAATTAGAGCTACCCTTATGGAGTGACATCAAAAGTGTTGTTTGCCATACTTCTGGGAGTGAAATTGTAGCCAAGCTCATATTAAATAGCTTATGGAGAGTTTTTTCAAGGCATGTTTAGTACTATTTGTCAAACAGTCTGGTATGTTATCTGGTCCCATGGAGGAAGAGTTCTTAGTTTTGGATACCATGTTCAGTACAATCTTGAATGATGGTGGGGGTGAGAGACATATAGGGATTGAAGGGCTTTTGATAATTGTTGCAAGAGTGACATTTGCACTAAATTTATTTGCAGTAAATTAGCAATATCCACTGGGTCTGAGTAGGTTTTACAATTTAGATTAAGTTCTGTACATTTCTGAGTGTTGCTTCTTAGTTTTTTTAATATAACTAAAGGATTTGTAATTGAACCTGGCTTCAGATGACAATCAGAGTTCATGGGTTTCATTAGCAGATCTAATAGTTTAATTCTTAGTCAAATTCCTAATATTCTCCTTGACTTGGAGATCTTTAGATTTATTGCATACTCTAATGATTGTTTTCCTTTTAGTGTAGATTTTATTTATGTTGGTGGACCACCAGAGAGATTTGCTTTTCAATTTCCCATTATATTTGGATCTAGATGGGACTACCAATTCTATACATTTATTTATACGGGTATAAAAATGTTTGCAAATCTATCTGCTGAGACAGTGCCTGGGGTGATGTAGTTATAAGTGTTTTTTGAGACTTATTAATAGAATTTGAGATTTGTGGACTTGAATTCTTTGAATTCAGAAATACTGATTTCAGGATGTCTAGACGGTTTGAGGGAAAAGGTTACTAGCGAATGGTATGACTTAATCAAAGAAAGAGTTAATAATGAAGCTGGGCATTATGATGCTATATCTGTAAGTACCAGGTCAAGAATATTTTGTCCTTTTGTCGGGCTAATAATGATCTGTTCTTCATTTATTAGATCTAAACATTTCTATGCATATGTAATGCTAGAGGTGTAGATAATCCAGTAAATTAATAAGTAGTTAAAATACCCCAGACTGATGGAGTTCTTATTTATTAGGAGTTCATCCACGATGCTTAGGAACCTGACACAAACATCTGGGGATCATGGAAGGTGTTCTGTAACAGGTGACAAACTAATAGTTGATTTTTAGTGAGATATGAACTTTGTTAACTTCCATTTGTGGGTCTCAGGGAATCTGTGCAGAGGTGAAATGATTTGACATTTATTGGCAAGCCACCACAGTTGCCACTGGGTCTGAAGACATGGTAGGTACCAAATCCAGATTTGGAGGGAGCACATTCTGGGCAATTATTTATTTATTTTTCATTTGTTTACTGGGTTAGTCTGACTGGACACAAGGTGACCATTTTCAGCAGAGGCCTGGGGGGATAAGTTCCAGATACATAGCAAAAAATTATAAATAAATAAAAAAATGATATAAACATAGCTATTTTGTACAAAGAGCATAGAATATGTAAAAGGAGTAAAATAAGAGTTTTACAAATGATGCAGCATACAGAGGTTAAAATATTGAGAAACAAATTAAACTAAATATACGATTGCTTGAACATAAATTCAAAAAGAAGTTTCCATAGACAAACAGGGTCATAAACTAGAAATCATAACTATAAAGGTGGTCTAAACACCTGGTTCACAGTACTGTGCACCAAGTGAACCTACACAGTACACCTGTGAATTAGGGATGTTGAAAGTCAGGAACAGGTAAAATTATTCTGGTTCTGCACAGAAGCATATCCAAGTTTTGAATGAGATCTTTTAGTAGGGATTTGAAAGTATGTTTACTATTTAGACATCTAATGTCAGGAGGCAGAGAGTTCCAGGCCTTAGCAACTGCGTAGGAATAAAAAGATTGGCCTGAGCTATGTAAGCAATTGGTAACAGTTAGTAGGATGTTATTGGAAGATCTTGGTTGATGCACCATAAACCATGTTTTAGTGATTACATATACATGGATGTCTTCTAAATGCAGGAGTGTCTCAAGGATGGTCAGTTTTTTGTTTAGACTTCTGGCATTGAGCACAGCCATCGTAATTTGATCCGGCTTTGATATATTTGCTAAGTCAGAATGTTCATGAAATGAACTTTGCTGAAAAAGGCACTATGGGGGAGGGTCAGCAAGGGCTTTAGCCGGTATGCGGAAGACTTTGAATGAGAGGTATAAACCATTAACTGCAAAGTAAGTAGGACTGTCAAGCATCTGGTTCCATGTTGACATACACTGGAATCCCTAGAAAGAACCAATTATTTAGCCAGTTGTTGAAACCAATAATCTTCTTTGTTCCTAGGCATCACAAATGGAGAATGGAGGACACTGCTCAGTGTTAGGCTTTTGCCTGGATTTGTGACATGATGACAGAACTCAGACATGTTTCTCTGCATCGCCCTCTAGGGTTTTCACTCTAAAGTCATTCACCCCCTACCTACACAGCTACAATGTCATAGTAATATTTGTCTGATGCAAGAGTCTTAAGGGTCCCTAAAGACATCTGAGATCCTGGTACCTGAAAGAATTTGTCTTTGTCCAGCCTAGTGAGTGGGAGATCTGTGTGTCTCACTATGGGGCCTACAATCACTAAAACATATTTGTTTGTGGAGTGGTCTGGTGTACTTGAATAGAGGTACTATGTGGCATGCTGAATCTTTGTTAATGGTGAGATACTACGTGATAAGATATTTTGCTTTAATTATTGCTGAATTTTAATGGTTACATGTCTATAAGGCTTAGACCTAGATAAGTATTTATTCACAGCGTCAGGATATAACATTACATTATGTGTCAGGGCTGAGCGGATAGCAAGTGGTTTATTAGTATCAGTCTATGTTTTTATGAGACTAAGGCCTCCATATATCTTTAATAATCGATCCTCTCACAAACAGAGTTATTTGTGTTCAGTTAAGAGTTCATCATCTGTGAGCATAATGCAATTGCTACACTGCTTTAGGATACCTAATGCGATCAGATTGGCAACAGAGGGGAGACAAGTAGGTTGACCCTCCATTTTGTCCAGTGTGAAGTAAAACTTGATTTGATTTGCAGAGAATATACAGAGCTTAAACTAGAGATTTGTCATATATTGAGATGTTATCAGTTGAGGGAGGTAGTGTAATTACATATGAAAGCCTGTTTAGGTAAATACATAACTTGGGCTTAAATAGAACTGTGATAAGCGTAGCTCAGGAACCATATGTAACAAAAGTGTTAAGCTTATTTGTAGTGTCTATGCCCTAAGTAGCACAATGTAGCTCTGCTAGAGGCTGTGATTAACTACTTGTAGGGTGCTAGGTACTTGGCTCAGCACAATATGGAGCTATGTGCAACTAGCTGCAATTATACATAGCAATAGCATATTTACTAATAGGATTTGGGTGGGTTTGTTATATTAGGGAAATTTGCAACTGAAAATGCCTGTCTCTATGAAGTACACTTTTCAACCCTGCTGTGCTAAGTACAGCTTCGTACAATATAAAATAAAAACAGAAAAAGAAAGAACCAATGAAAAACAGCTAAAAAAAGCTCAAACAAATAATGGTTATCTTCCTCAGAATTGCAGTAATTATCTTCATGTCATTAGAATAACTATTACAAGCTCTAGATGATTGTCATATTTAGCCAAAACTGGTTGGTTATTGTAACTTTAAAAAGTGTTTAAAACACAGCAGATAAATGCAGCTACACTGATTAATGCATCTAACAGTAAGTACATATATCACTAGAAATACAGTCCAAACTGTCAAATGATGTCAATTATTTAAGCAATAACCGACGATGTGGTGTGGTATATTGAAGATTTACCCATGGTTGGTGTGGTTTAATCACGAGGGCGAAGCCCAAGTGATTAAAGGAGTACAGCACCCACAGACTCAAAAAACATGTTTAAAACATCATGGCATGATGTTTCCTACACTTTAACAGCACTCTGGGATTATTTACAGGATTTTAAATATTTTTATATGTAATTCCTGACTCTGACCACCTGGAGGCTGGCATATTGATGTGGTTTGGATAAATCAGGTTGCCATCCAGTATCTCAGAAATCATTGTTTGGCTCAAAAATGTTACATCATGCAGGCCTCCGTTTGCCTAAAGTTCCTGTCATTTCATAGATGTTGCATGCGTACAAAGTACTGAGTAAAATAGAACAGTGTAAGTAACATTCCCTGCTGCTGGAATACTACTTAAAACAGAAACAATGCAAACGCCACAGAACACACTCAAAGTGCTGTTTACTGCTGCCTTTTTTTCTAATTTAGTTTAAATGGCACTAATTTGTGAGACAATGAATTCCAGTCCATTTACTTCTCCCTTCCCCCATAACACTTAGCTTCCCTAGCTGTCAAAGTCCAGAGGGTAATTTGACCTGGTAATTCCATTGATTGGCAGATCTCAGCAGGGTGCTTGACTCATGTAATTTAATCTTTGCTCTAGCATTTCCTTTGTTAGAGGGGACCTTTTTTTGCTGCACTATAACCATGGCCTTACTTGACTGCAATCACATCCAGTAAGGTCTTGCACCAAGGAGCTAAAGAATAAAACATTTATGCTATTAACAAGTTTAGATCTTTATTAATTTAAGTTTTAAGGTATCACTTCATGCTTCCACCTTGTTAAAAATTGAGATTTACATGTGCAAAGTGTGTTGGTATGCAGTGTTTGCCTTCATATGTTTTTACTCCACTGATTGGTTTGCAAAAAAAAAACCTTTTGCAGTGTCCCTGGATTTGTCTTTGTACATACAAACCACATTGCTATATTTTCCCCTTCCTTTTTCTTGTGTCCAAAAGTCACTTATAACAAAGTACATTTTTTATTGATTTTTTTTAAATAAAGGACATCAAGGTTAACTTACCTTGAATCAGATAATGGATGCCACTGCAAAGAATTACTGTTGAAATATTTGTGCATGGACAAAATCCCTTACTAAATCTATTTGCCAGCTTCCAGTTCAATTGGTGCTATGGCTTTAATATACTGAATTTGCTCATGCCTTCCAAATATCTCCATCATTACATACAAGTTTTGCAGTGTAGTAACCACCCGACATGCCCATACACCTTTAGCCATCAATATGCAGCTACTCCTGTTCATGTGAGCATGTGAATTCATTTTCAGACTTAAGGTGTGGAAGCTGCACTGAATAATTCTAGGTGCTTGTTCAGGTTTCACATGATGGTTGCTTAGAGCTACTCTCATGTTAAGCCACTATGAATATGTTGCACTGCCACCTCTGATACCAGGGTAATGTTTTAATCTTTCTATTCCCGCACTGCACTCTAGCAGTATCTGGTGCAAATACAACAGAGAAGTATGCAAGCGATACACCACCTAAGCATCATTTGCCGTGCAGAATGTACAAGTATGCATACCAAATTTCTGTGTTTCCAAACATCGGTGTTACTACACTACTACTGAATAAAATGAACAGCACTCAGGCTGGAGGAGGGACAAGGGAGCCATGACATCACAGAATGGGTGGGTCTTATTATTTTAGTTAGAATCAGATGACGGCTGTGGTGATGTCACTTTGGGGGAGGGAACTGATTAAAAAAAAAAAAAGTACCTGCACTGCCTGGCCTCGATGATGTCACTAATTGGGCGACTCCAGCAAGCTTTATTCAAATGTGAGAGAATCATTTTGTAAGTGAAACCATCACATTCTGAGAAGGTAGGCTTCTGTTACAGAAGTAAGGTTAATTATAAAAATTGTAAATGCTTTATTGTTGTTGCTTTACATTGGACAATGTAAATAGGGAGGAAAAGGGCTGTGAAGTTGAGGAATACATTAGAGAAACCTGTTGTACTCCTTTAAACAAAGGCAATTGCGGGTAAATCTTCAATATACCACAACCATGGAGTCGATTATTGCTATTATACAATGACATTATTTAAGAAAAACAATACTTACTTTTCTTAAATAATGTCTTTGTATAACGGCAGATTGCTGTTCTTCCGCCCATTGTGGTATACTGATTCTGCTTTTTTGTGTATTGCGCATGCGTATGGGACTTGCATTCCCACACATACCCAGTAATCAAGGCTTTGAAACAGAGGCAACGGACAAAAGAAAGTCTCCGTTTTCTCTCTCTCTCTCTCTTTTTTTTTTTTTTTTTTTTTTTATTGTAAAAAAAAGTAAAAAGGTTTTGAGGCAGTTTATACCAATGGAAAAAAGTCCAGGGGACCGGACCTTTTTCCATTGGTATATTGTGGGATTTACAACAGGCACGCTGGTTGGACTAGCCAATCAGTGTGCACATTTTAGAATATTAGTAGGGAGGAATTGTATAATAGCTATAAATTCATATTAAACAAAAACATAGTAGAAGTGTAGAAAAATGACAGAAATCACACAAAAATGATTTAAAATGCTAGGTACATCATAGAAACCGCTTGAAATGCAGTGAAAACTGTTAAACAACTTCAATTTATAAGTGTATTTCTAATTCAGACCAAACACAGTAAATATACAAAAAAATAACAAAAACAACTAACACTGATTTACAGGCAACTTTAAGTGCAGTAGAAAAAGTGTTATTTCCAGTTTAGCAGATGCAAAATGGAGTCAAAATTCCTCTTTTGTATTTTGTGAGTAGGAATAACAATAATACTAAGTCCTTCACTTGTGAAATATAAAATAATAGTATTTTAATAATGACAACTACTGAGTATGCTACATTTTTAGAAATGTTATAAGACTACTATTGTATCTACAAGCATGTTTTTATTAATCATAGATATGCATTGCTTGCTGACGTGTTGAATGACTTCTTGTTGCAGGGTAGCATAGATTTGGGCACCTTTGTTTTTTTTTTAGAGCTACCCACTCAACAATATGTTTTTTTTTAGTGTCTGTAAGCTTTTTTTAGAGCTACCCACTCAACAATATGTTTTTTTTAGTGTCTGTAAGCTCCACAATAATGTGAATAACTGCAACTGTTTTGGCTAATTGTAGCAAACAGTGGATCAAAAACTAAACCCATCTTTCTATACACTGAGGTCAAATTTTAAATCATCTAGCAAAAAATCATTCTTTTATTAATGAGTAATGGAAATTTCTTGATTTATTGGGAAAACATCAGTTTGATAGTAATAAAGCCATGCTTTGCACTGTGGAAATAGTTTCAGTGCACCTAATGATTCCTCAGGATATGGGATTAGCATATGCTAAAAGTTTCTTTGGCATGGAAATAGATTATAGCAATTCAAAAGTTAATACTATATGCACGTGGTAAATTATTTTTAGCTAACATTTTTTTTTTTTGCTTTTAATAATCATTATTTTTACAAGATAAAGGACATATCTATGGGGCCACTGGAGCACAGACCTTTGTGAATCTGATATTAAGTATTTCATTGAAGAAATGTTTAATCAAATTATCTTTGTTTGAGAAGGTAGATATCTACAAATGTTTTACTGATGATTTATGTATTTGTTTATTTATTTGTTTATTTTTGTGGATAGGGGACCATTTTGTTAAATCTCTTTTTGGACCAAAACAATGCTAGCACTATCTTTTTGCAATTTAGTTTGAGTGGCATTGTCTGACAAATAGAATTTTTGCATATGGACATTTCTATAAATAAGGATATCAAGATATTTCACAGCAAATTATTTTACAAACATATATTTGTTAATAACTGCCTACACTTTCAGAGTCCGCATTTGATTTGGATGAAGTGTAATATTTGTAGGGGCAGTTTATGAAAACCTCTAGGCTTTGTACCAGTGACAAATTATTTCACAGCAAAGTAATTGTAATAGTGGAATTATGTGCTGAGAGAAGATATAATAAAAAGGGATTTTTGGATATAGTTTTAAAAGCTATAGGTAAGAGGAACATATTTTTTCTGTAAGTCTATAGAGCAGGGATACCGTTTTTAAAAATATTTTTGTGTTCCCATGTGCACTGATGGACATGAGGTAATTCAGATTATTAAATTTAATTGGAGAATTATTGGAAATCAGAAATTATTAGATGTTGTAGGAGATACTTCTATTTTTATTTACAAAAAGACAATAAATCCTAACTCCTCCTCACTGGTAACAAACATGGTATATACCTGCACGTATATATGCATGTGGAACCTATAAACAATGTTACGTATATCAGTGAAGGTCCACTGCATTATCTATTCAATATGGACAAGATGTTTGGTGTTGAACAGCTTTACACATACTGTAGCACGTGCTGTGTACATGAGTACTTGCTTAACCTGCAACAACATCTATGTGGGGAAAGACACTAGGAAGTTATCTGAGTGCATATATAAACATGACCAAGGCATTAAGTCACATGATGTCACCAACATGCTATGCAAATGCAATGCCAGGGATGGGCTGACCAGGGATATTTTTGGGCATTTACTTTTTGTTCCTATCCATGAGGAACATAGGTGCTAAACCAAGGGTGAATTTGAGGTTTACCCATACATTTTTTGTTTAATTATATCCGAATAGAGCATGAGAAATACTTTGCTTTATTTAGAGTAGAAAATAGTTACATAGGAGATGTATTGCGTGTGATATATACATATTTATCCAATATGCATCTGGAGCTTTTCTCCCCAGGCCTCCACTGAAAATTGGCTGTGTCCCAGTCAGACTTTCCAGGTAAACAAATGTTCATAGGTAAGTACTAGGCTATCAGTCCAAGGGCCTACGTAAGCCTAGCCAACAAGGTTCCCTGGCTTACGCCACCCAAGAAAGTTATTTTCCTGTGCCACTGTCAAGCAGAGACACAGAAGTGATCCCCGGGGTGTATTTCCTATTTTCCATCCACTCATCAAGATTTTTCTTGAAGAGTGCTAATGAAGAACTTTGCTTGACATAGATGGGTAGCCTGTTCCAGAGTATGGGAAGTCTCTGGAACAGGAATCTATCCCCCCAGCATGTCCTGTTTATTGTGGTGACAAGGTTTAGGTCCCTAGAGCATATAGCTCGGAGGGATTGGAATTTTTTTAGGTGTAGCATGTCCAACAGCTCTGGGTTTGACATAACTTTATATGTTAGGCAGAGATCACCTCGGAGTAAGCGATATGCTGCGGAGTAAAGCTGGAGTTTTTTGAGGCGGTCAGTGCAGGGCATTTGTTTGAGGCCAGTAATCCTCTTTGTGAGGTACTTCTGTGGCCTTTACAGCTGCTGCAGATGTCTTGTGAGGTTCATTCCAAAAGGGGCATTGTACTCTATAATGGGTCTAATGAGTGTTGAGTAGAGGGGAACAATGACCTCTTTTTTCCTGGATGAGAACCCTATTATGATGAGGTGAGCCACGTAGAAGGACTTCCTGACTACTGTGGCGATGTGACTATCAAAGGAGAGACTACTGTCCCCCTGAGTCCCAAGGTCTCTTATCACGCATTCGGTGTTAAGTAGATTGCTGCCTATGTGGTAGTTCATGGGTACAGAGTTTTTATCAAAGGGGATGACACTGCACTTTTTGGCATGGAGCTTGAGGCCATGGCTCTGACACCAGGTATCTGTCTCATCGAGGCCCTTCTGTAGGATGTCCACATCATTTGGGGACTTGACTATGGCTCCTAGTTTGCAGTCATCTGCGAACTTCGTTAGCCAGAGGCCTTCTGTGTTAGCCTGTACTTCAGAGAAATAGATACCAAACAGGAGAGGTCCCAGGACGGATAAAAAATCTCCTTGGTATGTTACAAAATTGATCATATGACTGCTTTGGATTCTTATTCCTGCGTTTGATTGTCTGTTTTAACAAATATGATTGTTTTGATAGTATATACAAGGGCTTGTGTTAACAAAATCCCTAGTTCTGATGAATCTGGTACTTGTGAAGCAAAACAATAAACTTTTAATAAAATTGTCTTTTTTTGTTTAACAAGGTTTTTGTTTTCTTATTAATAATATAGAATAATAAGATTTTAATAGGTATAACAGGGAAACTATTGATGGTAGACTGTAGAATGAGAAATAAAATGTTAGCCAAGTTAATAATTACACACACACACACATATATAGATATAAAAGAAACAACATTTTTTTAAGGAATGAAAAAAATGTTTTTCTAAATATGGACATTGTGGTTATGGGAGATTTTAATTGTGATGTAAGAGGAAGGAGGAGGAAGCTGTTCAGTGATGTACAAGAATGTAATGGTTTATATATCAGGCACAGATGAATATAGGAGGGGAAAGGGAACACACATCTAGAAGAGCTTCATTGAAAAAAATGAAATAGATTAGCTTATTCTTTATTAAATGATTTCCTCCTCTGCCTGCTAACCAACATGCTACCCCTATTGGACACGATGCCATTCATTCCCAAGGGGAGAGACTATCCTTTAGATCCCCTAGTGTGAGCGCTATCCAGAGGGGCTGTCGTTCTGAAAAACACTGGAGCGTTTAGTGCTCTTGCCAGCAAACAAGCAATAAAATATATTCTGTATGTAAAACTCTAACCCCTACCCTTGGGTAGTGACATGGGCACATATTACTGTAGAGACCACCTATGCACCTCTGTCATTGCATGCATGCTCCATCATCTGACTGACAAGGGACATTCTGATCAGTTTGGGTTGCCATGCTCATATCAGTCCCTGCACTGGTCACTGCCCTTTGACTTTGTCCCTGCCCATTGGCAGTGATCTGGTCAGAAGTAGCAAAATAAGCTGGTCAGATGCAATCCCCTCCCCTCAGAGAACAAGCTTATCCTTCCAGATACACCAGAAAGCATGTGAGCTGCTGATTGAAACCAGGTTGCTTTGGCTACAGCCAGGTTATAACTCCTCTGTGTCATTGATAGGCTGAGTAAAGGAACTTGAGAAGGTAGTAAGTGAAAGAAATATGCAAGATATAAGAAAGGAAAAGTGGCTCCATGAATTGAATAAAGTAAAGATAAACAGTGTGCTTTCAAGACAAATATATATGTAATAAAAGGGAAGAAGGAAGAGGAGACACCATATTTAGATGAAAGAGTAAGGAAAGGCAAAGATGTAAAGTCTGAAGCAGAAGTGAGTGGAGGTGTTATTGTGAAAGAACAGGGTAAAACAACTACAGGTGTAAGCTATGTAAAATAAAAGAAGGGAAAGACAAAGGTTGACTGGAAGGTTGAACAAACAGATGAGGATGTGGAAAATATATCAGATAAAGAATCAACAATGAAGGAGCTGTAGGATGTGATAAATGCATGAGGAAGGGAAATTGTAAAATGTGAAAATATGTCAGGGCATAAGTTTTATAAAAGAATAGTGAAAGAAGAAATATGATTTATAGAAATAAAGTCTGAAACAAAATGCTTCAGCAATAGACATATTTATGGGGACAGAATAAAATGAAATATTTAGGAGTATGGCTTAAAACAGATTCTGTTATGGCAGCTAAGATTATGTGGAAAGAAACTAAAACAAAAGATAATACAAAACCTGAGAAACTGGATGCTGTTGTTTATGGATATACATAGCAAGATACGAGCAGTGAAGACGTTTTTAGTTCCGTTAGGTTTATATAGAGGTCAAGCATATTTTTATCAACCAGAGAAGTTGTGGACAGTAATCTGCCATAACAAGAAAGGCCCCACACATGAGAGGAGGCTCCATTCCCTCATGTGGATTCTCAGGTTTCAATGCAACATTCACTTCTGAGTAGGACAGGATCAGTCAATGAGCTTTTATACTGCAGTGTTTTTTTTTCACTTAAGCCTTACCCTAATGATATGCTCAGCATATGTCACCTAGAAGGGTGAGCAATAGTGCCGTAAGTGGAACACTCCCACCCCCACTGTTGTGGTGATGCCCCCATCTTTGACTATCTAATTAGTGTAGCTGCCTCTCTCTCAGCACAAATCTGATTTCATAGGTTCATAGGTGTGTACTAGGCTAATGGCTCTGGAGCCTTTACAAGCCTAGCCCATAGAAGTGCCCTGGCATTGTGCTGCCTGACATTAGCTCCTAGTGCCTCTATCAAGTAGAGCCACTGAAGTGATCCTGGGGTAAACTTTCTATTTCCCATACACTCATCAAGATTTCTCTTGAAGAGGGCTGGTGAGGTGCTCTGGTTGACATGTATGGGAAGTCTATTCCAGAGCATTGGGTTCTGGGTTATGAACCTGTCCCTCCAGCATGTTCTGCTGATTGTGGTAATGAGGTTGAGGTCTCTGGAGCGTGTGGTGCGGAGGGGATTGGGATTTCTTTAGATGCAGCATTTCTAACAGAGCTGGGTCAGACATGGCTTTGTAAGTCAAGCAGAGATCACCTCTTAGTAGATGATATGAGACAGAGAATAACTGGAGTTTTTTTTTAATCTGTCCATGTAGAACATGTGTTTAAGGCCTAGGATCCTTTTCGTGAGGTACTTTTGTGGCCTTTCCAGCTTTTGCATGTGTCTAGTGAGGTACATGCCAAATGGGGCATTATACTCGATGATTGGTCTAATGAGGGAAGAGTAGAGAGAGAGAGAGAGAGAGACGATGACCTCTTTCTTCCTGGATGCAAAACCCTTGGTAATGAGATGTGCCACATAGAAGGACTTTCTGACCACAGTGGCAATGTGGTGGTCGAAGGAGAGGTTGCTATCAACCTGTGTCCCCAGATCTACCTTCAGTGTTCAGTGGGTTCCCATTGATGTGGTAATTAGTGGGAACTGAGTTTTTCCCAAAGGGGATGAAGACACATTCTTTGGCATTAATCTCAAGGCCCTGGTTTTGACACCAGTCATTGGTATCAGCGAGGCTTTTCTGTAGGACGTCTACATCACCTGGGGAGTTAATAATGGCTCCCAGCTTGCAGTCGTCTGCAAACCTGGTCAGGCAAAGTACCGCCATGTTGGCCTGGACTACTCAGAAGTAGATGCCAAACAGGAGAGAGCCCAGTACCAATCCCTGTGGGACTCCACTCGTGACTGGTCGTCAGTCTGCCTTGGAGTCTGCTACTTTCACACTGTGGGTTCTATCTGTGAGCCAATTTGCAACCCACGTAGTGATATAGGGGTTGATGCCTAGTTTGGTGAGTTTATCAGTGATTCCTGAGTGGGGAATGGTATCAAAGACCATGGCTAGATCGAGGTAGGCTGTATGAACTTGCCTTGCCCTCATCCACAGCTCTGGTGACTAACTCAAAGAAGTCAACCAGGTTGAGCAGACATGATCTACCCTTCACAAAACCAAACTAAGTGGGATCTAGAGTTCGGAGATTCCCTATATCCTTGTTAATTAGGTCCATGATGATGTGCTCCATAGCCTTACATATCAGACTCATCAGGCTAATGGAACAATAATTCTCAGGGTCTGTAGTCATTCCCCTTTATGGAGAGAGATGACTGTAGCAGTGTGCCATTCGGTAGGGACAAAGCCTGAGGTGAGGCTGTGCTTGAACAGGGCACACAGATGTGGTGCCAGTTCACTTTGTAGTTCATGTAGAACACATCCAGGGATATCCCATGGAAGCTTTATTCTTGGCACTGGACAATACAGCTTTAACCTGTGCTGCAGTAATGGTGGGTGCCTGTCATTCCTCCGGTACTATGATTGGTCCTTTAGAGGGGGAGAGAGGGTTAAAGTTGGCACTGAATCTGTCAGCCAGTATGTTGGCAATATCTGTTGGCTCAGTATAGGATGTACCATTGTGCAGTAAGTCAGAGCAAACCTGAGTATTGCCATGGAAATTCTTGATATAACTATAGAAGGGTTTGTGTTTATTTTAGTGTCTATTGCAATTCTGCCTTCATAGCTGGCTTTAGAGGTTTTGATGAGGGATCTCAACTTTTTGTTGAGGCTAATAATGGAGTTTTTCCAGTCGTGGGACTTCACCTTTTTCTGCAACAGTTTCTTCCTTCTATTGTACAGTTTATTAATGGCAGGGGACCCCCAGATTGGTTTCCTTTTTTTGGAGGAGAGCTTCTTGGTTCTGTTAGGTATGGCTAGTTCCATGCATTTATGTACGTGTTCGTGCAGTGCATTGGTGTATGATTCAGCAGTCATGCATCTATTTTCCATTGACATGGATGCCGTGACGTTAGCCACCTCTGTGTTTAGGAGTCCAAAGTCAGCTTTGGAGAAGTTTTTCATGGTGGTTACCTTTGCGGGGGGGGTGTGGGTGAGATGTGGATTTCCATGGTGATTAGTTTGTGGTCGGATCTAACCAGGGAGGAATCAACTATTGGTATAGAGCAACGGTTGCCCATGTTAGCAATAACCAGGTCAAGGATATTGTTTCCTCTAGTGGGGGTAAGAATGAGCTGGTCCAAGGCAATGGAATTCCAGGAATCATTGGGCCAGTGTATTGGTGCATGAGTAGTTTTCCCAGTTGATGGAGGGGTAGTTGAAGTCACCTAGTATGAGAGTGTTGGGTTGGACCCTAATAATTTCCAGGGTGCTTAGGAATGTGGAATGAGAGTCTTGGGACATGGTTGGGGACCTATAGCAGGCTGCGACCTGAATCACCGGCTTACCCATTGTTAGTTGTACCCGAAGTATCTGAGATGCGTTATGCTGGGCTACTAGTCTGGATGTGTGCATATCCTTTATGAATATGGATACACCACCACTTTTGGAGCTTTGGTCCATGTTCTGGGACCAAAAGGTGTGGAATGAGTTATAGCCTGCTAGCACAGGCATGCTTTCTGCTGCTTTAAACCAGGTTTCTGCTGCAGCATAAATGTCGATGTTCTCCATTTTGAAGAATGATTCGAGCAAGTGCATCTTGAAATTTAGACTCAGAGCATTGTGCAGCATGACCCTCAGATTGGATTTATTTATAGCTGTTATGGTGGTAATTTGGTCTTTGGAACATTGCCTAAAAAAGGCACTATAGGGGTAGCAAGAGCCTTAGCCATTATCCAGAAACCCAGGGGTGACAGAGGCAGGCCATCTCTGGCAAAGTATCGAGGTATTTCAATCATGTCATCCCAAGCAGACAGATACTGGATCACCTTAGAATGACACCAGAAACTTAGCGAATTGTTGAAGTCAATCATTTTCTGTTTGTACTGCGGTATCATTCTGGGTGACAGTAGGATGCTGCTCAGGGATAGGGTTATACCTGCCTGGGCCACATAATCCAAGAGCTCCTCCATGTCTCTTTTCATGTAGTCCATGGAGGTGCATCTCAGTTTATTAACATCCACATGGACAGTGACAAGAGTCGTACTTGTACTTGTTGTGGAGTGACCTAAGTGCAGGTGTTGTGTGTCGTATTCTGGCACCTGACAGAAAACTGCTACCTTCTCCTTATTCAACCCTGTGAATGGGACATCAGTGTGCCTCACTATCGAGTCACCTATGATTAGTGTATTGGCCAAGCTGTTTTGCCTTAGAAGCTTAGGTTGAGGGGCACACTGTGTAGTTAAGCTATGTGTCTTGTGGTTTGTGCTGTGTTGTGGTGGTTGAGTGCATTTCTGCCTTGGAGGTCTCTGCTGTTTGGGTAGATTTCTATTGAGAGCCTCCGCGAAGGTGGGTGTGTGGTTTGTGTTTTTATGTGAGAGCTGTGATGATGGGTGTTCTGGAGGGCTATGTGTTGCATTTGGTGTGGTGCAGATGTTGACCTTCTCCTCTTGACCAGTTATTTCAGTCTTGGCTTGAGAGTGCATGACTTCCATCTTGGATATACAAGTGCATCTCTCACAAGTCTTAGTGTTGGGAGATAAGAGGAGAGGGTTGTCTGTGTACATGAGGCAGTTGCTACACTGCAGGTAAACACTAGAGGCCAGCATGAGCAGTCAGGTACTTTTATAAGAAACTTATTAAATAACTATGAAACAAAACAAAATAGGTTTATTTTCAAACCCGTTTCGGCTAAACAGCCTTCTTCAGTGAAACATAACATATATTTTAATTAGCAAACTCATGAGTATATATATATCTCACCAACCAATGGCTGACAATGGTATGGTCCATCCCCATAGTTAATATTAAGTACATAGTAAAATACAGGCACATCACATCAAAGTTCATAGTATAGAAAAATATACATTATTATAACCACATAATTACTAGGATGTATATAAAGATAAACAAATAATATTAATCTGGTTATGTTAGATAACGCCATAGTGTGTGACTCCTAAATAAAGAACAAAATTGTGTGTCCACAATAAGAAAGAAAAATAGTTAAACAACTATTTTAACAAACTATATCCAAAATATAATACAAGGTTACCTGTTAAACTACCACATCAGAATGTCCTAAGGCAAACGTATATAGACATGATATCAAATATGAAATCCAAATATTAGTATTAACATCACTTTAATATGATTATATTTACTAAAGTATCCCTTGTTGGTATCTTGTATAGATCACAGGGATTATTGAAGCTTTCATCGTTTTATTTTATACAAGAAACGTGGAATGTGGACTTTCTTAACACTAACTGTTTTTCGCCAATTGGTGGCCATTTTGTACTGACCAACTTGCGAATACGAACATTCAATAGTTTCTCTTTCCTTTTGTGAATGTATTTATTACTTTCTATTTGTATATAAGGATTGACTATAACTGGATCTGTTTTTGTCTTTTGTTTTATTAGCGTTTATCAGGCTTTATATTGGCACAATAGGGAGCAATAACTGCATGATTTAGGGACTGTTGAATTTTTTGATAACAGCATATTGGGAGCCTACTGTTTTTTAAAGAAAACATATGTAGGGCCCAAGTCTTTTGGGTTTCTAATACCATGATGGGAATGGACACCATTCCTAAGTCAAAGTATAATTAAAGTTCATGAAATTAGTATTGCTTCAATCTTTGATGTTAGCCAGAAGTGTTCTTGCAGCACTGCAATGTGGCCAGTATCGACTCCTTCTGCAATTCATACAGAGTTAAATGTATCAGTAACACATATAACTATGATTGTAAATTCTTTTTTGTAAGACCCATTGCTCCTACTACTATTGGAACTGTCTGGGTATCCCTCTTCCATACTGCCCTCATTTCTGCCTGTAAATCCTGGTATTTTATGACTTTGTCTCTCTCTGACTATAGTCAATGGGTGTAGCAATTTTAATGATCAATGCTACTTTTGTCTGCTTTTCATAGACTACTATATCTAGTTTTCTTGCATCTATTTTTGAACTGTTGGTAATGGATGATCCCATGTGATGTAGACTTCATTTTCTATGATGCTTTGTGGCTCATATTTCCAGTGTTTTTCATCTACTCCAATATTATAATGTTTGCACAATCCCCAGTGCAACAGTCTTGCCACATTATTATGCCTTTCAGCATACAGTCCTTCTGCCATTAGTATGTCACAAACAGCAACAAGATATGTGACTGTTTCCACTTCTGTTTTACAAACCTACATTTCTCTGTTTTTCTTACATGTTCAATGGACTTTGTAAGCCAAGGTGTATGTAGTCCACTGTCTTGGGCCACTAATGTTGCTTCTGAAGAAACGTGCTCATGATAGTAAAAAAAAAAAAAATCCTACTTAACGTAATAGCATTTTATTTACAACAAATTTACTTTAGCACATACACTCTTTATATTCATATTTACAAGCGTTTGTGTCATTTTTACCCCACATTTGGCAACAGCCACCATGATGATGATGATGATGATGGTGTGTGTGCATATGTGTGCGTGTGTGTGTGTGTGTATATATATATATATATATATATGTGTGTGTGTGTGTGTGTGTGTGTGTGTGTGTGTGTGTGTGTGTGTGTGTATGTATATATATATATATATATATATATATATATATATGGATTCCATACATTTGATCGAATTACACTAAGTTGAAAATGATACCAGGCATTGCACTTCACTGAAAGCTCACTTGACTGAAAGTTCACTTGGTCGAAGTTCATTTGGTCGAAAATGGAGTATAGCCCCTGCTCCACTGCAGTGCAACCCTGGAGTGAGGATATTAAATAAGGGGGGTGTGGGGGGCACAGCCCCCCACAATCGGGAGTGTGGGGGCATAGCCCCCCAAATAGTTTTAATGTATTCACTATTATAAGAAGGTATATCCATTAGAAAATCATTGATATATATATCTTTAGTAAAAACTATTGGTGTAATGTGGGGGGCTATGCCCCCACACCCCACAATGGGGGGGGCTGTGCCCCCCCATCCCCCCTTATTTAATATTCTCACTCCAGGATTGTACTGCAGCGAGGCAGGTGCTATATTCCATTTTCGACCAAATGAACTTTGACCAAGTGAGCTTTCAGTCAAGAGAGCTTTCAGTGAAGTGAAATGCCTGGAATCTTTTCGACTAAGTGCAATTCGACCAAATGTATGGAATCCATATATATATATATATATATATATATATATATATGTACAGACACACACACACACAGAGAGAGAGATGTATGTGATGTCATCAAAAACTCAACTTGTCTAAACTGAACTCATCGAAATGCAGCTTATCAAAACTAATTTCATCTAAAGTATAAAGCAAACAACCCCACCAAAACGTATTTGTTTTGCAATAGGACAAGCCCCCTGCACGGCTATCCCCCACACCCCATTATCTTGTAAATGACAACTCCACAGTAGCAGTACAGTGGAAGAAAGTGCATCACCACTCACATAATCCAGCTCACTGTAATAAAGCAAACTGAATTATTACTTAATGCATCTTTAAGAAAACTCGTACCAGTGGTGAAAAAATCATTCTATAATGTACAAACAGTTTTTTTTTAGTTTTGCTGGTTTAGATGAAATGAGTTTTGATGAGTTGAGTTTAGACAAATTGAGTTTTACACAAAATGCACAAACACACGCACACCTATATATGAGTGCCTGTCATTTGGCTGAATTACATATTCATCTAAAGTCAATGATTTAAAGAATCTGGTTAAAGTCAGTTTAGTTGGATGACGATTTGGCTGACATTCAATTTCACTGAATGCTGCATATGTACATATAGCTCCGTAATGTAAGCAGTTGGAATATGCAGAACTGTATGAAGAAGTTGCAGCAGGTGCTTATGGTTACTTGCACGTAACTGCTGATTTGGTTTATAAGTGTGCTGCCGGCGATTCCTTGTGTGTGGTGTTTTCATTTTTCTACACAGTTTTGCGACTGTGCAGTTAGTATATTTAAGTATGGGAGGTATGTGTGCATATGGGGGGGGGGGGGTACAGTGGTGCTTACCCCTTGCAAAAAACTTTTTTTAGAAAAGTTTTCCCTTTGTGTTTTTGATTGCATCATGTTTTAGTTATTTTGAATTAGATTAAATTGTGTTTCAGTGAATTTACTTTTCACCATTTTGACTGGATGAGTTTTTTTTTCTTTTGATGAAGTGCTCATTCAACCAGTTGTCTAAATAGATAGATAGATGGATAGTTAGAATTTCCAAAATGGGTGCCATTTTACTTAATTGCTATGACTGAAGGATTAGCACATTACTGACCTTAATGTAGATTATCCATGTTTTATTAAACAGTTTTACCAAAGGGTAGATTGTTCCTTGCTATATTAAATATTTATGCACTAAAGCTGTATAATATACATACATGTTTTCGAACGTGCAAAAAATTAAACTGTATATTTAGACATTTATTAAGCACAGAGAGTACTGGATTCTGTAAACAGGCAGTGGTTAGTTGAGAAATGACAGGTAATTAAGTTTTTATTTCAGGCATTTCCTTATGTAGATTTTATTCACAGGAGTAACACATCCATCTTGCTTCTTTTGAGTTTATTTTTTTTTTTACCTTTTATAGCCCTGAATAAAAAGTTATTTAAATGTAGGTGACTGATTGTAACTTTGTTCTGAAGAAGCCCACACACGGTGAGTGAAAGCGTTAAACCACATCTTGTAATGAGTGGATTCTTGTTCGTACTACAATAAAAACATTGATTTTACAGGTTTTTGGAACAGCATTCCCTTTGTGGCTGTAATGTTGCATTCACGGTGTGATTAGAGGTACCTTTTATAGCCCTGATGTTTTAGGCAGGCACCGTCTTGGATAATATACAAGTTCAGATGAAAATTGTTTTTATTTTGTTTAACCCCCAGTTCTGGGTGAGGAAAGGAAGAATGACTCTGTAACCAATCACATGGAAACCAGGCATTTTTAGGCTCTGCAAGACACCTACAACCCATTCATTTACTCCTGCCCAGGAATCTCAGTTAGCCTTTCAAATTCCCTGGCAAGAGTTGGATGGTAGAGAGTGGGCCAGCTTACCGGTCCTGGGAGGTGGTCCACCCTCTCTGTCCCTCTTGGCAGCAGGAATCTCCCTTTGGTGCCTCTTCAGAGCCCAGCATTGCTGTCATTTGAAACATGCATCTGCATGTTGGATTCTCCGTGGCTATACTGGTACTAAGCACCATGATGCTTGGGCTCAGCTGGCTTGAACTCTACCTGTTAACACCTAGTGTTACTTCTAGGTGTCACCCTTGTAGCAAGCCAGATTCACTTTCCTACCCCTGCAGAATGATGGTCAAGCCATCAGTGGCCAATCACTCCCATCCTCCCAGCCGCTACCCAAAATTGGGTCACCTCTGATGTAGTCAGGGCTTTATTTCTCTATATCATGGATCTGGCTAAATGAAAATTGTTAGTAAATGTTGTTGATTCCAGAACTCATTAAAAAGCAGTATATCGAACTTTAGTCCCTAGATATAAAGTACTTCAAGTCTGCCATGGGAAATGTATGTTTTAACTATAACTAAGTATTACTTTTGTTAGTTTGAATCAACTCATTTGTACCAGAAGTAACTGAAACTGTTTCATATAGGTATTTGCTTTCCTTTTTTTTTGTGGAAAAGGGGACTGGGCCTACAGTAAGATCACATTACCATTTAATATTGAATAACAAACATGTAATGAAGCCTTTTGTAAGGAAAGTTTTTTGCACATTTGCCAATCAACAGTACAAGGGAAGGGGTCTTGATATTGACTACTGAGAGCAGAATAAGAATAAGGAGACCCCAGACCAGTCGTTCTCCAGGAATGCTGTGTTTCCCTTCATGACAGTTGTGGGTGAGGAAAGGAAGAAAGACTCTGTAACTACACTGAAAGCAGGTAAACTTTAATATTTAATCTTTCTAATCTCTCATTTTCCAGTTTAAAGTAATACCTAATTTGGGACATCGACTGTCTAAAACAGTGTGTCTGATAACAGACCTGCTATTGTTTACTAAAAACATTGTCAATGGGCTTTAATCTTTCGTATTTATCTTGCTTTCATCTCTTTACAGCATGAAATACTGAAAATGCATATGTTTGCCCTATACATTATTTCTTGGGTTATGTTATATATTATTTTTCCACTGAAAACATGATAATTTCTGTAGACTACAATCACAATGTCAGTAGGGGATGGAAATAAACATTAACTAACTGTACTATCACCACCAAGGAAACAGAAATATTATTAAAATATTGTTACAAATGGAACTACTGTTTAAAAAGAAATGTAGACAATGTGGAGGACTAGACCACTGGAAATGTGTTAAGCTCTGTCAATACAGGATGTAGGGGGTGGGGGGTTGGTGGTGGAGATATCCGCAGCTCAACAAGTGCTAAAAGGGAGTATTACTTGGTGTCAGCAGAATGCAGTTGCAACTGAACATATGTTGATAGGGTAGTGTAATCACCTGGTTAATTGTTTTAAGCACAAACTGGCTAAGGACAGAAGGAAAACCCATGGTGAGTGCAAAAACTACACAGGTATACTAATCAGAAATGGATAGCCACATCATTATAACAGCATGCTTACATTCCCTTTTCACAGAAGTAATGAAACAGATTAGAACTACTGTTTAAAAAGAAATGTAGACAATGTGGAGGTCTAGACCACTGGAAATGTGTCAAGCTCTGTCAATACAGGATGTAGGGGGTGGGGGGTGGTGGTGGAGATATCCGCAGCTCAACAAGTGCTAAAATGGAGTATTACTTGGTGTCAGCAGAATGCAGTTGCGACTGAACATATGTTGATAGGGTAGTGTAATCACCTGGTTAATTGTTTTAAGCACAAACTGGCTAAGTACAGAAGGAAAACCCATGGTGAGTGCAAAACCTACACAGGTATGCTAATCAGAAATGGATAGCCACATCATTATAACAGCATGCTTACATTCCCTTTTCGCAGAAGTAATGAAACAGATAATATATCCTTCTGGTACGCTCTAGGATTAATATGTTCATGCAAAACTGTGGCTGGAGAGATGTATACCTCACCAACAATCTGATTTTTTAATAGAGCAGACTCCAGGTTGTGATTCTGCACTTGGCTGGGCTGCTGTGAACTCAACATAGCTGCTGCAGTTGTCTATTATGAATGCAGAGGGGGACTGCACCCCGACACTATTGAGCTTTATGTTACTCAATTAAAGCACAGGGTGCAGGATTGCAAATTTTGGGGAGCTGTGTGACTAGTTGCAAGATGGTTTTGGTATTCATACCATTACGTCGAGCCCACCTAATCAAAATAGGGGAAGCCTCCTCAAGCAGTAGGCCTGTAATGAGCAGTGTACCCCAAGGATTGGTCTTGGGCCTCTGTTCTTCAGGCTATATTTCCTGAGGTGCAGGCCAAAACTAGTAGGCTATGGCTGACCAAGTTTGCACATGATTGCAAGCTGGGTGCAGTCATCAATACCCCAAGTGATGTGGACGTCCTCCAAGAGGGTCTTACCCAAGCAAATGACTGGTTCCAGAAACATGGCCTCAAGCTGAATGCCAAAAAATGCATCATCATCCCCTTTGGGGAGTGTGACGTCCCAACATATTATTACATTAATAAATTGGATGGCGCAGTGGTACCATTGTCACTTCATAGCAAGAGGTTCTCCAAGTCAATTCCCGGCTGGGGTGCCTTCTGTGTGGAGTCTGCATGTCCTCCCTGTATTCATGTGGGTTTTCTCCGGGTGCTCCTGTTTCCTCCCATGGTACAAAGACATGCGTCTGGAGCGTTTCTTCCTGGGCCTCCGCTGAAAATTGGCTTCGTTCCAAGTTGGACTTTCCCAGTAAACAAATGTTAAATAAATAAATAAATAAAACTAATAACAATGTCTTAAGTACACAATCAGTAGTGAGGGATTTGGGCACCCAGGTTGATAGCAACCTGACTTTTGACTACTGGTACCTCACCAAGAATGATGCCACAATATGAAGACAAGATGATCAATTTCAACAATTGGCTTAAGTACTAGAGTCATTCAAAGGGGATCCAATGCCTGTCAGCTTGGGATGATATGCTCGACAAGCCATGATGCTTTGCTAGGGACACCTTGCACCTGTCACCCCTGGGCTTTCGGATATTGGCAAAGGCTCTTGCTACCCCCATAGTGCCTTTTTTAGGCAAGGCTCAAAAGACAAACCCACCTCCATAGGTATCACAAGGGATAAGAAACTAAGAGTAATGCTACTCAACGCCAGAAGTCTAAACCTCAAGATGCACACACTTGAAACTCTCCTTAGCATGGAGAACATTGATATCTGTGCAGTAACAGAAACCTGGCTCAGGGCTCCCAAGAGCACCCCAGCACTACCAGGTTATACCTCATACCATGCTTTTCAGCCCCAAAACTTGGACCGAACCACAAAAGGAGGGGGAGTATCGATATTCATCAAAGACACCCACACCTCCATGTTGGTGGCAAAGCACGAAGCATCAGAGACTATCCATGTGCAACTAACAGTGGGTAAAACTGCCTTCCAGTTTATAGCCTGCTACAGACCACCCTCCCAAACCCAGGAACCCCACTCGGCCTTTCTGAGAACACTGGAAAATATGAAGGTCTCTCCAAACACCATTATATTGGGTGACTTCAACTACTCAAACATAGACTGGGAGCATTACTCTAGCTCCAACACCCTAGCCCAAAGGTTCCTAGAATTTATAAACTCAAATGCTATGGAACAACTTGCTACCACTCCCACAAGAGGGGAAAACATACTGGACCTGATCATCACCAACATGGGGACTCTATGCTCCAGACCAGAAGTGTATCCCTCACTGGTAAGATCAGACCATAAACTAATCTCACTGGATATTCACATCCCGACCCCACCCCCTGCCCAGAAAACCACAGTGAAAAACTTTTCTAAAGCAAATTTCACACTCCTCAAAACCAAGGTGGAATCCTTCAAAGCCCCCGGGCCTGTGGAAAATACGGCCCAGACCACAGAATCCTTTATAAACGCATTCTATGAACACCTTCAGGAATGCATGGATCATGCGATCCCAAATAAAACCAAGACCCAATCCTCCAAAGGCAGACGTCCTGTCTGGTGGACCCCAGCCATAAACAAACTATACAATAGAAGGAGGAAGCTACTAAATGATAGAGCAAAATCCCAAAAAGGGAAGGCATCACTGATCTATTAGCAAAAAACTACAGGCACTCATAAAATTGTCTAAGGCCAGCTTCGAGAGAAAAATTGCACAGGACAATAAGGATAATCACAAGGCTTTCTTTAGTTATGTTAGGAACCTGGGTGGTAATTCCCAGATATGCTCAGAATTAGTCCAAAATGACAAAAAATACACTGAACCCACAGACACTGCCAAAATCCTAGCTGACAGGTTCAGCGCAAACTTCCCCCTGCCCACCAAAAGGGCAAATATCTATCCCAGCAGAGTGCTGCGCCCCTGACATCTCAGATGCTCAGGTAAGAGCCGCCCTCTCCAAAGCAAAAACACAGCATCAATGGGACCAGCTGGTGTCCCGGGCTGCGTCCTACATGAACTCCAAGAAGAGCTAAACCCAAACATAAAACTACTGTTCAATCTCAGCCTTACTACAGGATATGTGCCCAAAGAGTGGCGTACAGCAACAGTGGTCCCTCTCCATAAAGGTGGTGCCTCAACGGATCCTGGAAACTATCGCCCCATAAGCCTGACTAGCTTGGTCTGCAAAGCTATGGAAAGGATCATCATGGACCTCATAAATAAAGATATTGGGGACCTACAGACACTGGATCCTACCCAGTTCGGCTTTGTTAAGGGAAGATCCTGCCTCTTAAACTTGGTTGATTTCTTTGAAACAGTCACCAAGGCCATTGACGAGGGGAAGGTGGTCCACACAGCCTACCTGGACCTCACTAAAGCCTTCGATACAATACCCCACTCAGGTATTATAGATAAGCTCACCAGCTTAAATATAAACCCCTATGTCACTAGATGGATTGCAAACTGGCTCAAGGACAGAACCCACATGGTTAGAATTGCTGGAGCCATGTCAGACTCCAAACCAGTTACAAGTGGTGTCCCATAAGGCTCAGTCCTGGGACCTCTCTTGTTCGGTATTTATTTCTCGGAGGTACAGGCCAACACAGAAGGACTGTGGCTGACAAAGTTCGCAGATGACTGCAAACTGGGCGCCATAATCGACTCTCCAGCTGAAACAAGCATCCTCCAAAAGGGCCTCATAGAAACAGACAACTGGTGCCAGAGCCATGGCCTCAAGCTAAATGCCAAAAAGTGTATAGTCATCCCCTTTGGGAAAAACAAAGTGCCCACAAATTACCACATAGGTGGTAATCCATTAAGTACAGAAGAAGTAATTAGGGACCTGGGGACCCAAGTTGATAGCAATCTCTCATTTGACAACCACGTGGCCAAAGTGGTTAGAAAAACATTTTATATAGCCCACCTAATCATGAAGGGATTCACATCTAGATCAGGGTGGTCATCGCCTCTTTACTCATCCCTCATCAGGCCCATAATTGAGTACAATGCCGCTTTGGGGATGTACCTTACCAGACACCTGCAGTAACTGGAAAGACCCCAAAAGTACCTCACCAAGAGGATCAAAGGGCTCAAACAGATGCCATATGCTGCCCGGTTAAAGAAACTCCAGCTGTACTCAGTGGCATACCGCCTGTTCAGAGGCGATCTGTGCCTGACGTATAAAGCCATGTCCAACCCGGAATTAATGGACATGCTGCACCTCAGAAAATCCAAATCCCATTGAGCTACGCGCTCGAGAGACTTGAACCTCAGCACTGAAATAAATAGGACATGCTGGAGGGACATATTCATAACCCAGAGGCTCCCTTCACTCTGGAATAAAATCCCAGTCCAGGTTAGGCAGAGTCCCTCATTGACTCTCTTCAAGAGGAATCTTGATGAGTGGATGGGAGATCATAGGTTTACCCCGGGTATCACTTCTGTGTCACTGTTAGACAGAGGCACAGTATACTAACCTCGAAAAAGGGCATAGCAAAATAAATTTAAAATGGGTGGCGAAAGCCAAACACATTCTGGCTAGGCTTATAAATGCCCTAGGGCAGATAGCCTAGTATGAACCTATGAACCATGTTGCTTCCATTGTACGGAAAGCTTTCTACATGCCCCACCTCATAAGTAAGAGTATCTCATCCAGGGACAAAGATGATATAAGATCTCTGTATTCTTCCCCTATAAGGCCAATTATTGAGTACAACAGCATGTACCTCGCAAAGCACATGCAGCAGCTGGAGAGACCGCAGAGGTTCCTCACTAAGAGAATCCAGGGTCTCAAACACCTACCCTACACAGATAGGCTAAAAGCCCTGTCCCTCTACTCAGTTTCATACAGACTCCTCAGAGGTGACCTCTGTCTGGTATGCAAAGAAATCTCAGACCCCGCCTTAATGGGACTGCTGCATAGCTGCAAGTCAAGCTCCACTCAAGCAACCCGTACGTGCAACCTCAACCTGGTCTGTGATATCAATAGGACTTGTTGGCAGGATAGATTTGTGTCCCAGAGACACTCCCATCTGTGGAATAGACACCCTCTCCATGTTTAGCAGAGTACCTCATTATCCCTTTTTAAATGTAACCTGAATAAGTGGATGGGAAACAAAATACACTCCTGGGATTCCATCTGTGTCCCTGTTGGATAAGGGCTCTGGGTGCTGACATGTCTAAACATGGGCTAAAATCTTGGCTAGGCTTATAAGGGCCTCAGGGCCAATAGCCTAGTAATGTCCTATGATCATATGAAGAGAACGCTCAGACATATAAATGTATTCACTAGTCCATTTCTTAAATTCCATCTGAAAAATTATAGTTTATTAAGTGCACAATTAATTCCATTTCTTGCACTTGTAATTTTCACTCAGTTGAATCACCATGGTATTTGTTGGTGAATTTCTTCAATTTTGGAGAAGAAAATTAAATGATAGTCCTACAACCATAATGCCTCTGAAATTGCAAGAAAGCCTCTTGGAAAATCACAAATCTTAGATTCAATGCTGAGCCATTTCTCACTGTGTGGCCTTGGAGACATATCAGACTAGAGCCAATCTGCCCTATTTTTCATGTTGCAGGAGAGGAAGCCATTAAATTACTGCATGCATTTTCTTTTAAAAAAGAGAAAAAAGACAAATATGTAGTATTATAAAGTAAATTCCAGACAGAGGAAAATTTTACCCTATGTGAGACATTTACTATTTTACAAAAAATGAAAAGATCCAACAGACTATTGATTCTTATATCATTGCATTAAAAGCATATGGTGCAACACCGTAAGCCTTGGGGAACTGTCTGACTCATTAGCAATAGACACAATAGTCTGTGGTATCAGAAATTACAATTAAAAGTAAGGCAACTTAGTGATGCTGATTATAATACAGGAAAATGCCATAGTTGTGAATTGTGTTAGCGAGTTGTCTAATGTGTAGTATACTTTATTTATTTATTTATTTATTTATTGCAGTTGGTTTACCAGGATAGTCCATTGGGCCATTTAAGAACCCGTTTTCAATGGAGTCCTGGGGAGAAAAGCTCCAAAAAAGAAAATCAATTTACAAAAACATTGACAGTAAATATATAGGTACATACTATAAGAGAACATAAGCAAAAACATAAGCAAAAACATAAATGTACTTAACATTTGTCAGTGACAATCTTGGTACATGCAACGAAGGAATAAAAGCAAAACATAAAAGCATTTTAATGAATGAGCATAGTAGATGAATAGAGTAGAATGTTAGTACAGGGAAAGGTAGAGTTGGTTATGTGGGGTGGGTACAAGAGCATTCCCATTGAGATTCTAGGTGTAAGAAAAGTGATTTCTTGAAGGTGGAGTGGTTAGAGGTAGTGCGGATGTTTGGAGGTAGGGAATTCCAGAGGCGAGCAAGACAGAAGGAAAGGAGGTTTTTGCCTGGGGGATGATTTGGTTTGTGGACCTCTAGAAGATTTTGATTATTAGACCTTAGAACTCTATTTGGATGGTGCATTTTAAAGGCAGAGGAGAGGGAGGGACAGTTGGAGGGGTTTAGAATAAGGTTGTGGGCTAGAGTTAGTTGAGTATAAGCAAGATAGTTGGGAAGTTCTAACCATTTTAGTTTATGGAGGGAGAGACAGTGGTGAGTGGAAGACTTATGGGTGGTAGCGAATCTAGCTATTTTGTTATAGCAAGAGGTGAGCTGTTTTTTTAAGGAGCACTGAATATTAGTAAGAAGTGGGGCACCATAGAGGAGGGAGGGAATGAGGAAGGAAGAAGCTAGAGTGATTTTAGTGGTAGGTGTGAGGTAGGTGTTTTGTCTGTATAGCATACCAAGTTTTTGGTGTGTTTTTTTGATGTTCTTTTGTAGGTGGGAACTAAATTTTAGTTGGTTGTCAATGTGGACCCCAAGAAGTTTGGTCTCTGACACTATTTCAAGAGGAGAGTTATTTTGACTGGTAACTAAGAGTGAGTTTATGTTGGGGGGAGGGAGTTTAGAGGGAGTAAATAACATTAATTTGGTCTTTGTGGCATTGAGAGCTAGATGATTGCAAAGCATCCATTGCTCAGTGGAAGAGAAGGCGTCTTGAGTAAGTTTTTGTAGGATGGAGATAGAAGAGGCGGAGCAGATGATAGTGGAGTCATCTGCATATTGGATAATGCTAGAGAAAGGGATAGATTTGTGGAAGTCATTAATAAAGATGTTGAATAGAAGAGGGCCCAGTATAGAGCCTTGTGGGACTCGGTGGGGGTGCTTAGGAAGGAGGAAGTTGTTTTTTCCATTTTACAGCTTGATTTCTGTCTGATAGATAACTAGAGAACCAGTTCAGAGAGGAGGAGGATAGGTAGAGTTTGGAGAGTTTAGTTAAGAGCAGGCTGTGAGAGATAGTATCAAGGCTTTGGAAAGATCAAGGAGTAAGGTGGAAACAATTTGTCCAGAGTCTCGGGCTTTATTTACTATTTCAAGGAAAGAGAGAAGGGCAGTCATGGTACTATGATTAGGTCTGAAGCCATGCTGTGTGGGGGTTATGAGGTTGTTATCTAGGAGATGAGGAAGGAGTTGGATTTGCACACATTTCTCAAGGATTTTTGAAATGGGGGACAGGATGGCTATGGGTCTAAAATTGGTAGTGTTATTATTGTTACCTCCTTTGTGTAATGGTATAATAAAGGCTTGTTTCCAAATTTGGGGAACTGTGCCTTCTAGTAGGGAACGGTTGATTAGGATGCTAATAGGGTAGGCCAGACTTTCGGCAGCAATGTTAAGAAAGTAGGAAGGGATATTATCAGGAGCATTGGTACATGGTTTTAATTTCTGGAGGAGTTTTTTAATAGTAGTTGTAGGAATGGGATTTAAAGTGAAGATAGTGCAGTCGGGTGGTGTTGAATTATGGGGTTGTATGGGTGAGGATAGAATTTGTGTGGAAGAGGAGGTAGAGGAATTAGTGGGTTGGGAGGAGGTAGAGAATGAGGAGGTTAGTTTTGAAATAGAGTCAATAAAGAAGGAGTTAAATTGTGTGGCTAAATCTAGTTCTGGAGCATTTGGATCAGGGGAAGGAGTATCTGGTTTGCTGGGGTGGAGGAGAGTGGAGATTCCTTTCCAGAATTTTTGAGGGTTGCTTTTGTTATGGTTTTGGAGTGTGGAGAAATAGTTTTTTCGATCAGAATAGATAAGTTTTTTAGCTTTATTGCGGAGCAGTTTGTATTCGTTGAGGAGTGGGGTTGTCTTGTGTTTTTGGTAGCGTGCCCACACTTTGTCTCTTTGTCTCATGAGAGATAGAGTAGTTTTAGATAGCCAAGGGGCTGATTTAGTATTTATTCTCTTAGTCTGTAGGGGAGCTTGAGAGTCAAGTAATTTTAGGAATGTCGAGTTGAAGTATGAGACTGCATTGTCTAGGGGTAATGTTTTTAGACAAGCCCAGTTTACTGATTTAAGTGAGTTTGAAAAAGTTATAGGGTTAAAGTTTTTCTGGTTGCGGATAGTAATGAAGTTGTGGGTCCGTTGAAGGGTAGTTGAAAGTCGGTGGGTAAAGGTGGGTAAGTGGTCACCTAGTGGGTCGGGAAGGATGCCACTTTTGGTGAAGTAGTGGGGGTGGGAGACTAGGATCCAGTCCAGTATACTCCCATCAGAGGGTTTTTTGGCTGGGTAAGTAGGCAAGTTGATCAGTTGTGAAAAGTGGTAGAGGTTAATATTAGTGTTGTTCGAAGGAGCTTGGATAAGGGCCCAGTTAATGTTTACGTCTCCTAGGATTATGGTTTCATTACTAATGTTACTGGATAGACAAGAAAGGATAAGTTCAAGTGTAGGAATATTGTCACCTGGAGGGATATAGATGGAAGCTATACATATTTGTTTGTGGTTATTGATTTGAGATGTGGTAAGGAGAAGTTCAGCGTTGTTGAAGTGTGTGATAGGTTTGTTGTAGGGGGAAACTACTATGGAAGAGGAATATATAAGGGCTACTCCTCCGCCTTTTTTGAGAGGTCTGTCTTTTCTTATGATTGAGTAGTTTGGAGGAACTATTTCAGAGTCCTTAATATGTGGTTTCAACCAGGTTTCAGAAATAGTTAAAAGTCAGGTTTGTTGTGTAAAAGCCAGGCATGAAGGTTGGGGACTTTCTTAATGATACTTTGTGAGTTTAAGGAAGTGAATAGTAAAGATTTAGTTGTGGTGGTTATATTGGCAGGGCCTGGGTTGGGATGGATGTCACCTGATAAGAGAGTACTGATCAGGTGTTGTATGTAGTAGTTTAGGTTAATGGACAGCAGGGTTGTGAGATTGGGGTTTATTGTGAGATGTAGGGATTTGCTAGTTCCTATAGGGATTGGGAATGTGTGATGGGGGATGAGTTTGAAACGAAAAGATGAAGGTTGTCTGAGTGATAAAGATAGGAAGAAATGTGGGAGTAAGATTGTAGTGAAGGTGAATTGTGGTGGTTAGTTATATGAAAGGAATGGGAGTTAGAGTTTATAGTAGGCTGGGAGAGATGGTATAAGTAAGATAAGGAGAGGAGAAGCAATAGTGAAGGAAAGATGGAGGGGTATCTAGAGAGCATGTTGTGATAGGTGACAGAAGGGCAGTGAAAGGATATTGGTGTTGGTGTAAGGGAGAAAGAGTTATATAGAGAGAGTATATTATATATTAGAACTGAAAGACAGTAGTATTGGATATAGAGGGGTGTGGTCTAGAAGAGGGAAAGGAGTAGGATTGGTTAATTAGTTGAGAATGGGGATGAGAAAGAAAGTTAGTTTTGGCGGGAAAAAAGGAAGGTGTGTTCAGAGGACTGTGTACTGATTGGAGTAGAATGGAAGTGGGAGTGGTATGTTGGAGGGATAAATGTAGATGTGTTGGGGGTGGGTGGGATTTGGGGGCAGGGTAGGGGAGCGGAGTGAGCCCGCAGGGCGAACGGAGCGGGTTGAGCCCAAGAGCAGAAGAGGAGCGAGAGACTATCAGAGAGCAATATAAGTAAGTGTAAGTAGTAGAAGGTGATGTGGAGTGGGTCTGGACAAAGTGTAAGGAGAAATTAGAAGGGAGAAGTAGGGGCAAGTAAGTAGAAGTAGATACTAGTGGAGTAGATACAGGTGGGGAGAGGGTGACCACTAGTAGACAGTAGCAGAGTTGCACTAAGATGTACTAGGGCTCCCGGAGAGTAAGCTAGAGTAATGGGAGAATGAGCACAGGCTAAGTAAGGGTCTAGGTAAGGGGGGAAGGAGATAAAGGAGTAAGGGGGTTTGCTGCTGGCAAGCTTGACTGGGAGCAAACAAAAACATAGCAGGGTTAGCTGGTTATATAAGTACAAAACAATGAATTAATTAAACATACTTTCTTGGTATCTTGAGATAGAGGCTTGCTGAGGATGGCAGGTAAAAAGTTCCAAGAGTAATTGGCAAAGAGTGCAATAGCAGAGTTAGTTGTGGGATTCTACCCAGGCAAAGAACACAGGGTATGTCCGGGTGAAAGCTAACAAGCAGGAAGAAAAATGAGAAAAAAGAATTATGTTAAAGCAATGCAAACAACACTGTGTTCCCAGAATAGTACAGATAAACTTAACCTTACAATATATTACATTTAGTAATAGATACAGTCAGGGAAAGTCAATCATATTCATTAGGTTACGACATGTGTTTAGGCTAAGCACATAGAAGATTAGCAGAGTTAAATGGCTAAGGCAAACTCTATCACATACATCTCCACAGTAGTGAACGTTATCAGTAATTAAAGAAGAAAGGGTATCAGCTAAAAGAGGTCTAGGGAATCATAGAGGTGAGCGTTTACACCATTAGGGGTATAGATTATGTAAACGACAAGGGTGGTTATCCTTTAATAGACTAAATTAAGGCCAAGTCAGCTCTTGTAAGGGCATTCCAATTACACACAGGTGAGGTAAATGGCGGGAAAAGAACCACGTTTTCACAGTAATAAATCAGGAATTACAGGTTAGACCCTTATCAGGAGAAAATCCGTAGACCAGAACAACACAGTAAATTCAGTAAATATGCCTAAGATAGAGCCAAGTAAATAAATAGCCTTGCATTAGTCGCAATTACAGCACTAGTACAGACACTGCAGAGTGAACAAGTACTAACTCAGACAAGGCAAATATCTTCGTAAACACAAGCACTTAGTTGCATACAGTTAACATCATATTGTAGCTAAATGGAAAACATTAAACTGATACGCTATAGCTGCAGTACATATTAGAATAAAAACAGTATGTAGTACACAGACACTAAGCTAAAACTAAATATGCAATCTTATCAGCTTACACAACTCATTAAAGTATCGCAGACATCATATTGTAGCTAAATGGAAAACATTAAACTGATACGCTATAGCTGCAGTAGATATTAGAATAAAAACAGTATGTAGTACACAGACACTAAGCTAAAACTAAATATGCAATCTTATCAGCTTACACAACTCATTAAAGTATCGCAGACATCAGAGAAATAGTTGGTAGTACGCTAGCATTAAATTGATTAAACTACAATAACTGTTCAGTTTGCACAGTCGTTGCTCACATAAAATTAAATATAAGCCTTCGGTGAGAGCTACTTCAGGTAAAAAGTACATTCATAGACATACAAACATTTGATAGTGTTCAAATAACATCCGAGCACTATAACAAGATAGCGTTTATCAGGATATCAACAAAACGCGATTACCTAGAATAGGTTAGTTCATACACCTCAACAGACAAGCAGTCGCTAAACTAAAAATGTACATAACAGGTAATAACTTACTTGTAGATACTAGCACGCAGCCAAGGATGCTCAGCAGCAGCGAGGAGGGCAGATCTGAAAATGGCGCCCTGAGGATAGGAGGGACATTTAAAAACTTCAAAAGGAAGTTAATAGGAGGGGGAGGAGCTAGGATAGGAATAGTCAGATGCAGACCGGAAGGGGTGTTTACAGGTAGATAGTGATAGATACTATACTGCAAATAAGGGGATACTAGGGAGAAGGTGCTAGGTAGACAATATGAGATACATCTGAAGAGAAAGGAGATTAGTGAAAGGAGAGGAGGGCAGTAGCATGAAGGAGAAGTAGGGAGAAACCAGGTCAGAGCAGAGTAACTAACTATAGATTAATACATGTATGTAAACCTGGATAGTGGAGAGAAGAGGGGAGAGAGCTAGGAGATAAAGAAAGTTAATGTAAGAAAGTTAATGTAAGTAGAGGACAAAGTGTACCAGAGAGGATGGAAAAACTATCAGAGAAAGCTGGCTATACCAAGGTAAGTGGAGGTAGCCTAGGGGTAGTGGATAAGGATGGACTTTGAAAAGGAAGAAAGGGATAGGAATTAGAAGGGAGAAGTAGGGGCAAGTAAGTAGAAGTAGATACTAGTGGAGTAGATACAGGTGGGGAGAGGGTGACCACTAGTAGACAGTAGCAGAGTTGCACTAAGATGTACTAGGGCTCCCGGAGAGTAAGCTAGAGTAATGGGAGAATGAGCACAGGCTAAGTAAGGGTCTAGGTAAGGGGGGAAGGAGATAAAGGAGTAAGGGGGTTTGCTGCTGGCAAGCTTGACTGGGAGCAAACAAAACGTAGCAGGGTTAGCTGGTTATATAAGTACAAAACAATGAATTAATTAAACATACTTTCTTGGTATCTTGAGATAGAGGCTTGCTGAGGATGGCAGGTAAAAAGTTCCAAGAGTAATTGGCAAAGAGTGCAATAGCAGAGTTAGTTGTGGGATTCTACCCAGGCAAAGAACACAGGGTATGTCCGGGTGAAAGTTTCTTGGTATCTTGAGATAGAGGCTTGCTGAGGATGGCAGGTAAAAGTTCCAAGAGTAATTGGCAAAGAGTGCAATAGCAGAGTTAGTTGTGGGATTCTACCCAGGCAAAGAACACAGGGTATGTCCGGGTGAAAGTTTCTTGGTATCTTGAGATAGAGGCTTGCTGAGGATGGCAGGTAAAAAGTTCCAAGAGTAATTGGCAAAGAGTGCAATAGCAGAGTTAGTTGTGGGATTCTACCCAGGCAAAGAACACAGGGTATGTCCGGGTGAAAGTTTCTTGGTATCTTGAGATAGAGGCTTGCTGAGGATGGCAGGTAAAAAGTTCCAAGAGTAACTGGCAAAGAGTGCAATAGCAGAGTTAGTTGTGGGATTCTACCCAGGCAAAGAACACAGGGTATGTCCGGGTGAAAGTTTCTTGGTATCTTGAGATAGAGGCTTGCTGAGGATGGCAGGTAAAAAGTTCCAAGAGTAATTGGCAAAGAGTGCAATAGCAGAGTTAGTTGTGGGATTCTACCCAGGCAAAGAACACAGGGTATGTCCGGGTGAAAGTTTCTTGGTATCTTGAGATAGAGGCTTGCTGAGGATGGCAGGTAAAAAGTTCCAAGAGTAATTGGCAAAGAGTGCAATAGCAGAGTTAGTTGTGGGATTCTACCCAGGCAAAGAACACAGGGTATGTCCGGGTGAAAGTTTCTTGGTATCTTGAGATAGAGGCTTGCTGAGGATGGCAGGTAAAAAGTTCCAAGAGTAATTGGCAAAGAGTGCAATAGCAGAGTTAGTTGTGGGATTCTACCCAGGCAAAGAACACAGGGTATGTCCGGGTGAAAGTTTCTTGGTATCTTGAGATAGAGGCTTGCTGAGGATGGCAGGTAAAAGTTCCAAGAGTAATTGGCAAAGAGTGCAATAGCAGAGTTAGTTGTGGGATTCTACCCAGGCAAAGAACACAGGGTATGTCCGGGTGAAAGTTTCTTGGTATCTTGAGATAGAGGCTTGCTGAGGATGGCAGGTAAAAAGTTCCAAGAGTAATTGGCAAAGAGTGCAATAGCAGAGTTAGTTGTGGGATTCTACCCAGGCAAAGAACACAGGGTATGTCCGGGTGAAAGTTTCTTGGTATCTTGAGATAGAGGCTTGCTGAGGATGGCAGGTAAAAGTTCCAAGAGTAATTGGCAAAGAGTGCAATAGCAGAGTTAGTTGTGGGATTCTACCCAGGCAAAGAACACAGGGTATGTCCGGGTGAAAGTTTCTTGGTATCTTGAGATAGAGGCTTGCTGAGGATGGCAGGTAAAAGTTCCAAGAGTAATTGGCAAAGAGTGCAATAGCAGAGTTAGTTGTGGGATTCTACCCAGGCAAAGAACACAGGGTATGTCCGGGTGAAAGTTTCTTGGTATCTTGAGATAGAGGCTTGCTGAGGATGGCAGGTAAAAGTTCCAAGAGTAATTGGCAAAGAGTGCAATAGCAGAGTTAGTTGTGGGATTCTACCCAGGCAAAGAACACAGGGTATGTCCGGGTGAAAGTTTCTTGGTATCTTGAGATAGAGGCTTGCTGAGGATGGCAGGTAAAAGTTCCAAGAGTAATTGGCAAAGAGTGCAATAGCAGAGTTAGTTGTGGGATTCTACCCAGGCAAAGAACACAGGGTATGTCCGGGTGAAAGTTTCTTGGTATCTTGAGATAGAGGCTTGCTGAGGATGGCAGGTAAAAAGTTCCAAGAGTAATTGGCAAAGAGTGCAATAGCAGAGTTAGTTGTGGGATTCTACCCAGGCAAAGAACACAGGGTATGTCCGGGTGAAAGTTGTAGATACTAGCACGCAGCCAAGGATGCTCAGCAGCAGCGAGGAGGGCAGATCTGAAAATGGCGCCCTGAGGATAGGAGGGACATTTAACACCGAAAGTGTGATAAGAGACCTTGGGACACAGGTGGACAGTAGTCTCTCCTTTGATAATCACATCGCCACAGTAGTCAGGAAATCCTTCTACTTGGCACACCTCATCACAAAAGGTTTCTCATCCAGAAAAAAAGAGGACATTGTTCCCCTCTACTCATCACTCATTAGACCCATTATAGAGTATAACACCCCTTTTGGTATGTACCTCACAAGACATCTACAACAACTGGAAAGGCAGCAGAAATACCTCACAAAGAGGATTACCGGCCTCAAACAGATGCCCTATACAGACCGTCTCAAAAAACTCCAGCTTTACTCCGTCGCATATCGCCTACTCAGAGGTGATCTCTGCCTAACATACAAAGCTATGTCAAACCCAGAGCTGTTGGACATGCGCCACTTAAAGAAATCCCAATCCCTCTGAGCTACACACTCTTGGGACCTAAACCTTGTCACCACAATAAACAGAACTTGCCGGAGGGATAGATTCCTGTCCCAAAGACTTCCCATACTCTGGAATAAACTACCTATCTGTATCAGACAAAGCTCTTTATTAGCACTCTTCAAGAAAAATCTTGATGATTGGATGGGAAATAGGAAATTCACCCCGGGGATCACCTCTGTGGCTCTACTTGACAGTGGCAGAGGAAAATAATGTTCTTGGGTGACAAAAGCCAGGGTACCTTTTTGGCTGGGCTTGTATAGGCCCCAGGGCCGATAGCCTAGTACCTACCTATGGAATGTTAACTATAACTGAGGACATGGAAGTATGCAAGAGTAAGACAGTGTAAAATAAAGTGAAAATGAATATTGGAAATTCTAAAAATAATAAAATAAAGACAAATCTGCAGATGACCACGTTATCCAAGATGGCTCACGGTAACAAACAAGAGAGTAAAAATATACCCTGTAAAACTACTGTGGTTACAGGCATGAAAATGGACAATCCAGAACAAAGAATCAACTCTATAAATTACATGGAAGCAATAAACATTTTGGTAAAATGTACTTTAAAACATAAAATGGTACAACAGCAAAATATCAATTTTGTGGAATCAAACAATAGGTCAAAACCAGAAATGTTTGTGAGCACAGTTGGTGTAAGCTATGTGCAGAGATAATACAGTCATAAATGGCCAGAATAGCAAGCTGAATGTCATTGGATCTCTGACCAAGTACCAACAAGATGTCAATTCAAAGAAACTGTGGATTAATGGCTAAGTAGTTGTGATTAAATTAGATATTGATGCAGAATGTGATATAATGTAATGAGTCTGCATTTAAAATACAGTGCTTAAACTGCAAGTTAAGTAAATCTGCATATATATTATTGCATTATTTTGGGTGCAAGGTAAAGCCATTGGGACAATTCTGGTTAAGTTGTGTGCACAAACAATGTATACAATATGTGGTTTCAGGTTGTTGGTTTTCAAATTCATTTAAAACAATCAAACATATCAAATAAAGATGCTAACATGACTACAGGCATGATTAAAAAACTTCACAAGCCGATGACAGAGATGCAATGGTAGTCCCAATGTTCAGGGTACAGCTCCTGGGGAAGAGTAGACATCTTCTGTGATACAGTGCTGTGAGAGTATATGAGATAGTAGACAGAAGATTTGAGATGGCACTCAAGTCAGTTCTTTGGGCAGTGCTAAGGCAAAAGGAAAACATGTACAGTTAAGTACAACATGTAAGGTGCTTAACAGGACCAAAAAAATATGGAATCAGAATTGTACAGCTAGTCTACACACTATAGCTAAAAAATGAGCAAGAAGTGTTTATAATCAGAAATTCAAAAAAATGAACAAGCATAGGAATCTGTCTAGTTCCAACCTCACCACCACGAGTGTTGAGGAAAAATTAAAAAAAAAATAGATTATCTAATGGTCTTAAAACTTCATTGATGTAATTCAGTAACAATAGTTCCCAAAAATCATGAAACCCAGGTAGTATTCCAAAGCAAGAAGCCTTTATTCGTCACAGACAAGTGATCCTCAGTAACGTAAATCTGAAGTATTTTATAATGTTAAACATATCAGCTTTTATACACTTAAAAGTAGGTGTGGAAGATAAATATATTGTTTAATTTTAAATTAGACTATTTGAGGCAAACAATATAAACAGGGCCGTAAAAGGTTCACTACAAGTACCACTGCATAAAATGCAGAATACTGACGTAAAGGAAAACAAGGACAGCATTGCTCTAGAAAGCTATGCTGAAGTATTTGAAGATTAAGGATATTTAAATTTTGACCAGAATTTGTGCTACTATTTCATGCTGCATACAGACCCCTTGTAGCCTTAAAGTGAAGACTTAGGCACTTAAGCATATTGGATTGCTAGGAGTAATAATTAAACAGACCGAGTCTACATAATAGGTCAATAGTATGGGAATTGTGGCCAAGCAAATGAAAACCAGAATTGTTACTGATGCACAATATCTCAATAGATGAATCAAGGGGAGTTGAAAAAGTGATTGTCATTATGCTCAGAAAAAAAGTGTTGGATGTAATCCAGGGATTTTGGCAAATCAAACTAGATGATGGAAGCTTAAAGCTGTAAATGTTTAATGTGTCCTTGGGTAGACACACATTTCTGAGAATACCGTACAGCATTTTAGCGGCATCGGTGGTATTTCAGTATGCTGTATCAAATATGATCAAAGGGCTGGAATATGTTGCTAACAACACTGCCTAGGATCCTAAGACTACAGTATGATGGCCACTTGACCAATTGTTTGGAAACATTAAAGTTACATGGTTTAAAATATGATAAGGGCAAGTGTCATGCAGATGTCATTTATTTGATGTACGTGTCATTAACTGCAAATGTTTTAGAGCCAGATGCTGTCAAAGTGAATGCCATAGTAAATACCTACATGTATCTCTCATGTGATTCTAGGGGACAGTACAACATCTATTAAGTTCATGCTACATTTTTCAGAGATAGCAGTGCCTCTAAGAAAGCTGCTAGAACATGGAGCATAGTGCTGGTCAGAGGATCAAGCAAAGAGTTTCAAGTTCCTTAAAAATCCAGTAATCTCTGTGTCAATGTTAAAGCGTTATGCTGTATCTTTACCAACTACACTACAGGCTGGTCCAATCCAAAAAGTGCTAGGAGTATTCCTGTCATGTGGAGACCAACCAATCACATTCACTTTAAAAGCATTGACAGATGTGCAAACCAGGTATGCTAAGATAGAAATACAGATGGTTACAGTACTGTTTAGGTGTCAGAAGCTCTATGATTACATGTATAGAAAGTGCATTAAAATGAGTCAGATCATAAGCATCAAAGAAGAGTCAACATATAAACCTCTACACAATATTTTGTTACAAAAATATTTTTATACAAAGCACTAAGCACTAGATTATGTAGAATATTGTTGGCATTACAAAAGTTTGACTTGTGAAGCAGAGTACAAACCAGGGAAAATGATCCGCATCACGGATGTCCAAATTACAGTGCATCTGACAACTTGCAAAGATTTGGTAGAAGATATGGAAATGTTAAGGGTTGTGACACAGCTGCCAATTCTGACTGAAAAACTGCAGGAGTTAAAAGTTACTATTAGACATGAGCTAAAGATGTGAGATTCAGCTATTACAAGAAACCATTACACCAGCACCGTCATATAGGGTGAAACAGAATAATTCATTAGTCAAGATTTAATTTTGAGAAGAACTATCACATATACGACAATCTGTTTTCAAAGGTTTATTCATATTCAGCTGAGAAAATAAATGTAGCTGACATTGCAAGACTCGGGTATTTCAAATAAAAAAAATACAGAGATATCATGTACTGGTCAGAAGTGTTTATTCCAACAGAACAAATAAGGCAGAATTGCAGTCTGATATGTTCAGAATTCAAAATCAGAAAGATAAACTAACTCCTCATTAAATTTTAACATTGTGATTAAGAAACCTGGGTACAGTTGTATTTCAACATAAGAGCCTTTGCTTTCTACTCAGTGTTAAGTACCATTTTCCATATGCAGAAGTAATTCAGTTGGAGGACACTACAACAAACATTGTAATTAATATGAGGAATGTGACAGGCATGATACCAGAATGAGGCATGTCTGATGATGGTCCTAAATTCATCAAGAGTTTACATAGTTTGCCAAGAACTGAGGATTTGTGCATATTACACCTTTTCCAAAATACAATTCATTGACCAAGTTGAAAGAATGAACTTAAACAGTTAGAAATATTCTAAAAAATGTGATTCATTCAATCAGATAGACTGTTACCTTAGCTAAAAACAAGATTATGTCATTACAGAGTATCGGACTTTCAACAGTGCAGTTCTTGATAGGAAGCAGATTTAGAGCAAAGATAGCCTCTTCTATCATTCACTTTGCTTGCACCTAAGAATAAAAAGCCAGTCCTAAATCCTCTTCAAATGACACAAAATAAGCTCAACCAGTTAATGGTAAGTTTGTAGAGTAACTGTTAGTACTAAAAGAGGTAAAGAAAGTAGGAATGATGCAGTTCAGATTTTGGGAAATTAATTATAGTTTTAAGCTGCAGCAGTTGCTCCACATGCACATTCAGGATTAGACAGAGTACCTGGAAAAATATTTTTTGAAGTTGCTTGAACAGATATCTGACAGTGTGTCAAAAGTTTACAATCTGTAAGTGTGAGAAAGCATAGTGATATTGACACTTCTTTCCCTTACTTCATCTACAATACGTATGTGATGTACTATAGCTTTAAATATAATACAAGTAATCTGATTGTGAGTCATGTGACTGAGCTCAGCCTTCAAGCTCTCTCTGCAGTAAAGAATCATGGTAGAAGCATTTATATGAATGTGTCTGTATATGTAGTGCCTCTATGTGTCATTCTGAATTGTTAACTATCTTTTTTCCATTGCATACATGGCAGACACGAGCAACAATGACCTAGACAATGGTCATGGCTACAGAAGTACTGATAACAAGGCTGTTCATAGATGGATATATGATCCAGAATATGGTCATCTCTACAAATGGACTGATGATCAGTATGTCCACAGACAGATGGATGGATGATCATGTGGGAGCTACTATACAAGTGATGATTATGATAGATGACCATAAAGGAACTTTCAAACGTATTATGGTTACACAAGATTGTTGTCAATGCTTGCTTATCATACAAATGCACTGATACTAAGTAACTGCCAAACTAATACCAGTGAGTCTGGGCTAAGGACTCCATCCAGACTATCACTTCTCCAAATGGGTCTAGACAAGCCACTAACATAACTCAGAAATACTAACAAAATGCCAAATTCTAACCAAAGATTGGATGCAGTATAAAGATTTTTCTTTTAACATGTGAACTGCTCCAGTGAGGCTTCAGCTGGTGCAGAGGAAAGAAGCACTTCATAATGAGGCGTATAATTAAGGCTATTGTAGAATGTTTTGAAGCATTATTGATAAATGTTGAATGAACATTATACTTAAATTTGCATTGATACTGTTTCAGGAATGGATGAAGCCCTGGAACATTATTTGTGAAGTGTAGTCAGTCGTATACTTATTAGTTTTACTATATGTATATGACATATAAAAAGCATTTTACTGGGACTAGTACCATAGAAAATATATATGTTACATATATTATTAAAAATAAGTATATATATATATATATATATATATATATATATATATATATATATATATATATATATACACACACACACACACACACACACACACACACACACACACACACACGTGTCTATGAGTTATGTTACTTTGGTTGAAACTTTTTTGGTTGACAGGAAAAAAGGCCAGCATGTGTGATTGGAAGATCAGTAGATTGCACATACATGTTTTTATTCTATGTGAGGTTATGATATGGTGAGGACTGAGGAATATACCCTTTTCCCACTACATTACAATCTTGGAATATATATATATATATATATATATATATATATATATATATATATATATATATATACACATACATACATACATACATACACACACACATACATGCAAGCACACATATTACCTAGAATATAAAAATTGCATGGTATCCAGTAAATTTTCTTAAATACAAAGTGAACTCCAAGAAAAAGAACTACTTCTCATTGGCCCTCTTCAAAAGGAACCTTGATGATTGGATGGGAGATAGGAAATTCACCCCGGGGATCATGTCAGTTGCCCTGCTAGACAGGGGCCTGGAGAAGTAAATATTGTGGGAAGAAATATCCAGGGAATTGTTATGGCTAGGCTTGCATAGGCCTTAGGGCCGATAGCCTAGTACCAACCTATGAACCTATAAAGATAGCACTATTGACTACAGTTAAGGAAACACATAACCATTATTTGGGAACATACAAATGCATGTTACCTAGAATAAGGGCTGAGCATATTTAGTGTTTAACTGGTACCATATCATAGTTGGCCGAGGTACTATGCAGTAAATGTGACTCATCCTGTTGTCATAGATTTCATTCCTGTAAGTTCCATATGGTCTACGGTCAGTTTGGATCTTTTTTTTTGACAAATGTCTGTTCTTTGTGCTTCCAAAATATGAAATTAAATACTGAATAATTGCTGATATACAGAATTAAATATTCTGACCCAGTAGTTCGACAGCCCCATAAAATCAAACAAAAACTGAATCCTGGCATAAACAACAGCACTGTGCCTCCTATTACTTACATTACAATTGTAACTGCTTTTAATAACAGACCAGTATATAGACCTGTTAGTAGTGTTCTCCTATAAAAACAAAACAAAAAAATAAAAAATAAAATGGCACATCCATTCAAGCCTGACTATTTGACTGAAACATGTCAGACAGCACGGACATGAAATGGCTGACTTCACAGCTCCCCCTTAATAAAGCAGTAAATGTATACATGGTCCTACTATATATTTCCCTATAGCCACCTTAAACATATTTAACTACTATACGAGTCTCTCCAATGAAAAGACTCCAAACAAGACACTTATATTGTTGGGTAACTTAAGTCTAAACTGGTTAGGCCACAAAAGACACCTAAACATGACAGCAGCTTAATATGGACTTCCCAGCTAGTTAAGTATCCTCCAAGTACATACTCCCAAACAACCTCATCCTCTATAACAGATATTATAATAGCCAACTTCTCTAAAAGACATCAGCAAGTAACAATACTACCCAACAACTTCAGGAATTGTAATCCAGTAATTACTACATGGCCTCTCAAAACCAAAAATTCAACAGATGTATCCCAGACAATACATAGTGAGCTAGAATCTGAATTAGAGACCTTCAGCTGGAACCAAGCCTTTAATGACAACAACCCTATTACAGTCCTAAGTATTTTTTATAATCACCTAGAACCCATCCAAAATAAAATATTCACATTGAAAACAGCTGTAAAGAAAATAAACCCACCATGTCACACGTTGAATCTTACCCTGACCTGATGAATTATTTTTTTGGAATCATGCGACTATATATTGCTAAAGTCCTCAGCTAAAAATTCCAACAGCAGCCTTGGATTACAAACTGATATTTATATTTTGCCCACTAGTCAGAATTCTAGAAAGACTGCTTGTCAGTTTATGGAGTATTTATCTAAATATGGCCTGCTGGCAAACAGGTAACATGGCTTCAGGAGTGGCTATAAGACACAAACTGAAATAAAAGTTGTTATGGAGCACTCTTAAAGCATATCTTTGAAATTTACACTCACTCACTTCTAGGAAAAGCTCTCTATAATTTTGACATTGGTGAGTCTGCTCTTGGTTCAAGTCATACTTACATAACAGCACCTTCACTCTCCATCTTGGCCCTAATATCACTGACAATGCCACACCTAGAGATGGTGTAGCTCCAAGACCAACTCTTGGCCTCTTACTATTCTCTGTTTTCACAAATGACCTTCCATACAGCCTATCCGACATGAACTGTACTCTCAACGTACATGACAAAGTCCAATAATTTGATAAGCAAACTATGGCAGCAATGACAAACTGACTTTGGCCCAACATGGAAGTGGCTAAAAAACATGGTCCTTGCAAACAAGTGTAGCAAGGCAACTGCATTGCTATTTGGTATTCATCAAAAACTCAAACACAATACAGTGAAATTATAAAAGATCCAGAAGGAGAACTCTTTCCTACCATTAACTAGCAAAGGTATCTTGACCTAATTTTTGACCAGCAACTAATATTTCCTACACATACTGAACTCGTAGCAGAACAAAACCATGCTTATGGAATTAAAACATTGATTAAAAATACCCTGACCTGTTTCTGAAGACCTTAAAGTCATTGTCAACCAGATGCTAATGCCAAAAGGGAATACAATCTATTGATCTTCATATATAATTCATACTGCAGTACAGATACAATGCAGATTGTAGTTAAAAAAATCTGCTGCTTTATATATCCCTTGTAAGCCCTCAGGAATATCAATGTGTTCAGTTTTAAAGGCAAATTAGCAGTCTGTTACTGCAAGAGCTATCCTTACTCTTAACGGCTTACTGTCCACCCTCAACATCCAAATTTCATCACACAAAACATAAATAGATAAATAAATAAAAATATAACCCCCGTGTTCCAACACTGACAACATCATTATCCTGATCAGACCAACCTTCAAAAAGGCCATAATAGAAAAAAGCTTTCTCAAAGAGAGCACCTTCCTCTTGGAAAACTCTCCTACAACAAATCAGAAAGATTTGTGACCTCAAAACAATCAAACAGAAACCTTTGAAACAGCCTACCAGCCAGTACATATATACCTGCTATGATAATGGCTGAGGCATCTGATAAAGGCAGCATCTCATGAAAGAATAAACATTATCTGAAAACACAAGAGTTCATTTTGAACCTGATTTACTAGAGAATGAATCCTGTAAATATGTAGAAATTGTAACGTGCTGAAAGGTATAGTTTCAAAGAATCCATAACTGTATATGAAACTAAATGCAATTTAAACAACTTCATTCTGCAAATTATAGAACTTTTCTCCTCTCTTTTTTTAATATGTCCACTATGTGTATGTAATTATTATACATGCACTGAATACTATAATTTCAAATACAGAACCCATCTCTGTAATGCATACAAATATGAATGCAAAAGTCACATTTTTGTTTTGTAAAATATGAGACATATAGCATGTTTTTTTTTTTATTTGTGTAACCTCTAGACTCTGTAACCTTGCAATTTACTTACCTGTATTGCTTGTGTAATATTCTATGCTTATAGCTGCCAATATGGCCTAGATTCTTGCTGTACCAGCCTGGTTATCACATCATGAAAGGATCATCACTGACAGATGTGCAAAGCATCAGAAAAATAAGACAACTTGGGAGGGAATTCGGAAAGGCTTAGCGTGATCCAGAAGCTTTATCTTTGAAGGTTTCTACATCATGGTGAGCTTTTCTGATTCACAGACTAGTATCCCACTGAGGTTTCCCCCTGTGGGGTCCTCAGCACAGATAACAATCTTGCTGGAGAAGCTGTATGGCATGCTAATGTGGCTGTCTTCGGGAGTGACTGATGTTGTTTAGCCTAGTGTCTGCCCTAGAAATGTTTGTAGATCCTGATTTACTTGACTAAGCGATTCTGAGAATCGCTTGGTTAAGTAGAATTTTACTCTATATGGAAAAAGTAAATGCAGTCAAAGGGCAGCCTGCACTCATTCACTCCTATGGCAGTACTCACCTTGTGCTAACGTAGTGTGTAGATGTGTGCTTGTGTGTCTGTAAGGACATGAATGAGCCTGAGTGAGTGTGTGCCTGGGTGGTTACACTATGGGAGTTAGGTACAGGATGTGGAGTCTGTATTTGTGCATGTTTGTGTAGGAGTGTGCATGCAGTTGCGTGGGTGAGAGCTTCCATGGGTGTGATCAACTGCTGGAGGGGGCTTGTTTATGCCTGAGAACATGTGTATATGTGAGCATGTGTGTGTGTGCACATGTTTGTGTTTTTGTGTGTGTGTGTGTGTGTGTGTGTGCGCGTGTGTGTGTGTGCGTGCGCGCGTGTGTATAACTGAGTGTGTTTGTATTTGCCAGTGCACGTGTGTTTCTGTGTGTGCATAAACGTGTGTGTGTGTGTGTGTGTGTGTGTGTGCGCGCGCGCGCGCGCAGGGGAGGGGATGCATATGTTACCAGAATGAGTGGTTCTGTTATGGAGAGCATTAGCATAATCAGGTCAGACAGTGCAGTGTGTTTGAGTCAGAGACGTGGTAATGAGCCACAAATGAGGTATGACTGTACCATGTCTCTGAATCAGAATTTCTCTCAGTTATGCTGTTCAACCAACATGCATTGGGAAATTAGTGTGGGTGGGGAGAAGTTCACTGAGTCTTAGGGTTGGTCTGTTTATCAAACTGAGTATTCCCCTTTTTTTCAAAGGTTATGCAACATGAGATAAAATGTGTGTGTGTGTGTGTGTGTGTGTGTGTGTGTGTGTGTGTGTGTGTATGCGTGCATTGGGGGGGGCTTTGATTTAACAATGACCAAGAACATTTTACTCATAAATTAAGCTATTAGAAGAATGGATATCAATTAATTTTATGTATTTTCTTCAAACTGGCAAGAATGTTTTTGGAGATGAAAAGAGTGTCTGATAGAGTGATGTTTATGAAGCTGGAAATTGATGATGGATGTGCATAAGTTCCAAAAGTTGGGTGTGCGATGGATGAGAAAGAAAAATTTTGGAGTGAGTTGGATGAAGTGGTGGTGAGTGTACCCAAAGGTGAGAGAGTGGTGATTGGAGTGGATTTCAATGGGCATGTTGATGAAGGGAACAGAGGGGATGAGGAAGTGATGGGTAGGTACAGTGTTGAGGAGAGGAATACAGAAGGTCAGATGGTGGAGTCTGTGAAAGGATGGACATGGCTGTGGTGAGTCTGCTCTTGGTTCAAGTCATACTTACATAACAGCACCTTCACTCTCCATCTTGGCCCTAATATCACTGACAATGCCACACCTAGAGATGGTGTAGCTCCAAGACCAACTCTTGGCCTCTTACTATTCTCTGTTTTCACAAATGACCTTCCATACAGCCTATCCGACATGAACTGTACTCTCAACGTACATGACAAAGTCCAATAATTTGATAAGCAAACTATGGCAGCAATGACAAACTGACTTTGGCCCAACATGGAAGTGGCTAAAAACATGGTCCTTGCAAACAAGTGTAGCAAGGCAACTGCATTGCTATTTGGTATTCATCAAAAACTCAAACACAATACAGTGAAATTATAAAAGATCCAGAAGGAGAACTCTTTCCTACCATTAACTAGCAAAGGTATCTTGACCTAATTTTTGACCAGCAACTAATATTTCCTACACATACTGAACTCGTAGCAGAACAAAACCATGCTTATGGAATTAAAACATTGATTAAAAATACCCTGACCTGTTTCTGAAGACCTTAAAGTCATTGTCAACCAGATGCTAATGCCAAAAGGGGAATACAATCTATTGATCTTCATATATAATTCATACTGCAGTACAGATACAATGCAGATTGTAGTTAAAAAAATCTGCTGCTTTATATATCCCTTGTAAGCCCTCAGGAATATCAATGTGTTCAGTTTTAAAGGCAAATTAGCAGTCTGTTACTGCAAGAGCTATCCTTACTCTTAACGGCTTACTGTCCACCCTCAACATCCAAATTTCATCACACAAAACATAAATAGATAAATAAATAAAAATATAACCCCCGTGTTCCAACACTGACAACATCATTATCCTGATCAGACCAACCTTCAAAAAGGCCATAATAGAAAAAAGCTTTCTCAAAGAGAGCACCTTCCTCTTGGAAAACTCTCCTACAACAAATCAGAAAGATTTGTGACCTCAAAAACAATCAAACAGAAACCTTTGAAACAGCCTACCAGCCAGTACATATATACCTGCTATGATAATGGCTGAGGCATCTGATAAAGGCAGCATCTCATGAAAGAATAAACATTATCTGAAAACACAAGAGTTCATTTTGAACCTGATTTACTAGAGAATGAATCCTGTAAATATGTAGAAATTGTAACGTGCTGAAAGGTATAGTTTCAAAGAATCCATAACTGTATATGAAACTAAATGCAATTTAAACAACTTCATTCTGCAAATTATAGAACTTTTCTCCTCTCTTTTTTTAATATGTCCACTATGTGTATGTAATTATTATACATGCACTGAATACTATAATTTCAAATACAGAACCCATCTCTGTAATGCATACAAATATGAATGCAAAAGTCACATTTTTGTTTTGTAAAATATGAGACATATAGCATGTTTTTTTTTTTATTTGTGTAACCTCTAGACTCTGTAACCTTGCAATTTACTTACCTGTATTGCTTGTGTAATATTCTATGCTTATAGCTGCCAATATGGCCTAGATTCTTGCTGTACCAGCCTGGTTATCACATCATGAAAGGATCATCACTGACAGATGTGCAAAGCATCAGAAAAATAAGACAACTTGGGAGGGAATTCGGAAAGGCTTAGCGTGATCCAGAAGCTTTATCTTTGAAGGTTTCTACATCATGGTGAGCTTTTCTGATTCACAGACTAGTATCCCACTGAGGTTTCCCCCTGTGGGGTCCTCAGCACAGATAACAATCTTGCTGGAGAAGCTGTATGGCATGCTAATGTGGCTGTCTTCGGGAGTGACTGATGTTGTTTAGCCTAGTGTCTGCCCTAGAAATGTTTGTAGATCCTGATTTACTTGACTAAGCGATTCTGAGAATCGCTTGGTTAAGTAGAATTTTACTCTATATGGAAAAAGTAAATGCAGTCAAAGGGCAGCCTGCACTCATTCACTCCTATGGCAGTACTCACCTTGTGCTAACGTAGTGTGTAGATGTGTGCTTGTGTGTCTGTAAGGACATGAATGAGCCTGAGTGAGTGTGTGCCTGGGTGGTTACACTATGGGAGTTAGGTACAGGATGTGGAGTCTGTATTTGTGCATGTTTGTGTAGGAGTGTGCATGCAGTTGCGTGGGTGAGAGCTTCCATGGGTGTGATCAACTGCTGGAGGGGGCTTGTTTATGCCTGAGAACATGTGTATATGTGAGCATGTGTGTGTGTGCACATGTTTGTGTTTTTGTGTGTGTGTGTGTGTGCGCGTGTGTGTGTGTGCGTGCGCGCGTGTGTATAACTGAGTGTGTTTGTATTTGCCAGTGCACGTGTGTTTCTGTGTGTGCATAAACGTGTGTGTGTGTGTGTGTGTGTGTGTGTGCTGGCAAGAGGGAGGGGATGCATATGTTACCAGAATGAGTGGTTCTGTTATGGAGAGCATTAGCATAATCAGGTCAGACAGTGCAGTGTGTTTGAGTCAGAGACGTGGTAATGAGCCACAAATGAGGTATGACTGTACCATGTCTCTGAATCAGAATTTCTCTCAGTTATGCTGTTCAACCAACATGCATTGGGAAATTAGTGTGGGTGGGGAGAAGTTCACTGAGTCTTAGGGTTGGTCTGTTTATCAAACTGAGTATTCCCCTTTTTTTCAAAGGTTATGCAACATGAGATAAAATGTGTGTGTGTGTGTGTGTGTGTGTGTGTGTGTGTGTGTGTGTGTGTGTATGCGTGCATTGGGGGGGGCTTTGATTTAACAATGACCAAGAACATTTTACTCATAAATTAAGCTATTAGAAGAATGGATATCAATTAATTTTATGTATTTTCTTCAAACTGGCAAGAATGTTTTTGGAGATGAAAAGAGTGTCTGATAGAGTGATGTTTATGAAGCTGGAAATTGATGATGGATGTGCATAAGTTCCAAAAGTTGGGTGTGCGATGGATGAGAAAGAAAAATTTTGGAGTGAGTTGGATGAAGTGGTGGTGAGTGTACCCAAAGGTGAGAGAGTGGTGATTGGAGTGGATTTCAATGGGCATGTTGATGAAGGGAACAGAGGGGATGAGGAAGTGATGGGTAGGTACAGTGTTGAGGAGAGGAATACAGAAGGTCAGATGGTGGAGTCTGTGAAAGGATGGACATGGCTGTGGTGAATATGTATTTTAAGAAGAGGGAGGAGCATAGTGTGATATACAAGAGTGAAGGAAGATGCACACAGGTGGACTATATCCTATGCAGGAGGGCCAGACTGAAGGAGATTGGAGACTGTAAAGTGGTGACCGTGGAGAGAGTAGTTAGGCAGCATAGGATGGTGGCCTGTAGGATGACATTGGTGATAAAGAAGAGGAGGAGGAGTCTCAGGGCAGTGCCAAGGATCAAATGGTGGAAGTTGAAAAAGGGTGATTGTGAGGTGGAGTTCAGGGAAGAGTTGATACAGGCACTGGGTGGCAGTGAAGAATTACCAAATAGCTGGGTAACTACAGTAGAGCTGGTAAGGGAGACATCTGGACAGAGGAAGGAGGACAAGGAGAACTGGTAGTGAAGTGAGGAAGTACAGGAGAGCATACAGAGAAAGAGGTAGGTGAAGAAAAAGTGGGAATGTCAGAGAGATGAAGAAAGTACACAAGAGTGTAAGGAGATGAGGTGTGTGGTAAAGAGAGAGGTAGCGAAGGCCAAGGATAAGGCGTATGAAGAGTTGCATGAAAGGTTGGACACAACAGAGGAAGAACAGGACCTGTACTGATTGGCTAGACAGAGGGACTGAGCTGAGAATGATGTGCAGCAGGTAAGGGTGATAAAGGATAATGAGGGAAACATACTCACAAGCAAGAAGAATGTGTTGAGCAGCTGGAAAGAGTACTTTGAGGGGCTGATGAATGAAGAAAATGACAGAGAGAGAAGGTTGGATGATGTGGGGCCAGGGAATCAGGAAGTGCAATGGATTGGCATGGAGGAATAAGGACAGCTACGAAGAGGATGAAGACTGGAAAGGCTTTTGGTCCAGATGACATACCTGTGGAAGCATAGAGGTGTTTAGCAGAGCTGGCAGTGGAGTTTTTAACCAGATTGTTTAATAAAATCTTGTAAAGTGAGAGGATGCCAGAGGAGTGGAGAAGAAGTGCTTTGGTACAGATTTTTAAGAATAAAGGTGAAGTGCAGAGCTGTAGTAACTACAGAGGGATAAAAATGATCAGTCACAACATGAAATTATGGGAAAGAGTAGTGGAAGCTAGGTTAAGAAGGGAGGTGATGATTAGTGAGCAGCAATATGGCTTCATGCTGGGTGAAAGAATAATAGTATTCACAATCTTTCCAAAACTGTTGCTAGCATGATTATTAGCTGGAATAAAAAGCTGCAAGAATGATATGAAATATAAAGGGTTAATTTAGGAATAGTATAACATGCTGAAAAATAGGAAGTAGTAAGTGTGCTGGCATAGCTTAATTAGATATTGGCATCCATGTAAAGGAGTATGTTACTGGGAAACAAAGTCTGTAAAAATAACTGTGCAGATGGCAGCTGGAAGGACATCAATGAAGTAAAGAGATGTAACATCAAGCAACATAAAGTTGGAACATCAAGTGTCAGATAGTGCTGGAACACCACGTTTCAGATAATGCAAGACTGAGTTTCCTTGGACCACCGAACTTGAAAAAGAATCAAGGACAAATCATAAATTAGAAGAACAAAGAAAAGTGTTATACAAAGGAAGATTGTAATACATCAACTGAGAAAAAAATATCAGACTTTTTGGTATAAATATGAGTGTGTATAAACAAGCTTTGGGAATTTGCCATAGATAGCTGATAGCATCTGTGTTGCATGCTTGTAGATCCGAAAGGAAAATGTAATAGTAAATGCGTATTAACTGAAGCAGTTTGTCTCAGTGTATTTATTGTACTAAGTACAATACAGTAATAAGAGTAGTTGGTCACAATAAATAGTTAAAACTTAGTACAATACAGTAATAAGACTAGTTGGTCACAATAAATAGTTAAATACACTGTGGTATGCATGCATGCAAATGCAAGTAACAGCAAGAAGCCAACAGAAGGCAGTATATATAATTTTTCACTGGGAAAGAGCACTACAAATGCGATGTTTGCTCTGAGAGTGTTGATGGAGAGGTATAGAGAAGGTCAGAAGGAGCTGCATTTTGTCTTTGTGGACTTAGAGAAAGCATATGAAAGGGTGCCTAGAGAGGAGTTGCGGTATTGTATGAAGAAGACAGGAGTGGCAGAGAAGTATGTAAGAGTGGTACAGGATATGTACGAGGGTAGTGTGACAGCGGTGAGGTCTGCAGTAGGAGTGATGGATGCATTTAAGGTGGAGGTGGGATTACATCAAAGATCAGCTCTGAGCCCTTTCTTATTTGCAATGGCATCACCAGGTTGACAGATGAGATCAGACAGGAGGCCCCGTGGACTATGATGTTTGCAGATGACATTGTGATCTGTAGTGAGAGTAGGGAACAGGTGGAGGAGACCCTGGACAGATGGAGATATGCTCTAGCGAGGAGAGGAAAGAAAGTCTGCAGGACTAAGACAGAATATATGTGTGTGAATGAGAGGGAGGATAGAGGAATGGTGAGGATGCAGGGAGTAGACTTGGCAAAGGTTGATTAATTTAAATACTTGGGATTAACAGTTTAGAGTAATGGTGAGTGTGAAAGAGAGGCGAAGAAGAGAGTACAGGCAGGGTGGAGAAGAGTGTCAGGAGTGATTTGTGACAGACAGGTACCAGTAAGAGGAAAAGGGAAAGTCTACAAGAGGTAAGTGAGACCAGCTATGTTATATGGGTTGGAGACAGTGTCATTAACAAAAAGTCAGGAGTCAGACCTGGAGGTGGCAGAGTTAAAGATGTTAAGATTTGCATTGGGTGTGATTAAGGATAGCCAGGATTAGGAATCAGTATATTAGAGGGTCAGCTCAGGTTGACGGTTTAGAGACAAAGCCAGAGAGGTGAGATTGTGTTGGTTTGAACATGTGTTGAGGAGGGATGCTGGGTATATTGGGAAAAGGATGCTAAGGATGAAGCTGCCAGGTAATAGGAAAAGAGGAAGGCCTAAGATAATGTTTATGGATGTGGTGAGAAGAAATGCAGGCGGTTGGTGTGACAGAGCAAGATGCAAAGGACAGGAAGAAATGGAAACAGGTGATCTACTCTGGCAACCCTTAACAGGAACAGCCTAAAGAAGAACAAGATTTTCTTCAAACTGACCTACACTGTTCCACTTACTTAATATATGAATTTCTAGAAGCTGCATAACCAGATGTTGTTTTTTCTTGTTTTTACTCCCTGATGTTGACCATTAGCTGCCACCTGCTCCTCTCCTATTTCACCAGGTCTGTTGGACCTGCCTTAGTCTCCTGTGGGCTCACTCCTGTCCACATCTGCAGCTAGTTTGAAGATTGAGGACACTGTTGCAGTGTAGTTTCATACTATGGTTGGGGAGAGTACCTTAATCCCATCACCCTGTGGCAGCCTTGCTAACTTGCTAGCTTTGTAATCATCACCATTTTGAGGGGCATGCCTACTGTTATGCATGTGCTACCTCCTGACCAAACTGTATACATCCTGCAACATGGAGCTTGCTGGCATCTTAACACTACTACTGTAGTGAACCTGGGCTACTTTCCTCCCAGAGGGTGGACAAGCTGATGGTGGCCACTTACCCTGCCTGGGCCCTCCAGCATCTGTGCTGCTAGTCAAACACAGGTCATCTCAGGAGCATAAAGAGGTTTATTCCACTGTGCCACAAACCACAGTAGATATTGTAGTTTAAGTTACACAAAAAAGGGACCAGATCCAATTTATCAATGCTAAGATTCCTAGGGACAAAACACTAAGAAGATTCATTTAAAATGAATCAAACATTGACATAATGGCAGATAACAATGTTACAAATAAGATAAGGCAAACATTGTTTAAACATAAATTAAAGTTCCTTATTTTATTATAAAACAGTTCCACAGTAACAGTATACTATTAGAAATGATAATTGACACAAGTGAGCTTTCAGATTTAGTTGTGTGACTAAGGGAAGATATATCTTAGTTTGCCTTTAATACCTCATTAATAACTGGAATATTGCAGCCCTAAAAACAAATTACTTCACAGTGACTAAACTAATGAAGCTGTGACATTCTGATGCGTTAATACATTTTGTGAAAAGAATTGCTAATGTATGATTCATTTATGATTTATGAAATCTGCTAATATGGCATATTCATGTTTCATTGCAGTTAGCTACTTGAGATACTAATGTATGATTCACAGATTTTTTTCATTAAAATTTGAATTGTCTCTTTTTCATGCATTTGGAAAGCTGTCAAATATTAGATTTACACAAGGATACTGCTTCTATGTTTCATGTAATTAATTTGCAAAACTGAAAATACTAGCAGATCAGTGAGGTTCACTTCTAAAAGGCCAGCATAAAAAAGGGCATGCACAAATCCAACACTGTTAATGAAAGATCAGGAACAAAGCAAAATACATTTTGATACCTTGTTACCTCAGTAGAAGAAGAAAAAAACAGTATTTTGATAAAGGTAGCAAGAGTGTATACAAATATTTATTTTATTTGCCTTGTAAGCCAGGTTGGTAAAATGGTCACAAGTGAATGATTTCACTCATGATTTAGCTGGTCATGTCTACATTCCCCTGGATCCCTGATCCTGCTTGAGGCATACTAGATATATTATCCCTTTGGAAGTGCTTTGAATGAGCGATTGCACCTTTCACGAAACACTTTTGTTTCTGTAAGCATAGTGGCTTTTTAATTTCTACTGTTGCAAAGCTATTAGCTTTGTTTTCTTTTGATGATGTCAACTGTAAAGTGCCCTGTTTGTGCATTTTTAAGAGAGTAACACTTGATCTGGATATCACTTTCAGATCAGATAAGGAAAACATTGAGAGAAAGTAAGGGCATCAAGGTTGGCCTGACATGAGAAGAAAGAATGTGCATGGCAGACATGGACAGAACATGCTGTATGTAGGACACACACACACACACACACACACACACACACACACACACACACACACACACACAGTTTCTAAATGTTTCAGTAAACAGATGGCCAACAATACTGCCTTCACTGCAGGTGTTGCCCCACAGACCTAGGTGCATGTGAAATCAATAAATGAAGGGACTATTCTGAGGACAAAAATGGGAAAAGACTGTAAAGCTGGGTAGGATGGCTAGATGATCAAAGGTGCACCACTAATAAAAGGGTAAGTGGTGTAGAATCTTTAACATTAACTACTTGAAGGACGAATGGCAAGATATACATCTCCTTATAAAAACAACATACCACCATTTACTGTGCAGGGCATTTGCTGACTAAGTATTTTCCCATGTAAGACATATTTGTTTTATGGGTCAAGGGCCTGCCTGGACTGAATATCTGATTCTATAAATATGATGCTATTTCTCTGGATAAATAGTATTTTTGCCTAATATTTGCCAGTGTAATTATATTTTCTGAATAAAAAAATATGCTTCTGAACTTTATATCAACACCAAAAGAAACATGGTGGTGGAAGGTATTGAAAATGTTATTTGTGACAATTTATTATTGATAGACCAATAAGAATTATCTGACTTGACCTTTTAGTTATCCTGTACCACTAACCCCACTGAGGTGGACAAGCTGGCAGACTTGCAATTAGTTACTCCATCCATTAGCACCATACATGAATGCACAGACATAACTGTTGATAGGCCTTACATTTCTAGGTAGGTTACACTCACATCTGGGCATATCTGGGCTGTCAAGGTTAACAGTGTCAAGGACTCTGATGGTATCCACCCAACAGCAATGACAGAGTTTGTGTGAGAGTTAAAAGAACCATGCTGATCATTTGAATTAGAACATTTTGCATCTTATTTTTCTAAATAAACAGGGATCCCAAAATAAACCTAAGAACTGCCCACTAGTAAGCATGTCCACTTAGATTCCTACGTACGGGATAGACTTATAACCATACAGTTTTCATACTGGCACTATTGAAGTCCATAGCCTGTCTTACCAACCTGACTTCCTTATGTGGATGAAGTCAAAATGTTTTAGATAATAAGTGACACAGTTGACATCTTTTTCCTAAATGTGCAGAAACCAGCTGAAGTATTTCCATACAGTGCCTTGCTAAGAAAAGGGGTTGTCACTTTGATCAACTTTCACTGTCTCCCTTGGTCAAAGAGCTAGTCATGATCCTTAATAAGTCTTTCTTTATCCATCACTTCCCCAACATCTTCATGGCTAATATGACTGAACACCTTGTCTTTCTAGTGGTTCAAAGGGGGTTGTGGCTGTTTTTCATCCTGAGCAAAGGCTGGATGTACAAAAGGACCTTGCTTCCATTTCTGGATAAATACAAAATGTGATAGGGAACTTAAATCTCAGTAATGCAACACCTCCTTACTGCATCCATACTTAAATTTCAGTACCTGGTTATATTTTCCAGCTTATGGTCACTTCGGCAAAAAGCAAGGCTTATGGTGTTGATAGCATCCAGCTTCAAAAATTCAAGTGTATGTCTGTAAACAGCCAAAGTCACTAACAGTGATTTTATGTTATGCTGCCAGTTGTTTTCCATTAAAAAGAAGCATTCCTACCTCTCAGAATGTCCTTTGTTAACCCCAACGTGAACACTGTCTAGTTTGGTGGCTCCAGTTAATGAAGCACATTGGGCTCCTGGAGAAAATGTAAAGGAATTTCCAGGGCTTTTCCAACAACCCTGATGCCACAGATGCCACACACTAAGCTTTTACTCAATGAAAATGCCACAGGAGTGAAATGGGTGAAACATTCAATTATATCCAAAGTGTTTAAGGAAGGGCTTCATGCTGCTTTCTGTAAACATAAACCTGTTTTCACCTTTGGCTACAACCACCAAAAACTACAATCAGAGGATGCAAAACCTGAAGAAAAACAGAGTTTCACAGACTGCATGCCCAGTTTCTCACACTGTTGTAGTTGGAAATATACTAATAATTTTAAACAGCTCTGTGACAAATGGACTGGAGAAACCATAACAGTTTATTATTTGTCTGAGCTGCCATTGTAGCCACACCCAAGAGAAGGCAATTTATCAGCAAAAAAAGCCATGGCATCCAGCGTTGGTGAAGGAAGAAAATGTGCAGCGTATCAAAGTTGCACAGATGTTACAGCTGATCACTCATATCTCACACTTATGAATCACATCTGACTTCTGGAGTGACCCCATGGACAGCCACCACTACCAGCGGAGTTTTCAAGGCAAAGGGGGAAATGGAAGTAGGCTGATGGCTATTTCTTTCTTATCACACAAGCAGGCATACATACCTACATGAACTGTAGAGTCCCAGTACTACTTTATAATATGCCTTTGAAAAGTGGAGAATGCATGGGACACTCTTAAAGTCCTTTTTTGGACTAACATTCAGTATGTTGAAAAGCAATATAGTCCATGATCCTTTTCTGTGAGACAGTAATTTCTTAAGTCAGTCTTTAACTGTCCTATTCACTCACGTTCTGTGCTATGCTAATCAACCATGCCTACCTGCTCCTAGGTAATATATGTCCTTATCATACCTCTCTTTCTCTTTTCTGTCATCTATATTCAGGCATTCAGAGTCTTTACTCCTGTTGTAGCCCCCTCCATCTTCTTTATAGCTTAAGTCATACTTTCATGAGTTGGCCTATAATATTTGATTTCTGGTTAGCAAGCCATGCAATGTTACTTGATTAAAATTTTATATTTGTGCTCTGTGTTATTTTAACATCGTGTTTTAAATGAAGTGCTTAGTTATTGGCAATTCCTACAAATTCTTTGTTGTGTATTATTTGCCACCTTAATTATCCTTGCTTTAAATGGATTCCAGAATCAGTCATTGGACTCAGATATGATTTTGATAGTGCCCTATACAACAGATTGTTAACTAAATTCTCTTAAAATCACTCGCCCACATACCCCTGTATCTTACTGGCCTTCTGCCCCTTCACTGCTACTTATACTGCCTTATATCATTCAAGCAGTGGGTAATTATAAATCACATATTATTTTCCAGCTTTAGTATTCCTACCAACACTATCTATGCAATGGCTCTTTCCTGTCTCTCTTCCACTGAAGCAGATTCAGATTTGGAATGGAAAATTTTTAGATAGACTTGCTGAAATACTATTTCAATAAGAGGGCGGTAGTCCTTCAGACTGTAAAGCTTGAGGCAGTGGTATACTATAAATCATCACAGGAATTTAGGGATGCTACAAAAAAAACCCAGCCAAGCTAGAGTTTTCACTGATACCGTAAATGTCCTGTAATAGAGGCCCATAGGATAAATGCAGATGACCCCTTAAGGATCATAGAGTGTTTCAGCTATATGGCTTCTGAATGTCATGATGTTTTACTTTGTCTTTTTAAGTCTTTATTGATTCATTCAGGCCAATAAAGCCAAACCCCACTAGCTATGGATATGCAAGTTTTGGCCTACTTATGACCTTGTCAGCACAGCAAAAGTGGACTTTTTGACTATACTTTAGAAATACAGGGTGTCCGCAAAATATCCCAACTAACATCCAAACCAAAGAGTAAAAAGGTCACACAGACAAACCAATTAGTAAAAGCTACAAGAAAAACCTTGCCAGGTTAGAGTTTTCACTGTATGATACTCTAAACCTCCTGTAATAGAGGCCCATGGGATATATGCAAGTGACCCTTTAAGGAACATTAAGTATTTCAACTATATGGCTTCTGAATGTCCATGCCTTTACTTTTTAAGTCTTTATGGATACATTCAGGATAATAAAGCCGAACCCCACTAACTGTAGACATGCATGTTTCGGTCTTATGATTTCATCATAGGTTCATAGTTCATAGTTCATAGTTTTAGTACTAAGCTAATTGCCCTTGCGAGCCATTTTAAGCTTAGCCAATTATCCCTTGTGAGACTCAAACCCTGCACCTTGTGTTTCTAAGGCAAGCACCTTAGCCATTAAGCCACAGCACAGCATAAGTGGACTGTTTGGCTACACTTTAGAAACACGTGTTTTTTAAATCCAACTGAATTTAGGGATGCCTGAAATAGAGCAATAAATGAATGAATTTGAGGTAGGTTATGGATAGCTACTAGAGATTAGATGTAGCACTCGAGGCTACATCTGCTGTCATCTTTGTATATTTGCATGTCTTCAATTCATTATTTGGCTTACTGAATGTACTTGAATAGCATGTATACTATACAGACTTCTGCCAAAGTAATATGCAACGATAACATTAAGTAAATCAAGCTTTATCAATAATGTACTCTACCAAATTTTCCCAGTGCACACGCATTAAAAATAAATTAATCAGGAAAACAAAACATTGTGAAATTACAACATTTGAAATTTTAATGCTAGTATCAAAATTAAGGCCACAGTAGTATCACCTATTAACCAAGAGATTTTTGGAAAACATGTCTCTTCTAACCAGATTTGTAATTAATCACCATAGAAACCAAAGTAAAGCAGCATTTCACCTAGAATAAGAAATAAATACAATTTCTCAAAGAATCTTGAAATACAAAATGATCTATGGCCCCTGGTGTGTTCTGATAAGTTTTTGGGAACTATTTTTCCAATAAAGTAACTTTCTCATACAGCCAATTTCATAATTTAAAGGAGTTATTAAATAGCCCCATTATTACAGGTGAAATTAGCTCAAAATTTGGTACTTTCCCTTGTGGAAACTGCAACCTTTGTCCAAAAATACGTAATTTATCAGGTACAATTAATAATGGTAGGAAGTATCAGTCAAGTGGAAAATTTCATTGCAAGTCTTGTGGTGTTGTATATATTTTGGGTTGTGGTTGTCTTAACACATGCTGGTATACTGGACAGACTAAAAGGAAGGTGAAATTACGTATCATGGAACATATCCTGGATATTAGAAACAGGAAGAGGAAAAGACCTGTAGCTCAACATTTCTCCTCTGTTCATGGGGGAGATGCCAATTCCTTATTTTTGAGTGTTTTGGCTAGAGTTGAGGGGGTGAGGGGTGACTTTCACTCTAGATTAAATTATTTACAGACTACTTTTATTTTTAACTATGGCACTCTGCACCCTGGTGGTTTGAAACAGGAGGTTTTACTAACTTTCTAAATGGGTGCATTAATATTTATAAGTATATATTTATATGTGTATATTGATGGTCTTGAGGATGATATCAAAATGTCTAATTATTTAATGTTTTCACAGTCATTTTGTATTTCAAGATTCTTTGAGAAATTGTATTTATTTCTTATGTGCAGCAGTAGCGTTATCGCCTCACAGCAAGAGGTTCACCCATTCAATTCTCATTGGAGTGCCTTCTGTGTGGAGTCTGCATGTCCTCCCCGTGGTCGAGTGGCGTTCGAAAGACATGCGTGAATGGGCGTGCCTTTGTTGAAGGTTGGGCATCGAGCTGGCACCTCGGCACCGTAAAAATCTACTGCCAATCATTAGCGGACCGGAGTTCCGCTGTGGCGACCCCTAACCAGAAAAAGCCGAAAGAAGAACATTCTAGGTGAAATATTGCTTTACTTTGGTTTCTATGGTGATTAATTGATTTATTATTCAATCATTATTTAATTAGTGTAATGAGCTTTATTGCTTATGGTATTTAAAGATGCTGCCTCTTGAAGGCGAAAGGCCGAGGTACCAGGAATAAAGTTTTTTACCTGGTGGTTTATCTACTTCGTGTTTTTTTTTTTGTTAAGCCAAGTTCATTTTGTTATTCTACATGCTTCTCTACAGGCTACCAATTATATATTCCACCAATGTCAGGCACCCAAATCACAAGATGTTAAGGATCAAAGTGCTAATGAAAGAGCTAATGACTGTCATTAGAAATCACTACTAGTTTGGTTCACAGGAAGTGATTCCTTTGTTTTGGGAAATTTGTATTTCTGCAGTCATGAAGTTGGCATATATAACTTTGGGTGGGTTTGTGGGGGTGGACTGACTCCCACACCATGTGATGAGGGGGTTCTTGCTGTCCTGGAAAAATGCTTACACTGAGTTTTCACCTTTGTGCGTTTTGGGCAACTGTGTTTGGCAATGTGGGTCTGGTAAGATGGCAAAACTTAACTCTTTTTCCAAGCAAACATCAGCAGGAGTCCTACAGTGATCGATTCTGTGTTCACTTCCCTTTTAACTTATTCATTAACGATATGAATAAATATGAGCCCAGCTCTCATAGTATAATATGCAGATGACTTCATAATCATCTGCTTAGCTAAAACGTTCTCCCAACTGAAAAAATACTATGCAATAAGCTCTTTATCACATAGAAAAGCCTTTGATTGAATCTCAGCTAAAGCAATGCCAATAATACTGAACTTATACTGCTCGCTACAACCTCTGTTCAACACTGATGATTTTAACAGTCACTACTGGACACGTATTCAAACTAGTAGGTGTTATCACTGTACAACAACTACAATCTGATCACATCAATAAACTGTTACCAAACAATAAAAAATAGACATGTTGCATCCAGCTAATTATTTTCCAGTGACTGTGCATGACACACACCAGTCAGGGCACTACTGCCTTTGTAAACACCTCATCACACCTAATCATGTGACAAAAACCCCGCTGTATAAACTAGAACAGATCTACAATAAAGTAGCTACATTTGCAGCCAATCTTCTGATTATAACACATCATTGTCTAGTCTTAAATAAAAAGATTGCCTCAATATACAATGTAACATTTTTCTTACACAACTCATAGGAGTCTTTAGAATCATTCACCAGCTACACAAATATCCTGCATTAGAAGAACTTACTGAAAATTATAATCTTCCCGGAGTGCTAAGATCTCAGCAAGAACACCTGTTGTCCACAGTCAAATCTCACAAAACACTTGGGTAGCTCTCTATATACAGTTGGTGTAACTTAAAAATGGAACTCTGTGCCATTAGTAAGCAAAACTGAGAACAACATTATGTCTTATTCTACATGCAAGAACTACCTATCAAATAAAAGCTGGCATTGTATACAGAGTCAAGACTCACTTACTGAAAATCAAATAAACACAAATTCATAAGTTTAATGCAAATTACTTGACACAATGTCCATTTTCCTGTACATCTATAGCTAACATCTTCTGCCGTCATTCACACCTGTCCGCTCTCATTTCCACTTTCCCAGTCCCCCTGGTTTCACCAGACGCACCATCTCCTACTTAATTCTTACTAACATACTTGTTTTTGAAAGTGAGACATTACTGTTTCTAACTTCTAATAATTGCACATTCTTGTTTTCCAAAGAGTACTATAATTCTGTTCCTCTTATTTCATCACTAAATGTAATCACAGCTGCAGTCAAAACTATGAAATTTATAAATAGAAATTGTGTTTAATATGAGAGTCTATTTGATGTTTATGTTATATACTTATTTTGTGAACCACTCTATATTGTCTCTTGTATTAATATACATTATTTCACATACTGAACTTTTTTTTTGCATTGCTGGAATTTTTTTTTCAAGCTGCTGCAGAGAAGGGCCTGAATTGGATCAGTTGGTCTATCCCAGTTAACAAAATGAATAAAGTTAAACATGTCTGCCATTTTCCATTACCTTCAGTTTACAGTCTCTCTCTCTGTACACTATGTTAGGTGTCTCTGAATTCTTGTGTTATTTCCTTCTAGAAGTTACTGCATTGTCTGCTACAACACAGAGTCACTCTGGAGAGTTGTGAGAAGAGGATGACATTGTCTTAAAAAATGAGGTCAGTGCTTACAAAACCTGATAAGGTCAGTGGGGAAATAATGAATGAAGACACTGATACATTTTCATGACTGAATTATTGCTCACCGATTATTACTAAAAGTACTAAGTGATAGGCCAGTTGACACTTCAGCTGAAAGCAGAAGTTTATTCATTTTATTTTCGATTTGCTTAATGGGTAGGTGGACTGATATACTGACCCTTTTCATTCGTGACCCACATACTATGTAGTACAACAGGAAGCAAGAAGCACCATTTAGACAGCATTTGTGTTACAATTACAAGCATTCAACTGCAGGACTGCCGTGGGATTGCAGTTAGAGAGCAGACAATGGTATAACTGAGGAATAACTGTCTGGAATTCATATTATATACAAAATGCATGGAAGAATAGTTATACTGTAAAATACAATAAACATATATACCTCCAGTCAGATGATACAATAAACATATATACCTCCAGTCAGATCATACAATTAACATATACTCATCAGGCAGAATTACGTTTTGGAACTATTTAGCCAGTACTATGGAAACAAATGTGTTTTGACTCTTGAAATAGGAAGTCTTTCAAACATTTCCTAAAACAGTCTAAAGTGTTGTTATTTTATACATCTGAAGGCAGGTGGTCCCATATGGCAGGTCAAATTCTAAAGAATGCTTTTAAATCTGGATCTGCCTAGCATAAGAGTATTATCCTGACTACTCTAAGTAAGTAGGTTTGATCTCTTAAGTGGCAATTTTGTTTTCGTGGGGGGAGTTACCAAGTGTAAGTTTAGCAAAAGCAAGTCATTTAAGTAATTTAAAAGCTGTTTCTAGATCGACATTTAAAACGAATGAAAACATCTGTTTAGTAGCCTAGTACCACTTAATTGTATGGCTTAGTACCGACACTCTGTGTAGACACTTCATAGACATGTACTTGTCTTGCTGTCCTTGAAGACCATTTTAAATCTAGCAATTTCCATTTGAAAGAGGAGAATCAGACTCTGTACTTTCAATGTCTGAGGTAAACAGCTTAACCATTATGTTACTCCGAACTCCTGGAAGAAGAAATTTGGTGTACTACCATTACAACTCAATGAAGACACGAGGAAACAGTATTTCTAGCTGTGCCATCTAGTGGGACACAGACAAGTGCATTATGGAAGAAGATGGCATGGCTGAAAAGCAAAAACACAAGCATGGAAGTCTTCAGCAGGCCATTTTGGTGCATGTCATATTACAAAATAAGAGTCGTTAACAATGACACCTAACTCCCTGTATGACGGTCATGCCATGGATAGCACTTTTCTGTGGGATGGGGAAAGAATGGGCAGAAACAGTTATTCAGTGTTCATCAAGCATCAGGGCCAAAAAAGGATATGGTGGAAAAGGTATCGCTGGTTATAATCAGAACAACAGTGGTGGCTCATGCTGTACTGTCTAGTTGTATATCCCACTGCTATTCTGTATAGTGAATAAAAGCAAAGATACTATTTAACTGTACCACTCCCCACAACAGCAGAAAGAATTCCAGGAATTGCAAACTGAGCGTCTTCTGTGTGGCGACATGCGTGAATGGGCGTTCCTTCGTTGAAGGTTGTGCGTTAGGCCCGGCAAGCCAGCACGTAAAACTCTACTGCCAATCATTAGCGGACCGGAGTTCTGCTCTGATGACCCCTAACCAGGAAAAGATGAAAGACACAAAAAATTATAGTGTAATGACAGTAATTTCTAATAAAGTGTTTCTGACTGCAGAAGTACAACTGCAGAAAAGAAACAGGCAATCTCTTTTAAATTCAACTGCACCTCATTTGTGTGTATTAATTAGTGTGGATCCTTTTCCTTGGACTGTAGATGTGCCATGTAAAATAACAGAGATGGTCACCTTTTATTCCCTGGCAATGGCAGCTAGTAGGTAAAAAGGTATGTGGACAGAGACCCCATGTAGTGGTATGGTAGTGTGAAGCTCCTCCCACAAAAGATAGTGTGTGTGTGTGTGTGTGTGTGTGTGTGTGTGTGTGTGTGTGTGTGTGTGTGTGTGCGCGCGTGTGTGTGTGTGTGTGTGTGTGTGTGTGTGTGTGTGTGTGTGTGTGTACCAGACAGTTTATGGTGGTTTAATTGTAGTTTTGAGCTCAGAGGGGACTGATTTGATGAACCAGTCTTTCAGTTATTGTTGCAGATCTCAGTGAATTCTGTCTATCCAGTTCTCTCCAACACCTGCCACTATGGTATTTAATTAATTCTTTGTTAACTGGTACATGGGCTAATCTATTACTGAACCATTTTTAGCTGTGAACAGGGCCACTGGACATTAAATAAGGAGGGCCAAAGAATTGTTTAATTCAGGTCTACTTAGCAAGTACATATGAGTAGAGTAATTTCATTTATTTACTTTAAATAAATAGGTGAACTGCAGCACATGAGGCTGTTTTCAGCCATAACCTATTTGCAGAAACTAAAGTAAAATACTCTTATGGGAGCAATACACAAAGGTTGTTGTAATAAAATAACAGGATCACAAACAATACCCCAAGAAGTCTAGAGTTAGCACAAAGGACTAAAGCTCTCAGCTGCTTCTTGTGCCCAGGGTACAAGGTTTTGTTCCTTACACCTTCATTTCCCTACTGGTATGACTCTGGGCAAGTCATTTAACCAGACAGTGCTCTCAGGACACCCCTGAAGGGATACTTGTGTCCAGGGGGCTTAACTGCTCAACAAGTTGAAAAACTGACCACACCATGAAGCTAAATTATGACAAGCAGTACAGTGAGCTAAAGACTAATTACTACTAGTAAGGTAATTAAAGGAAAAATGACCAAGTAATAAATTATAAATGTAAAGGGCAAGGACACTGTATTTGGGTCTAACTTTCTGTAATACAGAGACTCATTAGTATAGGTCCATGAGTAATAAGTTTGAATGTGAGCAAACAGTGACTTACATATACTAACTTTGAGATTGCTGCATCGCGGTGTATTTTTTTTTCTCTGCAGTATGATGATATAAGTGTTAGTATATATATATTAGTAGTGGGGGTGTGAGGGATGAGCTCCCACAATGAGGGAAGTACTGTGGGCCCCCTGCAAAAAAAAAAACTTTAAAGGAGAAGAAAGATTGTCGACATTCATTGTCCTTCTGTATGTTCACACTTTTATTTATTTACTTATTATTTGTAATTCCAGGACTCACAATTACCAATCTCACAATTACAAGCGGAAGTTGAGTTTTGGATAAATGCTAATAACATATGGTTCATTTTAAAAGTTATGAGGTTTAGTAAGATAAATATTTACAAAAAAAAGTATTATCCCTCAGCACACCCAAATATGCATGTTAGTTAGCAGCAAATACATAAATTAAAAGTAAATGTAAAACGAAATTGCCATGAAGACGAGGCCACTGTAAGACTAAAACCATCCATTAGAAGTTTAATGACAATGAAAGTTTATGAAGGAGCAAGTTTAAAAGCCAAGTTAATTGTCAGGGACAGAGAACCATTTGAGGTACCAGCTAGGGTTAATACAGCAACAAAAATTAAATTAAGTTAAGCAGGATGTTTAAATGGACACTAAAAATTGTCCCTATGTGTGTGTGTGCCTTCTGCGGAAGGTTGGGTGCCGGGCTGGCAAAACGACAGCGTAAAACTCCACTGCCAATCATGAGCAGACAGATGATCCGCTGTGGCGACCCCTAACCGGGAAAAGCTGAAAGAAGAAGAAAGATGTTTAGCCTAACTTGCAGTGTCAATTTGTATTGCAGCACTCTTGAAAGGCAAGCAGAGTAGGAAAATTGCTAATATTAATGTAAATGGAATGTCGGTGTTCTGGATCCTGACTAGAGAAGGGTTTACTCCCATTTAGAAGATGCACTCTGGCATCGGAAGAGCCTGAGAGTTCTGCAAAAAAACAAATAAAACACAGCTTCTTGGGATTTGATGTATAAAGGATGAACATCTAAGGGCAGAGAAGTGGCTAAAGTTAAGCATTTTAGAGTTAAATGTGCAGGTTAAAAGTATAATGTGAAGTCTGAATGGAGGCTAACTTGCTTTTTGAAGCAAGTCACAACTGTACAGGCATAAGATACCAATTGTGCTAAGACATATACAACAGCTGCCACGTGCACATGTGTATGTCATACATTAGAAAATGTAGCTCATGTGTTGTGTTAGAGTTCAGATGTAAATGTGTTAGCTAGCAACCTAAACAACTGTGAATTATAAGTATAATAAAGGTACTTTTAAGCAGTGATTTAAAACAGGCAGGGATCTTTTTAGGACATTTGCAGGCAGAGTTTTTCTTCAGGAGGTTCTGAACAAAGTTAATTTTCAATTCATGACTGAAGTCAGGAAGTTGGGTGTTTCAAGGCTTGGAGGCAAAGCAATGTGTTTCATCACACCGACAGATCCTTAGGTGCCATAACGTTTTACTTAAAGCTGAACTCATAATAATTGCTTTATTGGAGCCTGCATATATTTCTCACAATGACCTGCATTACATGCTGTGTATTGTTTTTTTGTTTTAATTAGTTCTAGACTGGGTGAGGAAACTGCAGATTCAGTATGCAAACAGAACCTTGATTAAGTCCCAAGAATCACAAACAAACAATAAAACAATAGATAAAGAGTCATTATGTAGTTTGCCTCACAGCATGATGCTACGATTTGGAATGAAATGCCAAAAACTGATTCATAAAGTGAAACAAATTTAGTCCCTACAGGAACTTGTCAAAAATAATGCAGTTTATTAATATGTACTTATATGTGAAAATGATCTCACCCGATGTTCTTAAAATACAGGAAATTGATCATTTCACACTGCAGTGTCTGTAAAATGTAATCATAAATGCACAGATGGTGAATTAAGGAAAGGAAATAGAACCTAATAAAACCTAAGCTCAATATATGCAAAGCAAGTATTAGCAGAATAAGTTAACTGAAAAAGAAAAAATGAATAATTAAGTGTGATTATGCCAATAAACTGTAGTTACTGTTTATGATGTATGATATAGCAAAGAACTTGTTAAATCCAAATGACTAAACATTAGTCACAATTAGAATTTATGTTCTTCCATGTGTTTGTTGCCACACATAGAAAATAAAAAATGACTTGACATGCAGCATGTGGTTTAATGAAATGAGATGCAAATTAGCTGCATTTTGGCAAATATGGATTTAACACCCACAAATTCTACCTACAGACTGCATGATTCTGAGCAAGTCACTTACCCAGACCCTTGATATAGGAGCATCTCTAAACAAACACGTGTACATAGAAGATATAAGGAAGCAACCAACAGGTAAAAAATGTTGTACTGGAAAAGATAAAATTTGGTTTGATAAAGAATGTACATATTTAAGAAAACTGAAAAAAATGGATAATATGCAAAAAAATAAACAATGTAAGAATTTAAAATGGCAGTAGACCAAGAAAGAAAAAGATATTTTTGCAGCAGGTACTATTTGCTATACTAGGCATCAGGTGGAATTATGAACTAACAAAATATCTTAATATTAGTTCAGACTGGAAGGTAGATACCCTGAAACCATGCATGCTTGTACGCATATACAAACACACAAGTATCTCTCTCTTTCTCTCTCTCTCTCTCTATATATATATATATATATTTATATATATATTATATATAATATATATGATTATCTAAGGTTATGTCAGCTAGTTTGTTCCAGTGATCAGATTTTGCTGATCCCTGGGCTTTGTTTTGGTTCCTGTACTTCTCCATTTTCTTTGTTTGGTCAGGGGGAAGTTTCTTTACTCACCAGTGGGAGTGGGGAGTACTGAGCTGCCTGTTTGTTCTCAGAGGAGTGGTTTAAGACAGTAACTTGCAGTTCAGTGGCCATTTTGGGTCATTTCCTGCCTTTTCCAGCCCCCTGCTATAAAGCACGCTTTAGCGCGGAGTTGCCACTACAGCAGTATCGGGCAGCGCCGGTTTAACAAGGTTAAACTTTTTCTGGCTCCATAAAGTCTGTTCTTCATTTTTTCCCTTAGAACTGCTCTACTAGTAACCTAAACAGTATATCCCTTGACTAAAAAGCGCAGCACTTGTTCCTAAATTTTTTTTTTTTTTCTCAAAAAAAAAAAAAAAAAAAGCTCAGCACTTGTCACTTCTATATTATACAAAGTCCCTCCTTGCGAAACCCCCCCAGGAGTACCTCTCTTATTCAGTCTCATACCTGACTTCTTAATTTTTCTAGCATGTTGAAGGGCCAGATGCTGGCGTCCTCTCCTGCCCAGTTGGTGAATCTGGGAATATTGAGGCAATGTTACAATTGCCTCATGTACACAGACAACCCTCTCCTCCTCCCACATAACACAAATACTTGCGAGAGATGCAGCTATTTAGCCAAACTGGAGGCTGAGCTCTCTCAACTCAGAACTGGCAAGACCAGACAGGAGGAGAAGGCAACTACACACACCACAAAACCAGCCTCACATAATGCTACCACACCACTGAATCAAACACATAAACACACAAAGACATACTCGGAGGCTCTAAGTAAAAATTTACCTAAACAGCAGAGGCCTCCAAAGCAGACACCCAAACAACTGCTACCTCAAGACACCCCACAAGCAACACATAAACCACAAAATCAGTGTGCAAAGCAGTCACAGCCCTTAAGGCCAAATACAACACCAAACATACTTGTCATAGGTGACTCCATAGTCAGACACACTGACGTCCCACTCACCAGGCTGAACAAGGAGAGGGTCACAGTAAGCTGCCTATCGGGCGCTAGAATCCGCCACATAACACAAGCACTCGGGTCACTCCACGGCAAGTACAAATATGACACAGTCATTGTCCATGCTGGTGTGAGCGACCTGAGACGTACCTCCCTGGACTACATGAAAAGAGACATAGAGGAGCTCTCTGATTATGTAGCCCAGGCAGGTATGACCCTGACCCTGAGCAGTATCCTTCCTTCACCAAGAATGATGCCACAATATAGAGACAAGATGATCAGCTTTAACAATTGGCTTAATGTCTGGTGTCATTCAAAGAGGATCCAGTGTCTGTCTGCCTGGGATGACATGCTTGACAAGCCACGCTGCTTCAAGGGATGGCTTGCACCTGTCACCCTGGGATTCGGATATTGGCTAAGGCTCTTGCCACCCCCATAGTGCCTTTTTAGGCAAGGCTCAAATTCTAAACCTACCACCCTAGAAAACAAAAATGGGAAGAAACTGAGGGTAATGCTGCTCAATGCCAGAAGTCTAAATCTCAAAATGCACGCACTCGAGGCCCTTCTCAGTATGGAGAACATCGATGTCTGTGCTGTAACTGAAACCTGGTTCAAGGCTCCTGAGAGCACCCTGGCACTATTAGGTTTTACCTCATATCATGCGTTCCGGCCCCAAAACCCGGACCACACCACAAAAGGGAGGTTGTATCCATATTCATAAAGGATACCCACACCTCCAGGTTGGTGGCAATGCACGAAGCTTCGGAAACCATCCAGGTGCAACTAACCATAGGCAAAACTGCTCTACAAATTGTAGCATGCTACAGGCCACCCTCTCAAACTCAGGAACCCCACACAGCCTTCCTGAAGACACTGGAGGGTATAAATGTATCTCCAAACACCATCATATTGGGTGACTTCAACTACCCGAATATAGACTGGGAACATTACTCAAGCCCTAACTTTCTAGCCCAATGGTTCCTGGAGTTCATAAATTCAAATGCTATGGAAAAGCTAGTCACTGTTCCCACGAGAGGAGAAAATATGCTAGATCTCATTATCACAAACATGGGGACAAAATGCTCCTCACCGGAAGTATATCCCTCATTGGTGAGATCTGATCATAAACTAATCTCACTGGAAATCCACATGCCGCCCCCACCCCAAACAAAAAAGACCACAGTGAAGAACTTCTCTAAAGCAAACTTCACACTACTCAAGACTGGTGTGGTATCCTTCAAGGCCCCTGAGCCAGTGGAAACCACAACCCAAGCTGCTGAAGCCCTTACAAATGCCTTCTATGAACACCTCCAGGACTGCATGGATCAGGCAATCCCAAATAAAACCAAGACTCTTTCCACAAAGGGCAAACGTCCAGTCTGGTGGACCCCAGCCATTAACAAACTTTACAATAAGAGGAGAAAGCTATTACATGATAGAACAAAATCCATAAAAGGGAAGTCACCCCTGATCATTATTAGTAAAAAATACGAGCACTCATAAAATCAACTAAGGCCAATTTTGAGAGAAAAATTGCCATGGATTCAAAGGACAATCATAAGGCCTTTTTCAACTATGTTAGGAACCTGGGTGGAAACTCCCAGATATGCTCAGAATTAGTCCAAAATGATACAAAAATCACTGAACCCACAGACATTGCCAACATACTGGCAGACAGGTTCAGTGCAAACTTCACCCCCGCCTGCTCCCCTAAAGGAGAGATAACTATCCCAGTGGAGTGTAGCCTCCCAGACATCTCAAATGCGCAGGTGAAAGCTGCTCTCTCTAAAGCTAAAAACACAGCATCAATGGGACGGATGGTGTCCCCGGCTGTGTGTTACACGAGCTAAATGAGGAATTAAACCCGCACATAAGGCAGCTGTTTAATCTCAGCCTTACCACAGGATACGTGCCCAAGGAGTGGCGTACGGCAACTGTGGTCCCACTCCACAAAGGCAGTGCCTCTATGGACCCTGGTAATTACCGCCCCATAAGCTTAACAAGTCTAGTCTGCAAAGCTATGGAGAGGATCATAATGGAGCTCATAAACAAAGATATAGGGGACTTGCAGACATTGGACCCGACCCAGTTTGGCTTCGTCAAGGGCAGATCATGCCTTTTGAACTTGGTCGACTTCTTCGAAACAGTCACCAAGGCCATTGATGAGGGGAAGGCAGTCCATACAGCCTACCTTGACCTTGCAAAGGCTTTCGACACAATACCCCACTCGGGTATTGTAGAAAAACTTACCAGCTTAAATGTAAACCCATATGTCACAAGATGGGTTGCAAACTGGCTTAAGGACAGAACCCACAGGGTTAGAGTTGCTGGCGCTATGTCAGACTCCAAGCCGGTCACAAGTGGTGTCCCACAGGGCTCGGTCCTTAGCCCCCTATTGTTCGGCATCTACTTCTCAGAAGTACAGGCCAACATGGGAGGACTTCGGCTGACAAGGTTTGCAGACGACTGCAAACTGGGCGCCATAGTGGAAAGTGCATCGGACATGGATATCCTTCAGAAGGGGCTCACAGAAACAGATAGCTGGTGCCAGAGCCATGGCCTGAAGTTAAACACCAAAAAATGTATAGTCATACCCTTCGGGAAAAACAAGGTAACCCCAAGCTACCATATAGGTGGCAATCCACTAAGCACAGAAGAGGTTATCAGGGACCTGGGGACCCAGGTTGACAGTGGCCTTTCTTTTGACACTCACGTTGCTAAAGTGGTTAGAAAGACCTTCTACTTTGCCCACCTGATCATGAAGGGATTCACATCCAGATCTAGTGAGGTCATTGTTCCCCTGTACTCTTCACTTATCAGACCAATGATCGAGTACAATGCCCCATTCGGGATGCATCTCACCCGACATCTGCAGCAATTGGAGAGACCCCAAAAGTTCCTCACCAAAAGGATAAAGGGACTCCAAAATCTGTCATATGCTGCCAGATTGAAGAAACTCCAGCTCTATTCAGTCGCATACCGTCTGCTCAGAGGTGACATGTGCCTGACATACAAGGCCATGTCCAACCCGGAATTAATGGACATGCTCCACCTCAAAAAATCCAAATCCACCAAAACCACTAGAGCAAGTGACTTAAACCTTAGCACGGATATAAATAGGACGTGCTGGAGGGATAGATTTATCACTCAGAGACTCCCTATGCTGTGGAATAAAATCCCGGTCCATGTGAGGCAGAGCACCTCGCTGGCTCTGTTCAAGAGAAATCTTGACCTGTGGATGGGAGATCGTAGGTTTACCCCGGGAATCATCTCTGTGTCACTGCTGGACAGAGGCACAACAAACTAATGGGCACAGTATTTTTTCATATAAGGGGTGGCGTAAGCCACAAAACTTTGGGCTAGGCATATAAATGTCTTAGGGCAGATAGCCTAGTATAAACCTATGAACCTATGAACATTTGCATTCATTGACAGCTAAAACAAAAACTATAATACTTTGAAAATGCAAATGTTAACACAATACTACACATGCACCAGAAAACTACCTTGGCACATGTAAAATCTAAAACAAACAAAAAAAAACCCCATAAAAGACAATTTTTTGCAAGGGGAAGCCCATCTGAGCCCCCACACCCCCTGCTAATTATGTATAACAAATGTGAGAGCACACAAAATTGGGAAAAGGGAATATTCCCAAGGCCCAAGAATTGTGTAATCTCACACACCCATTGACCTTCTGTTTAGTCAACCAAAGGTAGACAACTAAACAGATTGCATGTACACCTGTATATATATATATATATATATATATATATATATATATATTTTTTTTTTTTTTACATTTGTTGACCGGGCTAGTCTAACTGGATACATGTCCATTTTCAGTAGAGGCCCTGGAAGAAAAGCTCCAAGACACTTACAAAATACAATAAAGAAGGAAATAACAGTAAAGATACATACAAAATACAGTATAAAAAGTAGTAGTAGTTAGTACAAATAAATTGTAGTTAGAACTAAAAATATATATTTTTTCCTTCAAAAAAAATAGCAAATAGTTGAACATTGTTAGAGAAATACTAACTACCATACTTCGACTGTTCATAGCAAGAACAGTAAACAGCAAGGATAATATTAATGAGAGGATGTTATATATATATATGTTTATGAATTTCATTAGCAGTTTCATGGTAAAAGGAAACTATAAGGGTTAGACTATGATGTACGGTAGTTATTCGTGAGAAGTAAGAAAGTTAGTCAGGATTAGTGCAGAAACATAACCAGTGTGTATTGAGGTATAGTTTCAGTTTCTTTTTAAAAATTGTAAGAGAAGACAGAGTTGTGAGTTCAGAGGGTAGTAAATTCCATAGCTTTCCAACAGTATTAGAGAACAGGGAGTCACCTGCTGAGTTGTTGGATCTGCAAGTGTTAAACAGAAGTTTGTTTGATGAGCGTAAATATTTTGGATTATTGTAGGGGGGTAAAGAGGCTAGAGAGTATTGGTGGGTTGATACAGGGTCTTGTGGGCTATAGTAAGCTGTAGAAATTGGAGATGGTGTAGAAATTTTAGCCAATCAAGTTGTTTTAAATTAAGGCAGTGATGAGTTCTGAAAGGAGAGTCAGTAGCAAATCTGGCAATATTATTATAGGATACTGACAGTTTGTTGAGGTTGTTTTTAGAAAGATTCATATAAATGGGTGAAGTATAGAGTAAAGTAGAGATTAGGTGAGTTCTGGCTATAGCGGTTCTGGCTACTGATGTAAGAAAGGGTTTGATTCTATAGAGAGATCCTAGTTTCTTGTTGACTGTTTTTATTGTACTGTTAATATGACTATCACAGTTGAGGTTATTGTCTATTGTTATTCCTAGGAGTTTGGTAGTAGGGTCAGGAGAAATAAGAGTACCATTGATAGATGTAAGTGTGAAATGTATGGGGGTGGACGTACGGGTTGGTGAAAAGAGTAGCAGTTTAGTTTTTTGGGGGTTTAGGAGGAGACAATGGTTTGTGAACCATTCTTCAACAGTATTAAATGCTTTCTGGGTAAGGGTCTGTAGTTCGCTTTGAGAAGTGGCAGAGCAGATAATAGTACAGTCATCTGCATATTGAATGCAGGTAGTGTGTGGAATTGCTGACTGAAGGTCATTAATAAAAATGGAAAAAAGGAGAGGACCTTATATGGAGCCCTGAGGGACACTAAGGGAGATGGGAAGGAAATTAGAAAGATTGTTGTGCCAGAGTACAGCCTGCTGTCTGTTTTCTAGGTAAGATTTGAACCAATTTATGGCTAAGGGATTAAGTGATAGAGATTTCATTATATGTAAAAGGAGTTGGTGATCAACCATGTCAAAAGCTTCGGATAAATCAATGAATACTGCAGAGGAAAGAATAGTTTTGTTACGGTTATTGTTAATACAATCTGTGAATGATAACAGGGCAGTGGTGATACTATGATAAGGTCTGAAGCCATGTTGACAGTTGGTAAGTAAGTTGTTTTGAAGGAGGTGGTTAAGAAGTTGCTTATGGATACATGGATGGAATGGAGATGGGGCAGGCAATGGCTTTAGCTCCTTTTTGAAGGTATTCAGCTGGGAGTTGGTCAGCAGAAGGTGTGGTAGGTTTTACTTTTTGGAGAAGGGAGCATATACTGGAAGTAGACACAGGTTGTAACTGAAATGATGGGGGAGGGTTTGAAGATGAAGTAGGCAGATTTGTGGTTTCTGGAGATAGTTGGCTATATATATATATATATATAGATTAGATATAGATATAACATATATATATATATATATATATATATATATATATATATATACACACACACACACACACACACACACACACACACACACACACACACACACTCAATAGTATAGTGAGACATAAACCTTCATAATTTATCTTATTTTTTTTTCTCCCAGAAAGCACTTGGTAAAGAAAATATTGCCTAAACATATTCTGACTCCCATGCCCTAAAAATATAGAACAGGAGATCAAAGTTAAAAACAACAGAGATGGAGGGAGCAAAACACCATATGTTTCAACACTGTTTCTCTGTCACTGTCTCTCTCTGTCTAAAAAGTTCAAGCAAAGCAATAATTCCTCACAAAATATTCTGATTTTTTCTTCTAAAAGGGCTCTTCCACTATAGGCCATTCATAATATAGACTTGAAAAAAATGCTGAAACAATCAGCAACAAATTACTGTGATAAACTAGAAAGCCATAGAAAATCATCTAGCCAAAGGCAGTCAATGTCTGCAGGTCAAGCCAAAGTTATAGAATAGTGAAACCCCCAGGTAATTTTATTCTTACATCCTACAGGCACCTCTACATTCCTAATATGGCCAGCTCATATTTGGATTAATAATCACAAAACAATGCTAAATGCAAGCTATTAAAATTTTCATCTTAAAGCTTACATGATGGAAACAGAAATGCACTTATATTTGATGTATGTCTTGTGCTGCTAAAGATATATTAATGTTCATATATTATATTGTCATAACTTTCATATGTTTCTAAATATCTCAAAAGCTAAGTAACACAAATATATCTGCATAATCTCACATGAAAGGTCAGAGATGGATGAACAAAATGTTGGCAACATTAAGTGGTTACTAAAATATTTTTAAGTTGTTTACAAAATCTTACAAAATTAATATTTAGTGTGTTTATTATCACTGATAAGATTCATTTTAAGATCTAGGATCTTATGAACACTACCACTGTAAAGATTTGCTTGTGATGAACAGTTTGCCATTTAAACTTGTTTTGTAGCCATTATGGCTCCAAATATATGAACATTTGTTTTTAAATGTGAGAACAAAAAGCTTGGAATGCAGTCATTGGAAATTAAAGGAAAACTCTACCCTCTCCAACAGTTTAACTCAATCCTTAGGTTTCTTTTCTCTCTATAATATGATTCCAGTATTGTATAGGTACCAGAAACCTGCTTATACTTCTTAAAACTTTTATTTCCTTGCACTAGAATTGGGATTGGGTTGGGAGGGTGGCTTAATCGCTAAGGTGTTTGCTTTACAAACAGAAGGTGCAGAGTTTGAGTCTCACAAGGGATAATTGGGTAGGCTTAAAATGGCTCACAAAGGCAGTTAGCTTAGTACTAACCTATGAATTCCTACTGCATTTATTATGAAGAATCAAAGGAAGGGAAAACCCACCTACTTTTTTAAAATCTTAACTTCTCATATACTTTGCAGAGGAATTCATCTCTGCTTGCTAGACATATGAGAGAGACAGTTAAATCTGTAGTTTACCCTGTCAAGTACTGTTGCCAATCTTAGAAGGTAATCAATCCTGCTAATGTCAGGAGCACAGCAGCTGATATAAAAAAAAAGACAGGAAGCTGTGGAACTATTTTCCATTATTTTTAATGCAGAGAGGAGGAGAATTTAACACTCCCCTTTCATAGCAAAACAAAGCAATTAGATCAGTCAGGGGCTTAAAGGCAGTTGTCACCTCTTCTGACAAATGTAAATATTCAGTAACACTATTGAAATGCTAAGCTTTAAATGTTGGTTATTTATAATAGTTTATATGTTAAGATAGCTTAAATGTGGTATCAAAAATTTATGTGACAGAGAAAAGTCACATTAAAATTGTAAAAAAAGCACTTGGAGTGATTTTGAGGCATTAAAATAACTCAGAAAACAAAGCTACAATGAAAAAAAAGCATTTTTGTATTTCTAAGGTGGAGTTTTCCTTTACGAGATCCACTCTTGAGAGTTACTTTGGAGTGAATGAAAAAGTATGTATTACAGGCTTAATGGCTGATACACAAATATCATCAGCTGAAAATTTCTTGAAGAATATGGCAATCAGCAGATAGCCTCTGACAACCAATGCAAAGGTATCTTATACCTTCGGAAACAAAAATTGCTAACATATCTGCTTTGACATTATTTAGTCACAGTCTGCACATTTCTGACCTTGTAGAAGGAGACAGACAGCTGCCGGTGTCACCTCAGTTATCTTATGCCATACATCTAGAAAAATAATACAGTATTACTTTCAACTCCTAGCCATGAGCATCAAGGCTGAAAAGAAAGAATCCTGTTATATGTCTCATCTACTGGATAAGCCTACCAGAAAACGGATGGATTCACTAAGGGCCATGGATTAAATCAGTCCCACAGTAGGAAGCAAATACAAATCTGGTTAGCAAAAGAAAATGCTGACTAAAAATCATTCAACAAAAGTATTGAGTGCTTTCATCTCATATTTAATACAGACTTCTTCAGAATACAAACAGTGCCAAACAAATCCTTAAATATCCAGTGAAACATGATTAACAAAGTGATAAAATCAAGTGGCTCAAAAATAGTATCTATAAATAGCAAGTCATCATTCACATGTACTAAAAATATAATTTATAAAACAATTAATAGAAATATCATCAATGATACCAGGGTAAACCTTGAATTTAACCGCACTTGCCACAACACTTCATTATATTTGATGAAGCTTGCCCAATTTTCACCTTGAACTGAATGAGGAATTTGCTTTAACACCACAAAAATAAATAAATAAACGTTTTGAAATGAGTATGTTTTTGCACATGCTTGCTAAGGGCAATTAGTCGGTTCCTTTACTCTTATACTATAATAATGTTCATATATTCTTTGCTTTAGTGGATGCTCAGTTTTCTTCACAAAGAAGCTATTGCATGACCAACAAGAGGTAATATATACCACCCCTTTAGTCACAGAATTGTAATATCCCGTACAACCAACAGTTTTTTGTAACCAGGAATGGACACTTATGTGGAGTCATTAATAAATCTACATTGACTGCAACTGCCACATTTAGACATTTTTCTAAAAATACCAGAAGAAACCCTAGATCTGTTATAGTTGCTCTCAAGTTTGTTCTTTAGGTTTGCATTGGCTTTTGTTAATGAACATGGGCCCTTCACCTAGTATCTGTTTAAAAGGATTGTTCTTAATAGTTAGGTCCCAGGTATATCAAACTATATTCTTCCAGGACTTGTCATTCTTATCAAAAGGCAAAATCATATCAGTTTTAAAATTAACGGCACTGTGTTTAGAAGCTTTAATTCTCACTGAATTGGGTTGCAATAGGGTGGAAAAGGCCTACCCCTCCTGTTCATAATTTCAAGTAACTAGGATACAAATCTGGTTAGTTTAAATTTGTCTGTAACTATACAGCTTATTAAGGTCAAATCCATAGACTTCAAACAGGCAGTAACCGTGGCAAGAAATAATACTACTCAAAAGAGAAATGTCAGGCCACATGATGGTATATTTGTCAGCATAAAACAGAGGTCTCAGGCAGTTAGAGGAGCCTGTAAAATAGCTAAAGGTAAAGAATTCTGATCAGAAAAGTGTATCTACGTCCTTCAACTACTGAGATTGTCAGGAGAAACAAAGAATAGCTTAACATTTTTTAAACAAGGGGGACAAGTATTCTAGAAAATGTAGCATGAACTGGAAAAGTGATGTGATATTCAAACTGACTAGACTGAAAAGTTTCTCTGCATACACTGATTCCATGTTGAAATTAAAAAAATATACACAGAAAGGCAGAATCTGAAAAGTGGGCAGTAAACAACCTTATCATTGTGACAAGGCTGTAAGAAGAAGTTGAAATTGCAGTCATCTAGGCTGTTGTTGTCAAAAGTTATTACTGTGTAAGCCAAACTGGCACAGTTTCTTTTAGCCATTCTTTAACATTTGCACCCACAAATATCACAATCTGTTGACCCTTTAATTGGTAGATCCCTCTAGAATTCATCTACCAGACTATTGCCTCTTAGCTTTAAACATTCTTTTATAATTCCTCTTCCAACCCAAAGCTGCCTCAACTTACAGATCCATTGCAAACCTTTGTGCAAAATAGCAAAAAAAAAGCTTCTCTACAAGCAAATACTGGATTATATTCAAAATATAGATTTCACAGATATGTCAAGGCTATTGGGTCTTATGACCATTTACATCTTGCCAGTACCCTTCTTCAGGCTGCACCTCCTTTTTTCCAAGAGGGCTGTACCAGTTGATCCCAGAGCAAACTTGAGAAAATCTATTTAGTCATCTAGGTTATGCCTGAAGTGGGATAGAGTGTCACACTGTTTAGCATGTAGGACACATTTATTCCAAAGGTTAGGGAGGCAATGGGTTACATCTGTCCCTTCCTTACATTTTATCTATCTATTGGTCAAGATTTAGGTCCCTGGTTCTAGTATTAGTGGAGACGTGACTTTCTCACATAAACACCATAATTTTCCCTCAAAGTATTTTACCCAGACTGCTATTTTCACTGTTATGTCACAAATTTTCTCCAAAATTTACAATTATCTACTAACTGGAGCCATTTGAGGTTGCAAATCATAAGCTACTGCTAAATAAATTATTGAACTATAGCTTCACCCTAAATATAACAAAATGTTTTAAAAGTTACTTATTTAAAAATCATTCGGTATTACCTCATGCCTCATAAAACTTATTTTCACATTCAGTTTACACATTTTACTGAAGTTCCTCAGGGGTCTGTCTTATCTCCTCTGCTCTTTTACCTGTAAATAAATAATTTACCTTGGAACTTGTCAGAGCTAATTATCACCATGTATACAAATGATTTTGCCTTTATTAATGCCATAAAGCTATTTCTCAACAGACATTGACATTAACATTATAAAATCAGTTTGCCTCCATTTGAAATTTGCTCACCAACAATGACCTCTGTACCTATTTCAGTAAATCCACTGTCATGGTTTTCAGAACTTCTAGGATATGAGGGATATCTTCCCTATTTATGAAACAACAAAAATATCTAGGGATTTTGTTAGACTATTCACTCTCTTTTCACAATCATACTGACAACACTACAACTAAAAGAAGCTTACGTCATATCCAATCTACTTATGAAGCATGTTGGCCATTGTAATTATTTTCTTAATCCCAAGTCTAGAATATGCCTCACCCATTATAGCCAATCTATCAAGTCATAATATGACATTACTTCAGACCACTGAAACATTTCTCATCATACAGAACACCACTGTACTTCTATTCAGATAGCAAAATGGTTCACTATGACATCCAGATCTATCTACCTGCTTAATACTTTTACTTTCAAACTACTCTGGGATAGGTACTGTCCTCATGTCAATACCATAGAGAATTATGATTGTCTCACCAATCATAACCCACTAATTATGTGTTCGAGTCATTGATGCCAAGAAATTCACCTCAAGCATGAAGAGAGGGTGCCAGACCATCATACGATGCACATACACACACACACACACACTCACAATGACATGTGCACCATGCACCTACAAAACATTTGGAGGATCCTCAGTTCACCTACAACATGTCTGTAGGATATGGAAGGAAACATCATCTGGTAAAAATCCATGCAGTTACAGGATGGATGTGTAGACTCCACATAGAAGACACCCAAACTGAAAACCAAACTGGGGACCATGCACTGTGAAGCAGCAATGCTAAATGCTTTTCTGCCCCGCAATGCATTTGAAACTGTAATGTGATCATGAATTCCTCAGGAGATAACTTTTTTACTGCAGCAGATCTCAGATCTGTGTCTCAGTGAACAAGATCATACAAACAAATCAAGTACTTTATTTGGACTCTTGACAGTGACTGCTTGGTGCAGTGAAAAGTTAGTTGTCATGACAACACAGAAGCATGCCTCTCTTCCCACCTCTGATTTGTAGATGCTTCCTTGAGAGACATCTTGTGAAGTCTGTAGGGCAGAAAAATGTTCTGATTGGAGATTTTTTTTAATTAAAAGCTTTATTCTTTGAACTGATAATACACAAACCTTCTGAATCCCCACCTGACTTTAATAAGAAGGTAAGCATCTGCTTACATTCACTTATAATGCTAGGATGTACTTCCATGAGCTGGATGAATCAGGTGAGGTTAAAGAACAGATGAAGATCTTCCAACTTTCACCAAGGAAAGAAGTGGACATAATGTCTCCCCTTGCTACTTCAGCTGATGTTCTAGTACATGCAAGACTGCATACTAGCAGACTGCTACTCTGTTGTAGAAGGTAGTAGTAGTCCACAAAAACTGATAGGCCAAAAAAGAGCCATAAAAATGATAGAGTGGACTATTGAGGATAAGAAAGAAATTATGTATTGTCACTATTATGCAAGAATCCCAGAATTTCCAGACAGAAAATATACAAAAAGATGAAGTGAGAAATTAGAGGGAAGGGAAACACTACTCCAAGAAAAAATGTCAAAAGCTTCAAATGGAAATTTACATTTATTAATACAACAGATTTATGAAATATATTATATAGACTAAGAAACCCTAGGATGTTTAGAAAAAGAAGTGCAAAAATATAAAGAACAAAATCTAGAGATTTTTGAAAGGTATAAAAAAGAAAAACATACATGGGAAAGAAAAAGAGATCTGATATGGTACAATATTTATGCAAAGGAGAAAGTCAAAATCAATAAAAAGGCAGCCCCAAAGATATTCAAATAGAAATACAGGCAAAGGCATCCAGATATGGAAAATTTCACAATAAAAAAATTAAGATCACAAGGAAGGAACATAAAACTGAAGATTAGTAAAGTAGAAGTTAAAAAAATAGAAGCTGAAGATATGGAATACCCTTGAAGTAAAGGATTTAGTATGGAAAGTCCTACACAGGTTACATCACAGCATGATGGAACAATGAGTCCCCCATGTAAGGAGAAACAAGAGGAGCGGGAAACATCTGACGAAATATGGACATGGGAAAGAAAAATATTTAATATGGTGCAATATTTATGCAAAGCAGAAATCAAAACTAATCAATACAAAAAGAACAGCACCAAAGATATTTGAAGAGAAATACAGGCAAAGGCATTGGATATAGAACATTTTACAATACAAAAAATAAGAAAACAAAGAGGAAAAATAGCAGAGGATTAGTAATGAAGAAATTAAAAAATAGAACCAGAGGTTATGGATTACTTGTGAAGTGAATGATTTAGTTTAGAAGATCAAACTCTGATAACACCACAGCAGGATAGCGCAATGGATTCCCACATTAAGGAGAAAGAAGTGGAGCGGGAAACATTTGATCAGTTGCCATATGAAGGTACTTTGGAGCCTTTTCATAGAAACCAGTACAAAATTTCAGTTGAAGTTGCACAGTAAGAGAAGGAACAGGAAACTGCGGCAACTCTGACACAGTCAACGTTGTGCAGTGACAGGCCAGTGAGTTCCACTACGAAAGAGTAACGGATGACATAGGATGAAACTGAATAGAATGTAACATAGGAAAACACTCCGGAGCTTTCTGTAGAATGCCTGCAGGTAATGAAGAACAAAGAATGTGCCCTCAGTTTGGAAAAAAATTATCTCAGAGAATAGTTGCTTGATTTAATGGAGATGGACAAACATACTAAGATCAGTGAAAGAAATAGACTACAGAAAGTCAATAAAACCCCAAAAGTTAGAAGTTTAATAAAGCAAATGAACACAGTAATTAGGACTGTTAATAGAAATGCATGGAATATAACAGAAATAAACAGGATATGTCACTATGCAGCTAAATTAATAACAGATAAAGTCTTACAACAAAAACACAAGGCAGTAAGGGAAAGGAAGGGGAGAATGCAAATGCCATCATGGAAGTATTGAAAAGAGAAAACTAAAACGCAAGACAAGAAGTGTCTGTCAGAAGTGTAGAGGAGAGGGAACAGATCACCAAAAATACTCAAAAGATAGATGTGATAAAAGTAATGTGCAGTACAAGAACAGATCAGAATCTTCTTCTTCTTTTGGCATTTTCCCGGTTAGGGGTCGCCACAGCGGATCACCTGTCCGCTCATGATTGGCACTGGAGTTTTACAGTATCGAGTTGTCAGCCCAGCACCCAACCTTCCACATAAGGGCCACACACGCACACACTCACACCTAGGGCCAATTTAGAGTGTCCAATCCACCTACTATCATGCGTTACTACAAGTAATGAACTAAAAATACTAGCACAAACAGAAACCTTAAAAGATATGCAGATAAATATAAAGTACAAAGTAAGCAATTTATTGATGACCCAAACATTTTTATAAAGAATTGGGAAACAAAGCAAAAGGAATTGAAATATCAAAAATAGAACTCCCTAGGAATTGCAGGAGTCAATTTCTGGCACATTGCGGGTGCTGACAACATCAAAGATTGAAACAATACTAATTTCATGAACTTTAATCATACTTTGACTTAAGAATGGAGTTGATTCTAGTCATGGTATTAGAAACCAAAAAAAAACTTAGAGAAATTAAAAGCAGAGAAGTGTGAAGGTGTCTTCTTTACCCAAAGATAGTTTTGATTTGCTTCTCTTAAAATGTGTGGTTTTCTGGCAAATCACCAAGGACTTGAAATTAATAAATAATGACATACACTTGAGTTTCAGACATCATAACCTTCAGAGATGACATACATTTTGTTATTCTAGTGATTTTCTAAGTTTATAAGAGAAATATTTAAAAATCTGCCCCTATTTTGGGCCTTCGTCCTGCCATTATTTTATGCTTTGTCCAAATTTCTTGCAGAAACAGATTGAGTTTTATGTCATTATAATTAATAATACTCTACATGAGGAATCAGGAGAGGGAATCAAACATTCTTCCTTCTCCATGTGTGGACCTGTACTGAGACAAAAAGAACCTAGAAGTAGTGGCTCAGTGGCTGGTGATATCTCAGCCAAGGTGTTAGCGAAGATTCAGTTGATGTCAATGGTCTGATGAGTGATGCTTTTCTGAGTAGCAGTAATGAAACCTAAGTTAACAGTGGTCATATCTCATTTACCAACAATGTCCAGTGGGAGACATGCCAATTAGTTAATAATAAAAGCACCATAGCCAGTAATAATATTATGCACATAATGGAGAATCAGGAGGCAGAGACTGGATTTAGGGAAATTATTTTATTGACAAACAGGAGGTTTTCTCATGTTGGTTCTACAAAGAAAAATAAAACGTAAAGTAATAACTCCTAATAATGTTCATCATCATCAGCCCCTCCTTTTCCCATTTTTTCTACATGGGGTCAGGGTATCATGTTAACTTTCGCCAACTCTCTCAGTTTAGTGTCACACTCCTGCCTTCTTCAACACTGACTGTTGCAGATCTTCTTACTTACAATCCATCCACCTCTTTGCATCCTCACTTCCTCTTATCTTCTTCCTGTCTGTCCCCAATCTTTCTCACCAGATTGTATTCTGATTTTCTAGACAGGTCTCCAAACTACCATAATCTGTTCTCTTTGATCTTTTCTGCAATTAGAGCTACCTTGGTTTCTGCTCTTATGTCCCGATTTCTTCATCTGTCCCACAATGTGCATCCTACCACCCTTCTCAGGTACTTCATTCCATCACCTCTAGCTTCTTCAACTGTTCTGCCTTTACTGCCCAGGTTTCTGTACCACACAGTAGTACTGGTCACACCACTGTCTTGTACAACTTACTTTTCAGCTTCTTTGGCATTCTTCTTTTATACACTACACCAGACACTCTATACCAGTTGGCTGCAGCCCCTCTGATTCTATCTTTGACCTTTTCATTCAGACTTCCTTTCTCCTCAACCACCCCTCCCAGATACTTGAAGCTGTTTACCTGTTCCACTATCTTCCCTTCTATCTCTATTCTCAGCTTCTTCTGATTTTCCCAGTTTGCTCCATTACCACCATCTTATCTGTGCTTAGTTTCATCACATGTGCCATCAGATTTGCATTCCATTCTCCTATCCTTTGCTGAAGTTCTAGCTCAGCGTCTACCTGTAATGCCACATCGTCTGCATACACCAACTAAGTTGATCTGCCTTTTCCGATCTTTGCTAATATAGTCCATCACCAGTATGAACAGCAGTGAGCTCAGAGCTGAACCCTGATGTACACCCACTCCCACTGGGAACCCCTCTGTGAAGCTGAACACTGTTCATACTTGAGTCATTGGGTCCTTGTATGTAGCCTGCACTAATTCTACCAATGTTTCTGGGACTTCAAACCAGTGCAGTACTGTCCAGATCAGCTTTCTTGAGACCTTGTCATATGCTTTCTCCAAGTCTTGGAATGTCCAGTTGGACTCTCTCCTCATCTCTAGCTTCTTCTAAAGTATCTGTCTCATTGCAAACATCAGGTCATTTGTGTTGCATCCTGATTTGAATCCAAACTGCTCATCTCCCATCTTACATTCTACTACTCTGCACATCCATTTATCAGTCACCCTCTCCAGAACGTTCATGCAATGTGGTAGGAGTTTGATGCCTCTGTACTGCCCACAGCTGTGGATGCCCCCTTTATTCTTATACACTGGCACCAGTATGCTTATTCTCCAGTCATATGAGATACACCTTTCTCTCCACCCTGCTATGAGTACCCTCAGGAGCCATTTCTCCCCTATCTCACCCAGCATCTTTATCATATCTGCTGTGACCTCATCTGAGTCTGCTGTTTCCCTGACTTCACTTCCTTAGTGCTGCTCTTACTTCTTCTAGGGTGGGCTCCTCTTCTTCTCTCATCATAGGCTGTTTCTGGGGCAGTACAGCTTCTGTGGGGTTTTCTTCATTCAGAAGCTGCTGGAAATACTCCTTCCATCTGCCTTTGATGTCCTGTGAACTGGTGAGCAGGTTGTTGCTGGCATCCCTTATGAAGGGTGTCTGATTATCTTCTTTATCTTTCCGTCTTTGCTTTGCAACCTGATATAGTTTCTTTGTGCCCCTTATTAAGTCACTTTCCAGAAGTTGGTAGAGTGCCTCTGATGCCCTATTCTTTGCTATTGCAACTTCTTTCTTAGCTTCTTTGTTAGCCAACCAGTAGTCCTTCATAGCCTGGTTAGTTTTTTCTATCTCCCACTTCTTCCTGCACTCCTCCTTTTTTTTTGATGACTTCCTGGACTTCCACATTCCACCACCAGCTTTCCTTATGTACCTTATTTCCATACCTGGCTCGGCCACATACCTGTTCTGTAGTCCTAACACAAACTGTTTTTAGGTGCTGCCATTCTTGTTCAATTCCACCTGTTTCCTCCTCTTCTTGGGGTGCTAGAGCCATGAGTAATTCCTTGAATGGTTGTACTTTCTCTCCAGTCAACTTCCAGGTCTTCAGCCTGGTCTCTGTTGACCTTAGAGTCTTCTCTGACCATTGCTTACAGCTGATTGTGGCAACTAGTGGTATACGCTGTGGGCCAACTGTTTCACTTGAGATGACTCATGGATTCTACCCCAGTGCCTTTTCCATACTAGGAGGAAGTCTATCTAAGTTGCATGTTGGCTAGTCTTTATATGATCTTGTGACTGGCAGGGCTAGCAACTCAACGGTGTAAAATATGGCTCTAGGTGATTCTGTCATGTTGACTAATGTCCACAAAATGGGCATGGGTAGTTACCGGTGATAAGTGGGTTGAGGACCCAACCTACTCTGACCTATGCCAGGGACCCTTGCTAATGGTAGGAGGGATATATGTGCCCCTATTGGCCAGTGTGTGCCTGCCATAAAGCCCAGCGGCCCTGGGTCAATAAGCTACTGGCCAGCTGGTGTCTAGTTGCCAGGCCTGGGTTACCTGGGATAGCTCTGTTGAGCGAAAGCTGGACGTAAAACCAACAAACCTGCCAAACATGAACTGAGAATTGTTACACTTAATGTAGGTTCACTGACAGAACGCAGCTTGGAAGTGGATGACATGATGATACGGAGGAGACTGGACATCCTATGTATCCTAATAATGTTGTCTCTAGAAAATGCAGGCACTTTGACAGAGGATTTGAAATGACACTAAGAAACAGTGTGTGACATGTCAGTGGAGGCAATACTGTGTTTGGAAGTGCCAGAGGAAGGACTATTGAGTAAGATGCAGGTCTGCTACTACATAAGGACTCACTGGTGTTTGCTATCTTTGCACAGCTTGACTTTTAACGGTCAGGACTTGGGTAGCAAGCTGACAGCTGAACTCTGTCCTTACATTTATACTTTAGTAGACATGACAGGCCTGAGAAACCTAACAATAAAGGAGTGATGAAGATGAAGATGATAATGACAAGGTACTGTGCACAGCAAAGACATTTCAAATGTCTCCAGCTTGTACCTCCATGTCTCGCACAATGCTCAGAGGAAGGAATGTTTCTAGATGTTCTTATATCTGGTAGTTTAGGTAAAATGTTTTGCAAAGCTAGTACCCTGAAATGATGTGTTTTAGTGTTAGATGAAACAGCAGAAAAAAAAATATCACAGGCATCCAACTAAAGCACTGCCACCTTAAGAAAGTCTGACATGCTTAAAATGGGGAAACACAGAAAAATACAAGGAGGAAATAAAATGATTACACTGATAAGAAATACATGCATCAACTACTTTCATAAACTGCTCAGAATGGGAAAAATAATGGTTTAGCTAGGAGGGAATTAAAACGTTAAAATGTAAAGTATTAATTGACTTCAGACTTCTTCAATAGTTATGGATGAACAAAGATGTGCAAAAGACTGCTCTAACTAATGACAGCCAGTTAAGGCAAACAGAGCCAAGCACAGCTATTCAGAATGAGTTTTTATTTATTTATTTTTATTTATTTATTTATTTAAATTTGTTGACCGGGAGTGTCCGACTGGACGTGGGTCCATTTTCAGCGGAGGCCCGGGGAGAAAAGCTCCACAAAACATGAGTTTTAAAACATATAGAGGGGTTTCATATATTCTCTCTAGCGATTTCCTTATAAGGAGACCCTAATTATATCTTTGAAAGGGGTGAAAGAGGTAGATCGGAAAGAATGAAAATAGGGAGACACAACAATATGGGGCACACAGAAGGAACACATCAAGAGAGTTATGCTTGATGAGGTGGGATAGGAGATTTGCTATAGTTTGGTAGGGGATAGACCCTCCCTATTTTTCAGATTTTTTTATGCAAGAGGGAAGATTGGGAAGGAAGTAGATAGAGGGTATATGAGACTGGATTAGGGAAGGAGGTACACTCTCAGAACTTATGTTTTCAGTTATCTCTTTCTTCCCTATCACACCACCAAAATTTGCCATCTACCTGAGAAAAAAAATATTTTGCTTCTACTTAGGGTATATATTACCTTTGCAAACATTTTCAAGTAAAAATCCTAAGTGTTTTAGACTTTGTTAAATATTTGGAAATCATACATACGTCCTCCGATTGATTGCTTCCTTGTGAATTGCTTATACAATCTTTCTTACCAGTCTTTTCTAACCTCATCTGATTTATTCCTGTAGTTATCATGCAATATCTTATATACCCTACTAATTAGGCCTTTTTTAACAGCAGCTTATTTTCTACATTCATAGGTTCATAGGAGGTTACTAAGCTAACGGCTCTAGAGTCCTTACAAGCATAGCCATATTTATCCCAAATTGTCCCACTTGTCAGTGGTTAGGGGAGTGACGTTTGCAGAGGTAAGGGTCTATGGTAGTTAATACTGACTTTCTCTATCCAGGAGGGATATGGGCACAACAAGAGGACTGAATTTGTGGTCACCCATCCATTGTTCTAGATTGCGTTTGAAGGGGGTCAGGGATGGGCTGTGTTTCATGTGAATTGCAAGCTTGTTCCAGAAAAGTGGCAGTCTCTGCAAGATGTATCTGTCTCTCCATCATGACCTGTTCATGTCAGAGGCTAGGTTAAGATCACTGGAGAGAGTGACTGTCCTGCACTGTGATTTACGAATGTGTAGCATTTCCATCTGGGTTGAGTCAGAGACTGCCCTGTAAGCCAGACCCAGGTCACTCCTTAACAACCTGTCTAAGACTTGCTTTGTGTACCCTACAATTTATTGGTGAGAAACCTCTGTGGTCTCTCCAATTGTTGCAGGTATCTGGTGAGGTACATGCAAAATGGAGCATTGCACTCAATTACTGGTCTGATGAGGGGCAAGTATAATGGATTTATAACATCCTTAGATCTAGATGCAATACCTTTAATTATAAGATGTACCAGATAGAAGGATTTCCTTACTACTGTGGATACATAGAATCATAGGAGGTTACTAGGCTAATGGCCCTGGGGTCCTTACAAGCCTAGCCAAAAGTTTATCCCCAAAAAAGAAACCTCAGTCAGCACCTGTCACCCCTGTCAATGAGGGACACAGGTGGAACCCCTGGAACAAATTTGTATTTTCCCATCCACTCATCAAGGTTGTGCTTGAAGAGGGTCAGCAAGCTACTCTGACATATATGGGAAGGCTACTCCAGAGACTGGGCAGCCTCTGGGAGGCAAACCTGCTTCTTCAGCAGATTTTGTTGATATCCCATATTAGATTTAGGCCTTTTGAGAAGGTAATGCAAGAGGAGTTAGACTTAAGGATATGGAGCATCTCTAGTAGGGCAGGGTCCAGTATTGGCTTGTAGGCAAGACAAACATCACCTCTAAGCAATCTATACGAAACCGAGTAGAGTGACAGTGATTTCAGCTTGTCCGCATAGGACAGGTGTTGGGGACCATGGATTCTCTTTGTGAGGTATTTCTGTGGCCTTTCCAGTTGGTGTAGGTGTTTGGAGAGGTACATACCAAATGGGGCATTATACTCAATTATTGGCTTAATGAGGGAGGAGCACAGAGAGTCCTTTTTTCTGGATGCAATCCCTTTACTTATGACATCAACCAAGTAAAAGGCTTTTCTGACCACTGCCGCTATATGATTGTTGTCAACCTGAGTACCCAGATCTCTCACTTCAGGTTGTGTGCTTAGGTTGCAGTTGATGTGGTAATCATTAGGGGCCATATTTTTGCTGAATGGTATGATAATACATTTTTTTGTGTTTAACTTAAGACCATGACTTTGGCACCAGTCAATTGTTGCTGTGAGACCCTCTAGCAATATGCTAACATCATTTGGGGAATCAATGACAGCACCCAACTTACAGTCATCTGTAAACTTGGTCAGCCACAGGCCCTTTGTCTTTGCCGGGACCTCTGAGAAGTAGCTGCCAAACAATAGGGGTCCCAAGATAGATCCCTGGGGAGTACCTTCAATGACATGTCTGCTGTCAGAGGTGGAGGCACTTATTTTTGATCTTGTGGTCAAAGTTCAGATTGCTATCAACCTAAGTACCCAGATCATGTACCAGTGGGTCTACACTTGGGGGGGGGGGTGCTGTCTATAATGTAATTAGCAGGGATGTTAGTTTTCCCTAAGGGAATGATAATGCATTTTTTGCATTTAGCTTTAGTCCATGGCTTTGGCACCAATCATCTGTTTGTGCTAACCCTGTCTGCACTATATTAACATCCTTTGGGAACTCTGTGATTGTTCCTAATTTGTAATCATTAGTGAACTTGGCCAGCTACAGTCTGTCCAAGTTTGCCTGGACCTCTGAGAAATAAATTCAGTAAGAGGCCCAGCAAATAACTCTGTGGTATAGTGACTGGTCTTTTGCTAGAGGTGAAGTCACCCACTTTGACAGTATGTACCTTGTCGGTGAGCCAGTTGGCTACCCATCAGGTAATGTAGAGGTTCATTCCCAATTGGGAGAGTTTCTCTATAATAACTGAGTGGGGGGATTGTGTCAAATACCTTTGCTAGGCAAGATAGGTAGTATGCACTGTCTTTTCCTTGTCCAGGGCCTTGATGACTTTCTCGAATAAGTTAATCATGTTTAACAGGCATGCTCTACATTTAGCAAATCTGAACTGTTTTTTGTCCAGAGTTTGGAGATTACCTATGTCCTTGTTAATAAAGTCCATAATGCTTCTTTCCATGGCCTTACAGATGAAGCTATCTAAGTTTACGGGCCTATAATTCTTGGGTCAGTTGATGGTCCCCCTTTGTGCAGAGGAATTACTGTTGCTGACCTCCATTCTACTGGAACATATCCAGTTCTCAGGCTGTGGCCATTACCTCTGGTTGGTACTATCATGTTACAACCAGTTCAGGCAACCTGGGATGTTGTCTGGTCCCACTGATGCCATGTTATAGAGGTAAAGGTGCTCCAAATCTGTCAGCTAGAAGATTGGCCATTACCTCCGGTTGGTACTATCCACAACCAGTTCAGTGCATAGCTGGGTATACATTTTTAGATTTTGGACGTAGTTAAAGAATGCCTTGTGATTATCCTTAGCTGGGGAGGCTATTTTCTTTTCGTAATTAGAGTTGAAGTACTTGACAAAATCTCTAATTTGTTTGTTTAAACTAGAGAGAGATTCCCTCCTCTGCTGAACCAGTTCCCTCTTGTTTCTGGACATTATTTTGTTTTCTCTTGTATAGCCTGTTTATAACAGGGGTCCACCAGGGTGGCTTATTTTTTTTGTAAGACCTGGTTTTAATCCAGTCAGGTGCAGCCGATTCTATACAACTGCTCAAGTGGTTATACAGGGCATTGGTGTACACCTCTGCATTGGGTCTGTGTTATCTGCATTCAAGGGAGCTTTGAAACTTCTTATACCATCACTTAGTAGGATGTAATTTGTCTTTGAAAAATTCTTAAGCATTTTTGAGCTTGTTGGGGTATCTGGTCTTATAATTACATTGAACTAGGCGGACTTATGGTCCGATATTACCAGGGGAGGACATCATATGGGGGGGGTGCAATGCTCTCCTATGTTAGTAAGTACTATATCCAGGACATTTTAGACTCTTTTGGGTGTGCTGACTAGCTGTCCCACACCATTTGCATTGACAAAGTCCAAGAACCTCTGAGCCAGCATGCTTGTGGTCATGTAGGTTTCCCAGTCGATGGTAGAATAATTAAAATCATCCATTAGTAAGATGTTGGGCTGTATGGCAAGTGACTCCATTAAGTCCAGGTATGTGGTATGCTTTTCATGTTTCATGGTGGGGGACTGGTAGCTAGTGATAATGTGGTAGGGTGCTTTGCCTATAGTTAATTGGACATGGAGTAGCTCAAGAAAGTCATACATTTTTACCAGTCTCAAGGTGTACATATCCTTAATGAAGATGGATACGCCACCTCTTCTGGTTCTTTCACACTCAGTTTGTGGTCTGAACATATGGAAGGCATTGTAGCCCTGCATGGCTGGAGTGCTTTCTGCACCTTTGAACCATGTCTCGGTGACTGCACAGACATCAGCATCTTCCAAAGTGAGGAGTGCAGTTTCTTGTTTAGATGCCTAGCAATAAGCAGCAGTACCTTGAGTTTATCTAGAAGGATTTTATTATATTGGGAGGTTGGTTATTTTGACACTGCCTAAAAAAGCACAGTAGGGGTGGCTAATGCCTTTGCCAGTATCTGAAAGCCTAGACGAGACAGGTGCAGTCCATCTCTGGCAAAGTAACATGGCCTGTCGACCATGTCTTCCCAGGCTGACAGATATTGGATCCCCTTGGATTGACATTAGAAGCTAAGCCAATTGTTAAAGTAAATAATTTTTTGTTTGCATTGCGACATCATCCTTGGAGAAGGTAGAGTGATGCTGAAGGCTAGGCTCATACCTGTCTGTGATACATAATCTGAGAGCTCAGTCATGTATCTCTTCATATAGTCCAGTGAGATACGCCTCAAGTCATTCACTCCCACATGGACTATGATAGAGTCATACTGGTACTTGCGGTTGAGTTACTTGAGTGCTTGAGTGATTTGATGGATCCTGGCACCTGACAGGCAGCTAACCATAACCCGCTCCTTATCCATTCTGGTGAGGGGAACATCCACATGTCTCACAATGGAGTCAGTTATGACCAATATATTAGGCTTTATGGTGTTACGCCTTTCGGGCATATTTGTTTTGACACTGGTGTGTGTGTGTGTGTGTGTGTGTGTGTGTGTGTGTGTGTGTGTGTGTGTGTGTGTGTGTGTGTGTGTGTTTTACTATGTGTTGTGGTTGTTTTTTGCATTATTATGTGTGTAAATGGTTTCCATTTTGGAGGCATCTGATCTTTTAGTAAGATACTAATGAGTACTGCTGCATATGCGGGTTTATGTTTTGTGTCCATATTTTCAGTGGAAAGTTTGTGTGCTGACAATCTCTTCAGCATTCACTTTGTCCTTATGTGAGAGTCTTGCCACCAATTTCATAGTGTAACTACATCTCTCACATAAAGAATTTGTTTGTTTCAGGAGTAAGTGGTTGTCAGTATACACGAGACAATTGCTACTTTGCCTCAGGCTGCCCATGTCTATCAGGCTGCCCACAGAGATGATGGAAAATTGTCCATCCATGATAGCAGACTATAACTGTATGTTTTATTAGGGAAGAGAATGGGTTAATTTGACTGGACTGTGCTGATAGTGCTGAGACTACAAGTGGGACCTAAACTTTGTATAGGCTAAGGTTGATCAATAAGGCAATGCTGCTCAGAGCACAACTGAGTTTCTCCTAGAGCAGCAGAAAAGCTTAGATGGGTTTCACTGACAGTTTTTAGGGAAAAACTGAACTTCTAGGCTTTTGTATCTCTACAAAGGTACTGCTAACCACTGCTGCATGAAGTGTAGCACCATGCAAATGCGAGGCTTAAATATAAGCAAACAGAAACAAGTTTTAAGCTAACTACCAATCAGGAAAGCACACAATAAGCCTTCCACCAGCAACCCCCAACTCAGACAGGTTAGATCAGCACACTTCTGCTACAAGGGTGCAGAAAAACACCTTTTTAATATAGAATAGCTGGTTTGGAGCCCAAGTGTAACAAGACCGCAAAACTACCAACAAAGCCCTACAACTAACAGATACAATGCAATTAATTACTTAAAGCAGCAGCAGACAATACATTTTTTAAACTGCTAAAGTGCAGCCAGAGTATATAAAAGAGATGCAAGATGATACTTGGAGCCCTTTTGTGTGCTTCTCAGCTCAGACAGACCAGGTATATACCTACTGCCACTAGATACAGATACAGAAGTGTACTTTAAATACCTTATAAAAATGTGGTTATCAATAACAGTCTTCACTTTTTATAAATGAGCCAAGAGCCACTCAATTGTACCGAATTTATAGAGAGATTAATAACAAGATAAGCTGATTAATAAGCCGTCTAGCCAATAAAACTATATGTAGAAATCCCAAGTGTTTCCTCAACTTAAAAAAACTAGGCTATCTCCCAGTGCACTAGAAGAAAAATCCACTGACCTCTTGATGTAAAAACAAGTATTTGCTAGAGTGTAAAAATACAGTACTTTATTCAACAACTACCTAGATAATAAATTCAGAGGAAGCAAATCAGCAGAACAGACAATGAGAAGCAAAATGTACTATTTCAGTATAAGCACAAGAAAAGGCAAATAATTCAAGATACCAAAAGCAGTGTAGAAAGGGAATAGCTTATTAAGCTAAATGTACAGTAGGGGTGGACAGCCTAAAATCATCACGTTTAAAAAGCAGATCAACGAAGGGGACAGTGGATGAGAAATGATAGCACAGAATCACAAGCAGTGCTTTAGTTTATGCAGGTTTGAAATCTTTTTAGAAAAAGACAAAGGTCCAGAAATTCACTGTGTATTTAAGTATCATTCAAACAATTTAAGGATCACTGTTACTTAATGCTTTGATCTGGGAAGAAGTTTCTTTGCCAAGATGTGTGACTTTAGTGTAATGCACTGGAGAGGACAAGCAAATGGAAAACTTATTATTTTTGTTATGACAACTCTGTCTTATAAAAAAATTAACTTAATGCTTTGCTAAGTTACTGGTTAAATAAGCTATAACACAGTAATCATTTGATGTGCAGTTGTTTGCACACCAGAGGTGATTAGAAGGAAGCTGGTCTGCCTTCTCTCTTGGAGATCTGCAGAAATGAGCTGAGGAGAATAAAGTAGAAATTTCCATCAGAGCTGCATCCTTTAATGCCAAAGGTGACCCACAGATTGTGATATTTGACTTTATAAATGTATTGCTGGCTGCAAGGTTCCTTAATTTGTGACAAAACTGTTAAGATATTTCTACTGCAGGCATTTTCTCTTGCATTACTTTTTCCCCTAGAAAAAATAGATTTATAAATATTACTTAGCTATGTAAGTGTGGGAGTTCTGCAGCCTGGGGAATATGCATAAATTGGCATTTATACTATTTATGCACTATGGAATGAGTTAAATTGCCATTTAGCAAGAACTACGCTATGATTGTGATAACTTATATCATCCTAATGTCTCCTGAAATATTGAATACAGTGCAAATGCTAGAAAATTGCAAAAATATGTTCTTATAATTTGCTTCATTTAATATAAATCATCAACAGATTGCTGCATATTGATTTTATGTATCTGAAGTATTTCATATTGACCTGCTGCCTTTTGCATTAACATGCATCTCTGTGTACTTTTACTGTATTTTAACATATAACAAATATAGAACATAAAGGGTGGTGAAGTCAGTCTTTGCAAGCAGATGTCTAAGATGACACTGATACAAAAAACAAAAAGGATTTCAGTGCTGTAGGTCTATCACTCAGTGATAAATGCTATATGTAGTATAAAGTTTGAATAGTATGCAGAGATGGATTTTTTCAGATGAGGAATATTCTATGTAATTCATTTTCATTAATTTATTTTTTTAAAACAAAATTCCCCTTGCAGATATTATAAAGGGAAATTCCAATAGTCAGCTAGCTACTTCCTTAGAAATGCTATGAAGAGCAGACTCACAGAATTACTTAACCATGCCTGGAAAATGTACACTGCAGTGAAATGCTTCCAGCTGGTATAATGAAGAAAGATGAAAAGAAATGGATTAAGTCCCATATGAACAAAGCGGAAAAAAAATCTAAAATTGGGGTATACGTGTGCAGGGAAGGTTTACTTACCTCCAGAACATGCAAACAAGTCTTTTCACTAGAGTAAGGGCACTATTTTACATTTACTAGCTGGATGTAGAAGGTTGTACTAGCTAATGGCTGCACGAAGGTAATGATCTTGGTCTTTGTGAGGAAGGTGGACAGCATCTGTTGATAGACTGCAGACGGCTATGGGTAGAGGTTGTACCACCTATGACTTTTATACTGTCGGTCAAATGTTCCCTGTCTCGGGTAGGATGCAGTCTTGCAGACACTATATAAATCAATGTGTGGGAAAGATGTTCAGTTTGGTCTGTTAGATCTTCTTTGTACATATTCTTTGTCAGATTTTCTGTGTTTATTCATAAATTTAAACCATTGTTAATTATATACTGAACATTATTTTGTTAAATTATGACTGAGAAAATAACTGGTCATTGTTTGATGATCAGTGTTCTACCCGCAAGTAATAAGGCCCAACAGGGTGTCTGTTACTGTGGAAATAATGCCTGCCCAGGGGACTTCTGAGGCCCAGCAACGTGGGCACTGTGGAGGGCATTATTGTGCTTAGAGAATGGGCTGTCTCTAAAATTGTTGTGTTTTACTTATGTTTTTTTTATTACTATATTATTTTGTATATCTTTTTGATGTAAAATAGTTCCTCTGCATTCTCCATCCAAAATATCACTTAAAAATATATCCAGGTATTTATTTTTTGTCCCTTACTCCTGAAATGTTTGGTTTGTTACAGTCATTGGAGACTGAAGATACTAAACAATGACATGCATTTGAGTTTCAGATTTTTATTTCCTTCAGAAAATTCATGCTAACACAAATCCTTTATTTAAGCAAGTTTTATAAGAGCAATAATTAAAATCCTATTTTTTAAATTCCTATGTTTGAGCCTTTGTTCCCCCCTTAGTTAAGGCTTTATCCAGATTTCCAAAGCTGAAAGGTCCAGAAGTATGCAAACCTCTTTACTGCTGCCGCTACCAGTGGTCAATCTCACTCACTCCCTCCCTCTCTCACACACACACTCACCCACACACACACACACACACACACACACACACACACACACACACACACACACACACACACACACACACACACTCCTCTGCTTCAGAAAATGCATGCTAACACAAATTCTAATATTTAAGTAACTTTGATTTTGTAACAAACATTTAAAGTATATTCCTACTTTGAGCCTTTGTCCCAAGTATATTTTAGGCTTATCTAGATATCTTGAGCTAAGAGGTTGAGATGTATGCAAACCTCTCAACTAGAGCTGCCAGGGATCACTTGATCTCTCTCACTCTCTCCCTCGCTCTTTCTCTCTCTCACACAAACATACAATGTCTCCCCTGCTTTTATGCACACATTCACTCAAACACGCAGACAGAATCATAAATACACAGACTTTTTTCTGTTTCATTTATTTTTACATTGACTAAACAGCAAAAGAGCTGCTTAGCGAGTGTAAAATAATAGCTTGATCAATCTCTCTGTCACTCTCATACACGCATACCCTCCCACACACAGACAAACACATACACACACACATTTTTATTTAAATTTTTTCCCTTTTTATTTTACCATTGCTAAACAGCAAAAGCGCTGCTTAGTGAATGTAAAATAATGGTGGCTGTTACTTTTTTCAATCCCAGCTCCACAGCAGCTTGATGTGCTGCCATGAAGAGACAGACTTGTTTTTCAGGGGGCATAAATAAATATCTAGCTTACAAGTTAACTGTATTTCTGGAAGAGTTTATATGAATTTTACTGGACAGAGATACATATGTAACACACCCACAAGTGTAGCAGAAGTAGATATGGGTTCCTTCCTACCCGACTCTGGTGACACCCCTTCTTTAGGCCTAACATCCCAAGGTGGCAAGTGATAACAGATTTTATTCTAGGTGACACTTTAGTTTTAAAGGGCAATAGCACAACAAACAAATTATTTCAACAGTGCACCAGTTAGCAGTAAGGCAGAGTGAGATATGCATTGTAATGAAACCATACATTTACCCCTTCCCCAGAACTCAACAGAAAAGATCTTGACATTCAAACATGCACATGAAGGCAATATCAATGAGCGGTAAAGCTTTTATAATGCAGCAATACAAACACGGGAAAAATGCAATGTCATTGAGGTAAAAAAAAGGTTATAATACAACAGTACAGATATGAAAAAAGATGCAATGTCATTGAGCAGTAAAGATTCTTGAAGGCAGCAGTACTAACATGAGCAAAATGCAATGTCACTGAACAATAAAGATTTATAATGCAACAATACAAATATGAGAAAATGCAATGTCATTTAGCAATAAAGAGTCTTTAAGGCAACCCCCTAGATAAATCTAAACAGACCAACTATGAGACACTCTATTGTACCCTGTTCACTGGCCAGTGACTACTTGCAGTCCTACTGCCGGCATGATGGGGCCCAAGGTTGGAGCTCATATGGATCCCAGCTATTTGTAATCCACAAAGCATTTAGGGGGGATCCACAATCTTATAAAAGTATAAAAATGATGGCCAGAAGCTTTTCACCACTCCGTCGAGAATATCCCAGCGACCAGGCAACGCAGTTCCTCTGACGAGAAAAAATGGAAAATCACCCGCCAAAACTCTGGTAGTCATCTATGGCATCTCTGCACTAGGCCCAAGGGAACTCCTTTTCTTGCTGAATCATATGCAGGCATGGAATTACTGGTTTCAGAGTTCTCTCCTGAATCCACAAAATACCATCATCCAGGATTTCAGCAAGAGACAGACACAAACTGCTACCTCACTTCTCTGTCCCAAAACACTAGAAGAAAAAAAATCCAGTCATACTGCAAGGCCCTTTTCCCTTCAGCTAGTCTTTCAGTCTTCCCTCCTTCAGCTAGTGTTCCAGTCTTCTTTCTTTCACTTTCGAAATTGTCTTTTATATCTTTTGCGGTGGTGGTGCTGCGGTAGTGTAGTCGCCTCATAGTAAGACTCTCAGCTAGAGCGTCTTCTGCATGGAGACATGCGTGAATGGGCATACCTTCATTGAAGGTTGTGCGTCAGGGCTGGTAACTCAGCACGTAAAAATCAACTACCAATCATTAGCGGACCGGAGTTCCGCTGTGGTGACCCCTAACCAGGAAAAGCCGAAAGACACAAACAAACATTCCTGAGAAGGCGCTCCACCTTGTGGTATAATGGAAAACTGCAGTCTATTACTTCTACAATGAAATTCAGTGGGAGCTACACATAGAAAGAATACTGTGATGGCCACAAAGTGTTTGCAGCTAAGAGAACTATTATTTTAAGATATTTCATTTGGAAGGAAATATAAATACTGACTGGAAGGCATGAGAAAATGTATATAACCAACAGGGGTGTAAAACACTTTCTGAGATCAAGGTCACTGTTACAGGATCTGAAAAATAATGAAAGAAAACGTACCTTTATAGTATGCTCCTGTATTTAAAAGAAGAGCTACCATGGCAGTGGATATTTTGGAGAACATTATTTGTTAGGTCTCAGGAAATAAAAAAACAAAATGTCAGGTGCCAGAATCACATGGAAAGTCTACCAGGAATAGCTTAATAATCAGATAAGTATTCATATTGGTAGCACACTTTTTTGTAAGGGTTAAACCATTGAAATATGGCTACATGGCAGACTGATTTCCCAGGAGCCTGTGCAGCCGCTTATGTAGGTAAGTAATCCTCAGATGGGATTCTACTGCTACCAGATACAGCTTGAAAACCAGTAAGGCTCTTGAGTTTGAGAAGGATGGATGAGATGTGGAGCAACCAGGGTGCTGAAGGAGACTGTAAGATGAAACAGGGATAGTATGAGCTATGAGAGAGAAGACACAGTAAAAGGGTGGGAGGTGTAGCGTGACACAGTCATGTACAGACATAAAAAGAAAAGGTGCATAGCTATTTCCTCAAGGATGGTTCCATTCATTAAGATACAACCTACCACTTATTCTTAACACTATAGATTAATCATTTCATAGGTTCATAGGTGTGTACTAGGCTAATGGCCCTGGGGCCTTTACAAGCCTAGCCATAGGATTACCCTGGCATAGTGCCACCCAACCTTAGTTACCAGTGCCTCTGTCGAGAAGAGCCACTGGAGTTATCCCTGGGGTGAATTTTATGTTTCCCATCCACTCATCAAGATTTCTCTTGAAGAGGGTCAGCGAGGTGCTCTGCTTGACATGTATGGGAAGTCTGTTCCATAGCATTGGCATTCTTTGGGTTATGAACCTGTCCCACCAGCATGTTCTGTTAATTGTGGTAATGAGGTTGAGGTCTCTGGAGCATGTGGTGTGGAGGGATTGTAATTTCTTTAGATGTAGCATTTCTAACAGAGCTGGATCAGACATGGCTTTGTAAGTCAAGCAGAGATCATCTCTAAGTAGGTGATATGAAAGAGAATAGTTGGAGTTTTTTTGAATCTGTCCATTTAGGACAAGTGTTTAAGGCCTAGGATTCTCTTTGTGAGGTAATATTGTGGCCTCTCCAGTTGAGAGGGCATTGTACTTGATGACTGGCCTAATGAGGGAAGAGCAGAGGGAGACAATGACCTCTTTCTTCCTGGATGCAAAACCCTTAGTAATGAGATGTGCCACACAGAAGGACTTTCTAACCACAGTGGCAATGTGGTGATCAAAAGAGAGGTTGCTGTCAACCTGTGTTCCCAGATCACTTATAACACCTTCTGTGTTCAGTGGACTACCATCGATGTGGTAATTCATGGGAACTGGGTTTTTCCCAAAGGGGATGATGACACATTTTTTGGCATTGAGTTTAAAGCCATGGTTCTGACACCACTGGTCTCAGTGAGGCCATTCTGTAGGATGTCAACATCACTCGAGGAGTTAATAATAGCTCCCAACTTGCAATCATCTGTGAACTTTGTCAGCCAGAGTCCCTTCGTGTTGGCCTGGACTTCAGAGAAGTAGATACCAAACAGGAGAGGACCCAAGACCAAACCCTGTGGGACTCCACTCGTGACTAGTCGACAGTCTGACTTGGAGTCAGCTACTTTGACACTGTGGGTTCTATCTGTGAGCCAGTTTGCAACCCATCTAGTGATATAGGGGTTGATGCCAAGTTTAGTGAGATTTTCTATGATTCCTGAGTGAGGAATGGTATCAAAGGCCTTGGCCAGATCAAGGTAGGCTGTATGAACCACCTTGCCTTCATCCACAGCTCTGGTGACTGACTCAAAGAAGTCAACCAAGTTGAGTAGGCATGATCTACCCTTCAAAAAACCAAACTGTGTGGGATCCAGATTTTGGAGATTCCCTATATCCTTGTTTATTAGGTCCATGATGATGCGTTCCATAGCTTTGCATATCAGACTCGTCAGGCTAGTGGGGTGATAGTTCACAGGGTCTGTAGTCACTTCTCCTTTGTGGAGAGGGATGACTGTAGCAGTGCACCATTCTGTAGGGACAAAGCCTGAGGTGAGGCTGTGATTGAACAGGACACACAGGTGAGGTGCCAGTTCACTCTGTAGTTCATGTAGAACACAACCAGAGATATGGTCAGGTCCCATAGAAGCTGCATTCTTGGCCTTGGACAGTAAGGTTTTTAACCTGTGCAGCATTAATACTGGGTGCCTGGCAATCTACTGGCATTCTGACTGGTTCTTTGGGGGGAGGGGTAAAGTTGGCACTGAATCTGTCGGCCAGTATACTGGCAATATCTGTTGGCTCGGTATAGGAGGTACCATTGTGCGGTAGCTCAGAGCAAATCTGGGTATTGCCGTGGAGATTCTTGACATAATTATAGAAGGCCTTGTGGTTGTCTTTACTATCTGCTGCAATTCTGTTTTCATAGCTAGCTTTAGAGGATTTGATGAGGGAACTCAACTTTTTGATGAGGCTGATAAGGGAGTTTTCCAGTCTTGGGACTTCACCTTATTCCGCATCAGTTTCCTCCTTCTGTTGTAGAGTTTGTCTATGGCAGGGGACCACCAGATTGGTTTCCTTTTTTTGGAAGACAGCATCTTGGTTCTATTGGTATGGTGAGATCCATGCATTTGTGCATGTGTTCGTACAGTGAACTGATGTATGATTTGGTGGTCACGCAACTATTCTTCATTTGCATGGGTGCCATGAAGTTAGCCACCTCTGTTTTAAGGAGTCCAAAGTTAGCTTTGGAGAAGTTTTTCATGGTGGTTAACTTTGCGGGGGTGGGAGGGATGTGAATTTACAAGATGATTATTTGTGGTCAGATCTAACCAGGGAGGAGCTGACTATTGGTGCAGAGCAACGGTCACCCATGTTAGTAATAACCATGTCAAGGATGTTGATATGTCTATTGGAGGTAAGAATGAGCTGATCCAGGACATTGGAATTAATGAACTCCAGGAAACATTGTGCAAGTGTATTGGTACATGAGTAGTTTACCGAGTTAATGAAAGGGTAGTTGAAGTCGCCTAGTAAGAGAGTGTTAGATTGGACCCTAATATTCTCCAGGGTGCTTAGGAATGTGGAGTGTGAGTCTTGGGACATAGTTGGGGACCTATAGCAGGCTACGACCTGAATCGCTGTCTTACCCAATGTTAGCTGCACCTGAAGTATCTCTAATGCGTTATGTTGGGCTACCATTTTGGAGGTGTGCACATCCTTTATGAATATGGAAACACCACCATCTTTGGAGCTTCAGTCCAAGTTCTGGAGCTAAAAGGTATGGAAAACGTTATAGTCTGGTAGTGTAGGGGTCCTTTCTGCTGCCTTGAACCATGTCTCTGTTGCAGTACAAATGTCGATGTTCTCCATTTTAAGAAGTGCTTCGAGCAAGTGCCTTTTGAGATTTAGACTTTCCTCATACATACACGTCTATATTATATATATATATATATATATATATATTTTTTTTTTTTTTTTTTTTCACTCGGGAACTAATTTACCCATGATCTGACAATCCTTCTAGTTCCATCTGTATGAGAAGTGGTTCACATTATAGGAACTCTTTTGTGATCATCAAAACTCATGTAATAGGTATTGATGACTTGTCTAACATAAGAGAGGACTCTGATTATTTTAGTCACAATCAACCTATTTTATTTTATCCATTACTTAACATCAGAATAGCAATACATATTTGTGGTGTCACATATTAATATAATATAAAAAGATAAGCATTTACAAATCCATTAAACTACAGTATCTGACTGTTTTGGTGCTTACAGTGTCTTGCCAACATCATGACTTCCTTCTCCCTTCCTCATGTCTTTGTTTGTACCTTGAGGCTGGAGCTAGAGCTCAAAGGTCTTCTTTTTTCTGGTCAGTGTTCCTAAAATTTACAGCTGAGGGTAGCCACACCCATTCCTGTTATTGCAACTTGCTTTGTAAGTCAGGATCAATCATTATTCTACCTCTTAATGACCTGTTTGTCCTTGGAAGTCACAGGGAGGCACTGGACATCTTTCACTGGAATTTCACATAGCTGATGCATCTACTGATTTTTTTATGAGGTCAGAATAAAAAATATTCAACAAAGCCTTTTCTTCTTGTGTTTCTCAACAACATTCTAATGTACTCAATAAGTTACAATCTTATTCTCTGTGCCACCAGCCTTTATCTTCAGTATCTGCCTTGGAATTACATCTATTGAATGGAAATATGCCACTATTATTCATCTCCTGAAATCCTATCATCCCTTTTAGGTAGGAGACGATTACTCCATTACTGTATTCTCTTCTACAGCTACAATTCTAGAGAACATCCATTACAAACTAGTAATTCAGTTTCTTCACAGCAGATATACTCTCTTTCCCTGAAATATGCTTTTCTTCATATTTTTAAGACTCTAACAACTCTTCTCCTTGCCACCAATTCTATTTAATCAAAGTATGAAAGGGGACTCCTAAGTGCTACAATTGTTTTATTGTTTTTCTGGGTTTTTTTTGGTCCACAGCAGGATCACCCAATAACTCCCCTTATTTCGCACAATTTGCTCATTCACTCCTCCATTGAGGTGAGAGTCTTCTGGTCCATTTGATCTCTATGTTAGGAAGCAGACAGGTGTTAGGAAGCAGACAGGTCTGCAGATCCTGTGTAGGGTCCAATCCCCACTCCCTTCAGCAGCCTGTGAATTACACTATAGCTGCCTCTGAAGATGCATGCATGCTTTCATGCATGCACGCACAACCTCCCAGCCATGTAGCACACTGCTTGAAGGACAGACATGCTAGGCTATTATTTTCAGGACTGATATGCCTTTATTCTTGCAGGTGTCACCAATGCAGTGAGCTAAGCTGCCTCCCTCCAAGATGGGTAAGCTGCCATCAGTTCTCACTCCCTTCCTTCACTCACCCAGTCCCATCAGGGCTTGTGCTGCTAGTCAAACATGGGTTGTCTGAAATGCAATCAGGGCTTTATCCTTCTGTACCATAGGGCCTGTGGCCACCTGGTGCCACTGCTCATCTCAAAAAAGCACTTGATTCAGAAGAACAAATACATGCAGTAGAGACTATTTCAGGTCAAAGTTAGCATTATTCTGTATAGCAAAGATCTACTCTGATGTACCTCAAGGCTTTATTCTGGGGTCAGTCTTATTCTGTTTATCAACACATTCTCTTAGGACCTCCACCATATTAACAAGCTCCTCTATGTAGATGATTTCCTTATTTTTTGATACCCTCACAATTTGTAAGACATGCAAAAGTCCTGGAGGTTAACTTTAACAAAATGGATGACTGTTTTTCTCTTCATCTTCTTACAATTAGCTCCTAAAACCAAACAATGTTGTTTGGAACACATCAGGGACTAATTAACTACTCAGTCTTATCTCCTACGTACTCAGTAAGCACCCATATATAACATGTAATTTCCTACAGATATATGGGATCACCCTTTATCTCAATCTAACATTCAGTGCACATATTACCTGTATGATACCCCAACAAAGCTTTCATACAAGATTGCCCACTTCTTCGCTCCAAATGCTAGGTATTGCATAGCTAGAAATATTATTATACCTAAAATGAAGTGTTACTTATCGCTTGAAGACCATACCACTGCTACCTTCTTCTGTCCACCACTACTCTTACTGTCAGTCTCAGGGGTATCCTACTATTTACTACAACAATCTACAAAGCAATACAACTAAATGTCTTTATTTTACATTTTTACATTTTACATTTGTTGACCGGGCTAGTCTAACTAGATATATTTCCATTTTCACCCTTTATCTCAATCTAACATTCAGTGCACATATCACCTGTATGATACCCCAACAAAGCTTTCTTACAAGATTACTCACTTTCTCTCTGTTGCCAATAATAACTACCTCTTAAACAATACAGATGGCAACTCTGTCTTTCTTGAATACTAAACTTCAAAGAAAGGGTTTTCTACAGACTTGCACTGACTGTATGGAACTCAGTCCTACCTTACATATGTAACAGTCCTAGCATGACTTCCTTCAAACTGCTACTAAAACTCACTGTTTTGAGACAATACAATGCCACTGCCTTGAAAACTGCCACAGTAAAATGGTGTCCATCTCCAGATTTTGTACAGCTGAGGTTGGAAGTTGGTGTAATGGTTTCAGAATTTACCTCACAGTCACTAGGTGCAGGGTTTGTTTCTCAACATTGAAAAGTAAATTGGCCATGTTTAAAATGTCCCTCAAGGGCAGCTAGCCTAGTACTATGAAGTTTTATAACCTAGTTTACATTTGTTTACTATTGTGCCCCTGTACTTATCTATTCATATTTGGATATACTTTGTGTGTGTATTTTTCATTTGCATCCTGAACGAAAACCTTAATTTTATCATTATTATACTTTCCTGTATTCCTACTCTGTCATATCAACACTGTCTATTTATTTTAGACTGGGAAGATGGCATAATGGTTAAGCTGTTTACCTTATAGACATATGGTGCAGGTTTTGATTCTCACATGGGGTAATTGTCTAGCCTTAAAATGGCCTACAAGGGCAGTTAGCCTAGTACAATTCTATGAGCTTATTTAAGCTGCTATGTTCATACATTATATTTCTACTTCATGCTTTAATGCTTTATGCATTTTTCTTTGATTGTATTTATGTCATATATATGTAACTGTACCTTTGTATTATAGGTGGATTGTCTTTTGGCCAAGGCTGAGGCTTAAAAGGGTCATTAGTCCAGTCCATCTACCCAATGAACAAACAATTTAGTAAATAAAGAAGACAGTCACTTAGATGTTGTAACATTTTCTTCCTGAGCTTGTCCTTTGGCAACTGTTATCCATAGCAATAAATTATGCTAATAATATCATGTTGGCTCTTTTCTCAGTACAGAAATTCAAGGTACCTCAGACCTATTTCTATTTATCAGGAAGTCTATTTCACTAGTACAGACAGCGGTTTTACAATAGTTATTCAATGAACATAACATTTGATATGATCCTTGAAAAATACAGTGGAAAAGCAGAAACTTCACACAAACAAAAAGTAATCACTGGGTACTTGCTTCCTATGCCCTCTGTCTTGACTGTGTCATCGTGCACTATTCCAAAATAAACATAATAAGTACAAACAGGGTTGCCACCTTTTCAAATGCCTAAAGTGGGATTTTTTTGTAGAAACGTGAGATTTTCCAGGACAAAACATACCCACAGGCAGTGCAAAGGCCAGAACTTCATTTTCTTGACAAAATAAAAGCTTATTAAAAGTTTATTCTTGTAGCATTTGAGTTGTTCATGCCATTTTGCATAATATGTTGGTGTTTCAGATACAAAATAACTGTTTTATGCAACTACTGCCCAAACAGGGACTGTCCCTCACAAACAAGGACAGGTGGTAACCCTAAGTGCAAAGCAGCAGTACAGCTCAAGGAGTTCTGTTTAGTTCTGAAGGGAGATATTTTGTTTCTTAGCATCTCAGGATTTCTGAGTAATCACAGTTTTCATATGAATGTGTGCAGTGAATTATCATGCCTACAAACCACCTTCAGCCAGATGTTATACCATCACAGGCAGCTGCCATTGTGGGACGATGACACATGATATAATGATAAACTTTAGAGAATTAAGCAGACTACAGGACATTAACAATATCAAGAAATCACTGACAACCAAACGAAACGAAAAATGAACTGCAGACCTGCTAGCGAAAAAAAACAAGTAAGCCAGAAGCCAAATTTTAGTGCTTTCATCCACTGTTTAATACGTGAACTTCCTCTGAGGAAGGCAGGTCTACATTAACAATATCATTCCCAAACAGCTGGCATCTGACACCAACAGTAATATAGCACAAGAGTTTTCAAGATATGAAAAACTCCATTCAAGAAATGAATGGAGCTGTGGGCAGCAGCACAGACTCTACCTGGTGCCCTATAGGGGGAAGAGTTGTACAGACCAAGCGATTTAGGCATCTACTGTGGTGTGCAGTATCCTCAAGACAGGAGAACACGGGTCACAGACTGTGCGCCGTGGCAGGGCTAGCCACTTGACAGTGTAAAAATATGGCTCTAGGTGATTTGGTCATGTTGACTAATATCGCCAAAAATGTGCATGGGTAGTTACCAGAGATAAATGAGTTGAGGACCTGGCCTACTCTGACCTATGCCAGGGACCCTTGCTAATGGTGGGAGGGGTATATGTGCCCCCTATTGACCAGTGTGTGCCCACCATAAAGCCCAGCAGCCCTGGATCAATAAGCTTCTGGCTGGCTGGTGTCTAGTTGTCCAGCCTGGCTTACCTGGGATAGCGCTTTGAGTGAAAGCTGGATGCAAAACCAACTAACCTGCCAAACATAAACTGAGAATTGCTACACTTAATGTAGGCTCACTGACACAATGCATCTTGGAAGTGGATGGACAGCCTATGTATCCAAGAGATGAGATGGAAGGGCAGTGCAGCAAAGTCACTTGGCCTGGGATCCAGACTCTACTATTCTGGAGGCCGACAGGCTAGAAATGGTGTAGGAGTTGTGGTGAGAGATAAGCTTCAGAATGCAGTGATATCATCAGAATTAATGACAGACTCATGGCACTCAGACTCCAGTGTAATGATAGGGCAGTATTCATAATCTCAGCCTATGCCCCACAGCAGGGCTGTGATAGTAAGGAAGAGAGTGCATTCAGACAGCAGTTGCAGGAGCTACTAGATAAAGTAGGACAACATGAATTGGTGTTGATAATGGGTGATTTGAATGCACATATTGGTACAGACAGAACAGGATATGAGGACTGCCTGGGTCAACATGGGTGGGGCAATAGTAATAAAGAAGGTGAAATCATTCTAGACATCTCTATGGCAAATGGCTTGATAGTAGCTAACACATGGTTCAGAAAGAGAGAAAGTCACAAGATCACATACAAGAGTAGCCAACATGCAACTCAGGTAGACTTCCTCCTAGTAAAGAAAAGGCACTGGGATAGAATCCATGATTGCAGAGTCATCCCCAGTGAAACAGTAAGCCCACAGCATAAAACACTAGTTGCCACAATCAGCTACAAGCAGTGGTCAGAGAAGGCTCTAAGGTCAACAGAGACCAGGCTGAAGATCTGGAAGTTGACTGGAGAGAAAGTACAACAGTTCAAGGAATTACTCAAGCCACTAGCACCCCAGGAAGAGGAGGAAATAGGTGGAGTTGAACAAGAATGGCAGCACCTAAAAACAGCACGTGTTAGGACTACAGAAAAGATATGTGGCCAAGCCAGATATGGAAATAAATCACATAAGGAAAGCTGGTGATAGAATGCAGAAGTCCAGGAAGTCATCAAAAGAAAGAAGTAGTGCAGGAAGAAATGGGAGATAGAAAAGACTGACCAGGCTAGGAATGACTACTGATTGGCTAACAAAGAAGCTAAGAAAGAAGTTGCAATAGCAAAGAATAGGGCATCGGAGGCACTATACCAACTTCTGGAAAGTGACTTAATAAGTGGCACAAAGAAACTATATCAGGTTGCAAGGCAAAGACAGAAAGATAAAGAAGATAGTCAAACACTCTTTATAAGGGATGCCAGCAACAACCTGCTCACCAGTCCACAGGACATCAAAGGCAGATGGAAGGAGTATTTCCAGCAGCTTCTGAAGAAAACCCCGCAGAAGCTGCACTGCCCCAGAAACAGCCAATGATGAGAGAAGAGGAGGAGCCCACCCTAGAAGAAGTAAGAACAGCACTAAGGAAAATGAAGTCAGGGAAAGCAGCAGGCTCAGATGCGGTCACAGCAGATATGATAAAGATGCTGGGTGAGTTGGGGGAGAAATGGCTCCTGAGGGTACTAATAGCAGTGTGGAAAGAAAGGTGTATCCCAGATGACTGGAGAATAAGCATACTTGTGCCAGTGTACAAAAACAAAGGGGACATCCACAACTGTGGGCAGTACAGAGGCATCAAACTCCTATCACATTGCATGAAAGGTCTGGAGAAGGTGAATGATAAATGGATATGCAGAAAAGTAGACTGTAAGATGGGAGATGAGCAGTTCGGATTCAGATCAGGATGCAGCACAAGTGACCCGATGTTTGCAGTGAGACAGATACTTGAGAAGAAGCTAGAGGTGAGGAGAGAGTCCAACTGGGCATTCCTAGACTTGGAGAAAGCATATGACAAGGTCCCACAAAAGCTGATCTGGGTAGTACTGCAGTGATTTGAAGTCCCAGAAACATTGGTAGAATTAGTGCAGGCTATGTACAAGGACTCAATGACTCAAGTACAGACTGCTCGACCTCACAGAGGGATTCCCGGTGGGAGTGGGTGTACACCAGGATTCAGCTCTGAGCCCACTGCTGCTCATACTGGTGATGGGCTACATTAGCAAACAGGTTGGATGGGACAGAGCAACAAAGTTGCTGTATGCAGATGATGTAGCATTACAGGCAGACTCTGAGCTAGAACTTCAGCAAAGGATAGGAGAATGGAATGCAAAACTGAAGGCACATGGGATGAAACTAAGTACAGATATGACAGTGGTAATGGCAGCAAATTGGGGTAAATCAGAAGAAGCTGAGACTAGAGACAGTAGGGAAGATAGTCGAACAGGTAAACAGCTTCAAGTATCTGGGAAGGGTGGTTGAGGAGAAGGGAAGAGATCAAAGCTAGAATAAGAGGGGCTGCAGCCAATTGGCATATAGTGTCAGGTGTAGTCTATGACAGAAGAATGACAAAGAAGCTGAAAAGTAAGGTGTACAAGACAGTGGTGCGACCAGTACTACTGTATGGTACAGAAACATCTGCAGTAAAGGCAGAGCAGTTAAAGAAGCTAGAGGTGATGGTGATGAAGTGCCTGAGAAGGGTGGTAGGATGCACACTGTGGGACAGATGAAGAAATGAGGACGTAACAGAAGCCAAAGTAGTTCCAACTGCAGAAAAGATCAAAGAGAACAGATTACGGTAATTTGGACATGTTTATAAAAGAAGAAGACAATCTGGTAAGGAAGGTTTAGGACAGACAAGGTGTAGGTAAGAGGCAGTGAGGATGTCTAGCAAAGAGGTGGCTGGATTGTGTGAAAGAAGATCTGCAACAGTCAGGCATGAGTGCTGAAGAAAGCAGGACTGTGGCACTGAATCGAGAGAGCTGGCAACAGTTAACACAATACCCCGACCCCATGTAGAAAAATGAGGAAAAGGGGGCTGCTGCTGATGATGAGGAGGATTTTCAAGATATAAGGTTTTTTTTTTGTTTTATTAAATATTTTTTTTTGCCAGAATTGACTAAACAAAAATTTTGCTTAGTCTGTGCTACAGAACTCAGTTTAACAGCAACAATTTCTTTTGTATTCTGCATGCTCTTCTTTCAGATATTGGCATTAGCATTTCTCCCTGTCAGGCCATCTGGTTCCACAGCCTGGCAACCACTTTCCATCCACTGGACCCATCCCCACTACAATACTGAAAGTATACTGACAGTAACAATGAGTATTGTGACAGCAGTGGTGGCGCTTGAGAGATGTGAAGGGTACGCAGCTATTTTTACACTAGTTGTGTTTGCCTTACCTGGATAACACAGTTACACCTATTGTCAGGTTGATTTTCACTGACATTATATATTTATGTTACTGGCATCCTGAGATGAAATTTAAAGTCAGAAAACATATATTAACCAAATGCAGTTCAGCTGATTGAACCACCAGTGAAGGAAGGAAGTTGCTTCAGTTATAAATACGAATCCATCACAAGACAAGGGGCCATTTGGCCTTCCCTTTCATTCTTGTTTTATAGATAAAATTAAATATGTTATCCAACTATTCTTTCGTCCATTTTCCAGAGTTATGCCTGTGGAAAATGAAGTGTAAATATTTATGTGCTGCGTGAAATGCTGCTTTGCAAATATGTACAATCCCCCTTGAAGGGAATCTAAATGTGAAAATGAGTTATAAATAACTGAATGCTGTATGAACACATGGTCAGAACGTTTGCTATGAGGCTTGGAATGCTGTTAGCACAGGATCTCTGGAATGCAATGTCATTGTTTCCCTAGGGACAAAACTACTGTTTTTATTTCAGAGTGAGATTTTTTTTCATTTGGAGTCTGAGTGAAAATAGCAAGCGCAGACTGATGACCCTAAAGGAAAGCAACACCCATTTTGTTAATTTATGCTTCTAACTGATTGCTTAATTATAATCTAAAAATGTCTAAGAACACCTTAAGTATGTTAAAACACAAACTACTGAAGTCTTCACTGGACATTGGGAGCACCCAATATATATATATATATATATATATATATATATATATATATATATATATATATTTTTTTTTTTGTGCCTGTAGTTTGATGATTTTCACCATTTTATTTTGCTTTGTGCAAGTCTCATCACCCACTTTTGATGACTACAGGTTTTTAAAGTAAACTGTAATTATTTATATAGCTTGAAATTAGAACTTGAAAATAGAGTAATTTGTTTCCGAGGGAGAAAGGAGAGTAAACAGAATGTTCACATTATCTAGTGCACTAGGACTTGGTGAATTGTTTTAGTAGAATTGATTAGTGCAGGAATGTACAAGAGAGTGAGAACATTACTACCATTAAGTTAAACAGCCTTAGTGCGAAATTCTAAAACATACCGATGAGACAATAACCAGGGCTTTCTCACTGCGGTCATAGTTGTCTCAGAATCACTTTTTCTCACCACTGCAGTAATTGACTAACCTATGGGAGACTTTTTCTGAATCCTAGGAGCTATACACTTTTATACTTCTTTGCTAATTCACTAATAATGAGTAATACATTGAATTTCTGGATTTAAAGCTTCTAGTTTTCAGTTAAATTTCCTTGAAACACAATCATTTCAGAGGGTTGCAACATTTAAGCAATATTTTTACAGGAAATTACACACTGTACTTTCAGACAGAAAAATTCCTAAAAATGTATATTTCTTCAGCTCTGCTGGTATACTTCTGTAAGATATCTCTCCTCTTGTGAACATCACGCAGTGTTTGTCTGGTGCATGTATATATATATATATATATATATATATATATATATATATATATATACACACACACACACACATATATATATATATATATATATATATATATATATATATATATATATATACACATATATATATATATATATATATATGAATCTACTTTGAAAGCTTGAAGGGCCAGATTATTGAACGTGACTTTCACTAATCGACATCGAAAGCTTGATTTCCTGAATGTAAAAGTTTTACCAGGGTAAGTAAACACTTTCCAAAAATTGCACAGAATCACACTTTAGTATGTAAAAACCCACCTAGGTGGGGGTTATACCCCCCACATCCTCCCAAATATATATACCAACTTCAGGATCACACTACAGTGGGGAAAATTGCATATTTCCCATGTTGGACAAGTATTTACTTACCCTGGTAAAACTTGCTTTCGGGAAATCAATGGTTCAATGTTGTCATCTCACGAAAATCACATCCGGTAATCTGGCTTTTCAAGCTTTAAAAGTGTACCCATATATATATATATATATATATATGAATATGTGACAAAGACATTGGATTTATGTTGCAACCTCCTTGACTTTTCTCCTAAAGACATTATTTATGACTTGGGAAGCTACAAAAATCATTTTCCTTTATATAACTTACAGTTAACAAAATATTTCCAGCTATCCAGCTAGCTAGTTCTGTGGCATTTAATGGAAAGAAGCTGTGAATATGACCCATATGACTCAAGATAGAGCAGCCTGGTGTTGAGCCAACTGGGGAGATGGGAATATAAAGCTATTTCTAGGGTACATTATGGCCACAGCTGATCATATTGACATATTTTAGTCCGTTCACCTCTCTATGTAAAGTGTCTGATGTAACCTTTGCATTTTATTTGCCACAGTCTGGCCATCCACTAGCCTATCATCTTCTTACATTGTGGTCGTAAAATTAATCTGATTATGGTTGGTAAACCTTTTTTATTTTAGTAACAGCAAGACCATCAGTATTTCAAATCATGTCATGATCGAGATATACAATCAATCTTGAAGATGCAGGGTTCCGTATAAGAAGGATACTTAATAATGCACATACTAAATGTGAGTTATGTTTACTTTGTTTTGGATGCCTGATCATGAATTCCATGTCATAAAAACTATAGAGTTTTTATATTTTAACATGAAGAACTGGAAAGTATTGTGGGCCATAGCATGAAACAGTATGAGAATCAAGCATTTAGTGCAAAGGTTCATAGGTTTGTATGTTCATAGAAGTACTAGGCCAGATGCCCTTGTGGGCCATTTTAAGACTAGCCAATTTCCCTTTTATACTTAAATAAACTTATTCTATTTGGTTAGAGATTGGCCCTACCAATCCTATGGTTGAAAATTATATATTACTCCTAATGAGAATAACTGGAAATCATAACATAAATAATTTGACGGGATCTATGCATAGGATAAAGCATTTAGGAATTGTATATGCCCACTAGTAGTACAAGGGGTAGCCTTAGGGTAAATTTTCTGTTTCCAATCCATAGATCCCAAGTTGTGCTTAAATATGGACATGGATGAGATTTGTTTTATATAGCTGGAGAGTCTGTTCCTTCTCTTTAAATGATACTGGTATGTAAATTAGTCAGTAGTCAACACATTGAAAACAGCTAGAGGATTGTTCTTTCTGGAAAGCATTACTGAGCAAGATAGGAATTTCAGGCATCCATTGTGTAGAGGAACATGTGCTATTCTGCAACAGACCAGCTGCAAAACTGTCAGCATTTTTCTTAAATGCATAATTGTTTCAGAACTGTTTCTTTGCACTGGGTTAATCTGTGTAAAATGGAACAATCTCTTGTATTACACCATTGTAACATTCTATTGAAATGTTCTTAATTTGTATAATTTCCCCAAAGTTATACCAAACTTCTCTGTATGTAATAACTCTGCAGACTGCCAAATAGTAATCATTAATAGCTTTGTGTAATTTGATCATTGCCCTTGTCAAGAATGTAAAAAGCGCCACACTATTAAATGCACTGCAACATAAACTATGTAACAGTATGCTAACTACATAATGCAACCTTTCCACCTGACAGCTTGCAGGGAAATGTAGAGTGATAGTGACAATTTTTAATTATTCATTTTACACCAACTGCCTTATAACTTGTGTCTGCTTACAATGTACAAAATCATACAATAACAGGTGGATTTCTTAATCTTGATTCAGTCATATAAATGCATACAAAATAAACAAATAAATAAATAATAATAGACAGACATACAGATAGATGTCAATAGAAACACATTTTTGTCAACACACTGAGTTTCCTTTCTATAAACTTCATTTTCTGCAATGCTGTTTAGAATGGGTGTTAATGTTCCCCTTAAATCTCTCCTTAAGAATTATTGGGTGTTAAGAAGGGTGCCTACCCCCTTAACAATCCTACTGTTGTGGAAATACAGTTTCCAGACACTGTTAAGGATATGTTTACTTCAGGAAGTATATAGTATGTGCACATATTTGCAGTGCACAATATGTATGACCCATCATTCTTAAGAACTGTCTCTTTCTTACTTAGCCAGCACAAAGCCACAGAGGGACAGCTGTCATTACAAATGCCAAGAACATGGGTCTGGTCTGCACTATGGCTGCTGGAGGGTCATCTAGGATGGGGGTGAGTGAGATCTGAGCCAACAACAGCTGGAGGGTTAACAGCAGACAATAATTAAATATGAAGGTGCCACAGATGTCTGAAGTGCTGCACACATGAAGAACCCGCTCACTTCCCAAACTGATGCCAATGCACAAAATATGATGGGTGGGGTGGGGGGGACAGTGGTTACAAAATAAACAAGAAACACCTGTCCTTCTGTGTGACAGCCTTGGGAATCTATTCTTCAGCTTTTGCCAGTGGAGAGAAGAAACAAATGGACACTCAAAATGAGGTCAGCAGCTGGTAGGAAGACATTCCGGAAAATTCCTTCCCTTTTGAAATGCAGTGAACACAGACTCCCATTAGGCTCCTTGCACTGACTCTCTAATTCTTTGAAGAAGTGCTCTTTGAGAATTAAACATAGAAATATTATCTCTAAAAAGTACTGTGGCCTGAAAAGAGGAGTTTTATACTACCTGTAAGAATGAATCTTGGTCATTTATGAATTCAAAGGCTGTCATCCCTGTCATCTCTATAACCCTGCAACGTCATCAGTTTTATTCAGGGCTGCTGTAACACAGTGGATGAGGACAACTAAACTTGTATATAAAAGTATCAGAGCTGGTCTGCTTCTGAAACCAGGATTAATATGAAGAAAGGCCTATCATAATCCTACTGACTCCCAAGATGTCATCATTTGTGAATGACGACAAATTCATGGCTGATGCAAAAAAAGAAAAAAAAATAGTGTAAGGTACACATTGCTACAAAACAAGTGCAATGTTCTGGCATCATGATGAAGATAACTGCTTCTCATGATAAATAAACCATTGACTGTTCTTCTTCGTCAGCCAAGAACCATCTCTTTTTTAATTGTTTGCAAAGAACTCCACCTTTAGAACCCACCATTGCCAGGCTCTAAGGGAACTGCAATGGCTGGAACTTCCCCAGCTACTAACATATCACCAATTAGTCATTGCCTACAATGTGGTAACACATCCAGAAAAAAACCCTGCACTAGGCCAACTTCTCATCCACTATAATACAAATCGTCTTCTCCGATCTTCCGACAAACCCCTCCTCTGTATCTCTAGGGATAACAATACTGCAGGAAAAGCACTGTTCTCCCACTCCATAGCTAGAACCTGGAATAATCTCCCTCCTGCTCTGATTTCTGCCCCTACCTCTTCTCACTTTAAAAACTCACTTAGAACACACTTAAAGAATAAGTGGCTATACCCATGTATTACATAAGTCCTCAGATTATTCCACTTATATACCTCACTTCCTAATATACCTACTGTAATATATATTACAGTGTAGGTCTTCTCCTAATGCTGACTGAATTTGTCTATAACCATGTGTAACTATTTTTTCCTGCATATATAGGTCTTATGTCTTCTGCTGTATACTGTATTTTAACATATTGTTTGAAAATTCTCTGTATACTGCATTTTAACATATTGTGTAAAATTTTACTTACTTTGGAGCTTTTCTCCCCGGGTCTCCGCTGAAAATGGACCTGTGTCCAGTCGGACCATCCCTGTTAACAAATGTAAAATAAAATAAAAATAAAAAATAATACCGTGACAAGAATGGACCACAATTACTGCAACAGGGTATGATTAAAATTCAAGAAATTAGCATTGTTGCAGTTTTTGATGTTTGCCAAGAGTGGTCTTCTCAGCACCTGGAATGTACACAGAATTGCCTCCTCCTGCAGTTCATACAGGACTTTTTTTTCTTAAGCTTGTTGCCTGTACTACTTACTGTTAGAAGTGTCTGTTTGACTATATCCTACATTGTTGTAGTTTCTACAAATTCTGGTATTTTACGACTTTGTGTGCCTCGGTACCTAGGACATTATAAGCACTGGGTGAAACTATTTTAATGTCTAATGGTAAGTCGTCCTTATTTCTTTGACTACCATATCTGGTTTTCTTGCTTATGTTTTCTTAACTGTTGGTATTGGATGACCCATGTGATCAGAATGCCTTTATTTTCAATGATGCTTTGTGGTTCATGTTTCCAGTGCTTCTCGGCTATAGCTTTATAGGTTGAACATTATTCCTAGATACCAATGCAGGTTTCAATGTTAACTTTAGTCTTCTGACATATTCCTTAGTAAGCTTTGTTCTCATTTTTTCTTGTCTTATTGATGACCCTTCCCCTATTTCCAAATCACCTGTAAAGTGATTTGCCACTGTTTCAAAGTCCCTGCAGTGTAACTGATCAATGTAGGGTTCATCTTGTACATCTGTAAGCATTCCATAATCCATGAACATGTCATGCTGTCAAATACTTTTTGCAACCAATCAATGCCATACTTCGATTCTGCCTCTTTTACATCTCTCTGTTGTGGCTTTATGTAACACTAGATGATCTTTTGTTCCATATGTCTTTCTTTTATTACTTTAATAAATATATTGTTGGAAGGTACATTATTGATTTGTAATTATCAGGAGGTTTGTAGGATCATTCTTAAGGAGGAGTGGGGATTCTAAAATGGTGGACAGCCTGTAAGCACACTAGCTGTGCAGCTCCTCAACTCTTAATCATTATCTGACCCTTTTCTGGTGCGTCATTCAAAGAAAATATCCTAAAACTCTAAGGCTAGAAGGAAGAATACAAATATAACCCATCTTTACCAATATTTTTGGCAGAAAATTCATTTGTTGCACCAAAACTTTACTTACTGGATGCTGAGCCCTGAACTGCATGGTGTGAACACTTCCTGACACTGAGGCCTAAACAAAAGAAACAACAGAGAAGAAGAACTGTGTGACTTGGAAATAGCAAACTGAACTACATCCTGTAATTTCAAGCAACTAATTCTGTAATTAAAATGGATAATAAATCAGACCAAATGGAAACATTAACTACTAAGACCAAACTGTCACTGATAACTACTCCAGAAAAAGACACCTCTTCTAAAGGCAAAAAAACTAGTAAGCCACAGCAAGAGGCCATGAAATTATCCCTTAGATCAAAACAAGATCAATCTTTAACAACTGAAGACCTTAAAATGGCATTGCAACCTCTACAAACTGAAATCCAGGGTTTCACAAACTACCCTCGCTCGGATCTAATTTAGACCAAATTATGCTCAGACTTGACCAGAATGAAGCAAAATCAATGGACAATGAAATTAAAATGAAAGAACTTAAACCCTGCAGGCTAGTGATAACACCATCAAAGATTTATGTAAAAAAATGCTAGATCTTGAAGCCAGAAGCTGACGCAATAATATCATACTGAGAGGTATTCCTGAGTCCTTTGAAAGTGCCCAACTTAATGCTATAATCAAAGAAGTCCTAACCACACTGCTAGACAACAAGGATCTTTTTAATGACATAATCATAGAAAGAGCCTACAGATCTCTCAGGCATTGTCAACTACCTGAAACTCCAAGGCAAATATATGTCATACTTTTGAACTCAGCACATGTTCAAGCCATACTTCCGGCCTTCAAAGCAAAAAAGAACTTTACCTGGAGAGGTCATAAAATTTTTATATTAGAAGATCTTTCACTAGAAATTAAGCAGAAATGCCAAAAACTTAGTAAGTACTGTGGCTATCTAGTAGAAAATAAGATTTGTTTCCAGATGAAATATCCCGCTACCTTAATCTTTTCCCATAAAGATGCTAAAATATCAGTTGAAACCCCCGAGGAGGCCAAATCCACTTTTTTGCGTATTTTCAAAGTTAATCCTGCATGAAACAATTTACCCTGTGAATCGCTGAATTGACGACAAGCAAACCAAGAAGTTTTCTCCATCTGTATGCTTTAGCTGCTTTATTTTAAAGAAATAAGCTGCTGTTTTTGAGATTTGCTGTCCTTTAGCATCTCGGCTTTCTATTTCCCAGAAAGCCTTTCAAGCTAATGAGGAACTGATGAACTGTTACCCTTTCACCTAAATGACATCTCTGAGTGACTTCCTGCCCCTGTGTGTCACTGGGAGCAGCCAAACGATAAAAATATGTCACAAACGTCAAATTTAATGCTCTGAAGCATGGAAACTCTTATTTCATTTATTTTATTTTGTTATATCATTTAGTCTTCGAATTAAACATCAAGACATTGGGAAACATAAGGAAAGAAGAAGCTGATGATGCTTGCACTCGCTCATATAAACCAGGAAATAAAAGACCTCTTAACAGACTTGTAGCTGCAATCAGTATTAGACTTGGGTACAGTTACCTTTTTTTCTTTCTTTACTATATTGGAATTGCTTCAAATAAGTAACACATTTAGTGGTACAGCTTTATTCTAGCAGTATTAAGTGTACTCCTGCTACTGTCAAAGCAATAGCGTGACAGATTTCTTCCTTTTATAATAGAATATCAAAAATAATAGTAAGCTTGAAAATTAGACAGTGCCTGCTGTTTTTTTTTTTTTTATATATATTGACAGTAATATGTCTGCAGCAATTTGAAACTGTTGAAATCAGCAGCTACAACCACTTCTATGGAATACTTAACTTTATTGGTGTATGAGCAATTCTAACTGAAATGTCCTGCATATAATTCCTCTGCTGGCTTGACAACTATAAACAAGAATGATTCCATTTATTTTTGTACTTGATATGTTAGTAAGTTAAACACCCTTTAACTTTTGATATACCAACGGTTTCACTGGGCCTGGTTACATCCTAACCTGATGTAAGGTTTCCTCCTTACACCATTATTTTCCTAATAGACTTAAAATGTTTTAAGGTAACTCCTGCTAAGTTGTGTATAAAAATGACTGACTTATGGGGCTTATTACCCTTATCAGATTAGCACACCTACAGAGATATATTTGTTTTAAATTTAAGCAATAACTTTATGAGTGAGAATGCTGTTAGTACTGACTGTTATAGCTTTGTTATTGTTCTATTATATTTCTTCTGCCAGAATTACCCTTATTTTTGTTTGGTTTAACTAGGATATTTTTATCCTTATCAATAATTTTTACTGCTGGTATTATAAAATATCCCTGTGCTTTTGTTTTCTTGTTCCAGCAAGGTATTTAAGTGGATATTACTACTGTTAAACTATGAGGTTAGATAGTGACTTCCTTTAATTGTTAATAACTAAAAGGAGTAGTTTTGCACAGTTTGTAGCTAATGTTTGTTTACGTTTGGATCAAGTTAGGTAATTTTATCATCCCTCTGCTACTCACTTCTTTTACATTAGGTCAAACCCTAATTATTTCCTGCTATCCAATAAATACCTCCACACTTTCACAGAGGGATGGGTGGCTAGGCACCTACATAGGTTTTAGGAGTTTAGAAGTTACCTCATTTAAACAATCTTCTAACATAACAGCTTCAAATATGCACATTCAATCTTACTTTATCACCCAACAACATTCCTAAAAACAAATTCAGATTGTGATAATGATTACAATAGATTCATGGAATAATAAGGGGCTATCAGATAAAAAAAAAGAAATTGAATCATGCACCTCACATTTCAAAATAAATGTAATATAACTTTTCTACAAGAGACTCATATGATCAATCAGCTTTGGGATAATGAAAGAAAGAGGAAATGGGTGAAACAAATAATTGCAGCAGGATATAACTCATCATCTAGGGGAGTAGCCATTATTATTAATAAATCTTATCAAGGAGAGATCACCTCCATCAAAAGTGATCCTAATGGAAGATGGGCTCTGTTTACCAGTAACTATCATACCCTAAATAAACCTTTACTCTTTGCTAATGTTTATAGCCGCTGTTCAAGCCAACATCTTTTTATCTATGATATATTCAATATTCTAGTTAATTATCCAAATCATTTATGCATTATAGGAGGGGATTGGAATGCTTTGCTCAGTCCAGACAAGGATAGGTCACAAAGAGACTAGGCAATCTCAACATACTAATATAGCCCTAGAAGAATTACAAAATACCTTTGATTTAATGGACCCCTATACAAAATTCCAACATGATAACTCAATACCTAGATTCACCTTTTTTTCAGCCACACATAAAACCTGGTCAAGAATTGACGCCTTTCTAATTTCCCAAACTTTCACTTCTTATAGACTAAACTACAAAGTCTCCCCTAGATCCATATGGATCATTCCAAAATCAATATCTTCATTAACATCTCGACTTCTAAGCAAAGATCCTCCTACTTCAACAATTGACTTCAAATCCTAATATCATTTAAATACAAGAAGTAATACAGGAAATAAATGCTACCTTAGTCCAACTGGACAATGATCTTATCTCTAATCAAATCCCCAATGATGTGCAATGGGCTGCTGGTAAATCGGTCATAAGAGGTCTCATTATTCAAAAATCCTCATGCTATAAGAAAAAACATAATAATCTTAAACTTAAACTGAAGACTCAAATTAAAGATAATGAATTAGAACTCCAGCATAAGTACTCAAATGAATTAGAAGATACAGTGACCGATTTGCAAAAGCAATTGCATAATCTCTACCTAAAAAATATCTAATTTGTAGAGATGAGAGCGATATACCAATATTCAGAGTGGGCACAAATTCCCTCAAAAATCCTCACCAGATTATTTAATATCAAAAATGGACCTGCCAGGATCAAGGAAATCAAGTACAAAGGACTGTTAAAATATAAAGACCAAGACATTATAAACATATTTGAGGTGGTTTACAAAAAACTATACAATCTACCAAACTCTCCCTCTACAGGCAAATTTGAAGAGTTTATTCATAAGCTAAAATTCCCACAGCTTGCTGATTATCAAAAGAACCATTTAAAATCACCCCTGCATTTAGAAGAAATCAAAATTGCAATCAATAAACTTAGACCAGGTAAATCTCCTGGCCCTGATGGATACACGGTGGAATTCTACAAACAATTCTCTGAACCTGTTTCTAAAATTTTATTAAAATTATTTAACTACATAATCCAATATGGCTTAACAGACAGATATTTGAACAACTCAAAAAACATCTTAATTCTTAAACCAAACTCTGACCCACTAGACCCAGCTAGTTATAGGCCAATTGCCCTTAACAATACTGACCTTAAGATTCTAGCCCATGTTATTGCAAATAGAATGAAAAATATACTCCCTTCCATGATCTTCCATGAACAAATGGGTTTCATGCAGAATAGACTAATATGCGATAACACTCTTCTGTTAGATACCATTATAAAACTTCTAGACAATGAAAGACATCCTAGATACGTCCTTACTGCTGATGCAAGCAAAGCATTCCACAGAGCAAACCTACACTTTTTATTTAATGTTTTGCCCTCCTTTGGAATCCCACAAGAATTTATAAAAATAATTAAAGTACTTTACCAAAAAGCCTCCACTACCATTCAAATTAATATACTCAAATCCAACCCTATCCCTATCTCTAATGGCACAAGGCAAGGATGCCCCATCTCTCCCTACCTTTTTAATCTTTACTTAGAACCCCTGCTCTTATATATATATATCCCAAAAACCTTTCACCATATACCAAAAATTTTAAATATAAAACTTTTATGTTCTACCTTTGCCGATGATTTAAATTTATATTTTGAACTCCCTAACACTGACCTCCCAAAAGTGCTAAATTCACTAGACTTATATTCTGATATATCCAATTATAAAATTAATCAGAGTAAATCATATATATTCCCTTTAAATCCTCTAGGCCATAAAGAATTCTACCTTCCTACTAGCGAGTTTAAACCTAAATACCAGATAAAATACCTAGGCATAACTTACACTCCTAACTTTAATGAGATCTTTAAGAACAATTTACTAGAAACATGGTCAAACATTGAAAATATCAACAGATGGAGAAATATTAATATGTCCCTATTATCAAAAGCTAGTGTGGTCAAAATGAATGTCCTACCTAGAATTCTCTTCCAGCTAAATGCTACTTTCTTAATCATCCCGCAAAATTTTTTTATGAATGTAGAAAAAGCCATATCTAAATTCTTGTGGCATCCTAAATCTGTTAGAATTAAATATGACAAACTTTCCTTAAGAAAGGCTAAAGGTGGCCTGGGGTTGCCAGACTTTAAACTCTACTATAATATAATCACATCTTATAGGCTGATCCAAACAGTTAATTATGACCCTAACCTGTATTGCTGGACACCCCAATGGATTAAAATCTGGTATAATCAACTTAAATCCTTCAATATAAATCCCAAATCTCTCCCCTTTCTAAACTTAAATCCAAAAGACTCTTACATTAGGAAACTACACCCACTGATCAAACACATGATAATAACTATCTAAAACTTATTCAAATGTATACAACTCTCCAATGTCCTTGTTCTCATACAACCACTCCACCTAAATCCTAACCTATTAATTAACAACCAACCAATAAACCTAACAAACGTCCCTCTAATAAAGGATTTCACAGTGTGGGAAATATACAAATGGCAGAAAACTAACATAACAGAACTAAGGCAGAAACTTGAGCTCCCAAAGAAATATGCTGCCATTCTTAGACTGATCCTTTATCTAATTAATACTGTTTCCTTTTATTAAAATTGACCATTAGGATATTAACTCAGCTATTCTAGTATTTAAAAACTTAGCAACTAAAAATAAAATGATTTCTAGGACATATAAATTAATAATCATAAAATCTCAGAACTCTCTTTTATTCTCAACCTACTGGCAGGGGAAAGTCAAATGATTTAAGATGAAAATAAAAAAATGGGCATTGAAAATCTGATTAAGCTTATTCCCTTTAAGCGATTGTTATATACCCAAATCATGATTAACAACAATGCTTACTATACACCATCAGTTCTTAAGTTCAATCCCAAATATTCAGCAAACTGCCCATACTGCCCAAAATAGCAGATACTTTACATGTTTTTTGGGGCTGTAAGAAAGTCCACAACCTATGGTGTTCCCTTAGAGTAAGAAAGATGGGATATGAAAAATCCACCTTTTCTTGGGAAACAACTATCTTACATATTACTACAACCAAACTCCCTAAAATCTTTAAACATATTCTTATCACTATATGTGCCCTTATTAAATTCTACATCACCAAAAATTGGACTGATAAATCCTTAATCTCATGGGAAGATTTTTGTAATCTAGCTACTAAGTATATCTCCTCCCATAAATTAGCATACGCTGCTATAAAGCAAAAGCAATACTATCATAAATACCGGGGATACTTGCTGGATTTAATTCTTAAGAATTAAAATCTGACATCATTCCAGGCTATTCTGATAGACTCTAACGCTAACTTGTTACAATAAAGTCAGACTATTCCTTTCATTATCCCAACATATAAGTATCTATACAATATATCTGGATTTAACAAAGTTTGCATACTTCATCCACACATCGCAATATGATATGCTCCTTCTATTAGCTCCCTTTTATTAGTTACAAAAATGTAAGTTTGCAGATGTGACTTCTATTGTATATAATGTACATAGTTCTAGGTTTAATGTTTAATTTTCTTTTTGTAAATACTTACTTTTTGTTAATTTGATCTAATTACTGTTAGATATGCGGGTTTTAACTGTATTGCTCTCTTTCCTACTAATATTTTGTTTTACTAAAATCTAAATAAAAAATTTTTTTGAAAAAAAAAAAAAAAAAAGGAGGAGGAGTATGTTTTTTCCATTTCTTAATCAGGCTGGTGTCTATTCAGGATTTGCATACAACTAATTCTTATTCAGAGCTAAATCTCTTTGTAAAGATATTAATCTAGACAATAGATAATGTATCTGGACCTGGGATTTTCCAGCTAGGAGCTTTTCTTAATTTCATCTCAATTTCTTTGTTTCATTTCATATCAACTATATTAAAGCTTCTCTCTGTCTCTTTCTATCCATTCGACATCTTTGTTGTGTTAAACTGGGTCTTCATAAGTATTGCTATAAAATATACTGATTTTTTTTTAGGTGGTATTACTATTACTTTTGCTTTGCTTTGTTTCCCAGTTCTCTCTAACTTTTGGTGTAAACAATGAATAGCTTGTTTTGTACCTTTCCTTTAAAATTGTTTGCAGACCTACTACATCTTTCTATTTGTACTGATAGTTCTAGTTTACTGGAGACAGTAAATGATAAAATTCTGATCTGTTTTGGTATTGTGTGTTACCTTTACCACATCTATCGTAAGACTTTTTGATGACTGTTCTCTTTTCTGCATTCTAAAAGTTATATTTGTCATAATTTTTTTTTATAGTTTCCTCCATGTTGTACTTCCATAGTGACAGTCTACTTGCTCCCTTCCTTTGTTACTCTGCATTTTTTGAAAATCACCTTATCTGTTAGTAGTTTGGCTTCACAGTAGTATATTCTATATATTTCTATTACTGCACTGTGTTCATCTGTTTTAGCAGTCTTCTAATACTCTGGGTCTTATTCACTTTCTGTAATCTAGTTGTACTCTTAATTGTAATCTGTCCTTGTACTCAGATTTCACCATGTCCATTTTATTATCAACTGCAGCATATGCATTGTATGTACTGATCATGCTGCACTGAATGTATTATGCTGTATATTGTATACATTGTGTATCTTAGTGTGGAGCTTTTCTCCCCGGGCCTCCACTGAAAATGGGCTCACTATGGCCCATCCTGGTAAACAAATGCAAATAAATAAATGAATAAAGAAATAGTTATTTCATCTACTATCTTAATATGTCTGCCCTCTCTATTAAACCAAGCAGGTCTTCCCTTAGATCACTCTCTTGTAGAGGACGAGTTTTCTCTTGTTTTCTGCTTTATGCTCTTTTCCTTGTGCAACTCTAACTTGACCTTCACGTGGAACATCACTCTGTGGCACATTTTCTCAGGATGCATCCTGCTCAGTTTGCTGTCTTTCCATCTGGGGACATATTGACCCATCATGTTGTGACATTGCCACACTAATATTTTACATCACAGGTCTGCTGACCCTCCATCTGGGGACACATTGACCCATCATGTTGTGATATTGCCACACTAAATATTTTACTTCACAGGTGGTCTGTCATTTCAGTTTCTATTTGTTTAATTTCTGACTTCTTACATTTCTTTTTATTTATCACATTCCACATTTTTGATATTTTTTTAATTGCAAAATTTACAATATCATGGTGTCTTTCCCTGCATTTCTTTTGAAGTATCTTTAGAGCTGCAGCTTTCATATTTATTAATGTCCTTTTCTCTGCATAAATATCTCATCATATCAGATCTATCTTTCTCTCCTGTGGCCATGTTTTTAATTTTTGACTTTCAATGTTTGGGTCTTTCGGCTTTTCCCGGTTAGGGGTCGCCACAGTGGAACTCCGGTCCGCTAATGATTGGTAGTTGATTTTTACGTGCCGAGTTACCAGCCCTGATGCACAACCTTCAACGAAGGTATGCCCATTCATGCATGTCTCCACACAGAAGACGCTCTAGCTGTGAATCGAACCGGACAGCGTCTTACTGTGAGGCGACAACGCTACCTAATTTATGACTTTCAATAACCTCTGTTTTTTATTCTTTTTCTTTCAGCACTTCTTCTCTTGCTTCCTTTTCCAGGTAGCCCAATGTTTCTTTATCTAGATAATGTTTTGCTCTGGTCTGCTGCATTAAGGATATTGAATTATTATCTTTAGTTTTATAGTTTCTCTTGAGAAAGTATTTTTCCTCTAATTTCCTCTAATTTCTTTCTTACTCTTGCCACATAACCTTTGTGAGGAAATTCTGGGTTTGTTGTGTAATAACAATACATAATCTCTTTCTTATCTCAACTTTTCAAAAGCAAACTTCACGTTACTTAAGACCGGGGTGGAAAGTAACACAGCACCCATGCTAAAGGACAATGCTGTCCAAGCTGCTGAAACCTTTACAAAGGCACTCTATGAGCATCTGCAGGAATGCATGGATCATGCTATCCCAAGTAAAACCAAGAATCACTCCTCCAAGAAAAGGAAACCAGTCTGGTGGACCCCTGCCATAAACAAGCTATACAACAGAAGGAGGAAACTAGTACAGAAAAGAGAAAAATCCCAAGAAGGAAAGACATCCCTGATCAGTATCAGCAAGAAACTGTGATCCCTCAATAAATCATCCAGGGCTAGTTTCAAAAGAAAAACTGCCAATGACTCCAAAGATAACCACAAAGCATTCTTTAGCTATGTCAAGAACATAAGTGGAAACTCTCAGATCTGCTCTGAGTTAGTGCAGAATGGCACAAAATAGACTGAACCGACTGATATTGCCAGCATTCTGGCAGACAGGATTAGTGCAAACTTCACCCCCCTCTCACCCCCTAAAGGGCCGATAATCATACCAGAAGAATGTAGGGCCTTGTCAATCACTGACACACAGGTTAAAACAGCCATATCCAAAGCCAAAAACACAGCTTCAATGGGACTGGACTGTGTCCCAGGCTGTGTCTTACAAGAGCTCTAAAATGAATTAACCCCTCACCTAAACACACTGTTCAAACTCAGCCTCTCTACAGGCTATGTACCCACAGAATGGTGCACAGCAACAATTATCCCGCTCCACAAAGGTGGTGCCACAATGGACCCTGGGAACTATCGCCCTATAAGCCTGACTAGCTTGGTCTGCAAGGCTATGGAGCGCATCATCATGGAACTCATTAACAGAGACATTGAGAACCTCCAAACCTTGGACCCTACCCAGTTTGGCTTTGTTAAGGGCAGATCATGCCTCCTAAACCTAGTGGACTTCTTTGAGACAGTTACCAAGGCATTAGATGAGGAAAAGGAGGTCCACACAGTCTAGATAGACCTCGCAAAGGCTTTCAACACCATTCCCCATTCTAGTATTATAGACAAGCTCACCAGCTTGAACATAAACACCTATGTCACGAGATGGGTTGCCATCTGGCTCATGGAAGAACCCACATGGTGACAGTTGCAGGCTCTATGTCCGACTCTAAACCGGTTACAAGTGGTGTCCCCCAGGGCTTAGTCCTAGGACCCCTCCAGTTTGGTATATACTTCTCAGAGGTACAGCTAAGCATAGGAGGATCCAAGTTCACAGACACCTGCAAACTAGGGGCCATATTTGATTCCCCAGCTGATATAGACACCCTCAAGAAGGGTCTCACTGAGACGAATACCTGGTGTCAAAATCATGGCCTCAAACTAAATGTCAAAAAGTGCATAGTCATCCCCTTTGGAAAAAACAAAGTACCCATGAACTACCACATAGGTGGTAGTCCCCTAAATACAGAAAATGTAATTAGGGATCTGGGGGTCCAAGTAGATAGTAATCTCTCCTTTGATAATCATATTGCCAAGGTGGTTAGAAAATCCTTCTATGTGGCCCAGCTAATCACAAAAGGGTTCGCATCTAGAACAAAAGAGGTTATTGTGCCTCTCTACTCATCACTCATTAGACCCATCATAAAATACAATGCCCCATTTGGGATATACCTTACAAGACACCTATGACAGCTGGAAAGACCACAAAAGTACCTCACCAAGAGGATCACTGGCCTCAGACAGATGCCCTATGCAGCCCGACTCTAGAAACTCCAGCTGTATTCGGTTGCATACCGCTTACTCAGAGGTGATCTCTGCCTGACATAAAAGGCCATGTCCAACCCAGAATGGATGGACATGCTCTACCTAAAAAAAAAAAAAAACAAATCCCGGAGAGCCATACGCTCTAGAGATATAAACCTCACCACAACAATAAATAGGACATGCTGGAGGGATAGATTCCTGTCCCAGAGACTCCCCATGCTTTGGAACAGGATTCCAATATATATCAGGCAGAGCCCCTCATTAACACTCTTCAAGAGAAACCTTGATGGGTGGATGGGAAACAGAAAATGTATGCCGGGGATCACTGCAGTGGCTCTGCTGGACAGTGGCACAGGGAACTAATGGCTGTGCTGGACAGGGGCACAGGGAACTAATCTAAAGGGGTGGCGAAAGCCAACACATTCTGGCTAGGCTTATAAATGCCCTTGGGCAGATAGCCTAGTACTTACCTATGATCCTATGAACAATACACTTCATTGTCTCAATGCCTCTTGCTTGACCTATTATTTTTTTTTGGGGGGGACAAGTGCTTTCTACCACAGGAAAGCCATCCTTGCCCTCAGCATGGCCTAGCCCTTAGGAAGAAAGTCTCCATGTTCTGAGGATTTTACACTGCTTTTTTCCCCAGTCCTGGGAACACGGCATACAACAGGAGTGGAACCAGTGTGTACAACAAGAGTGGGACCAGTGTGTACAACAAGAGTGGGACCAGTGTGCACAACAGGAGTGGGCACTTTTTTCCTGATACCTGTACACTCAGTCATTTTTTTTCTTTTTTGACTTATCTTTCACCATAATATATAAGATAGCCTACATATCAGTGTTGCCTTGAGAGTTTATAAAAAAGGTCCACCACGTGAAGGTACTCACCAAGACTTGAGGATAAATTCAATTCCATCAATACTAGTTTCCTTCTCTTGCTGATTCCATCTCTTCACTCAGATCCCAGAATAACTCTTGTGGCTCAACTTGATGTGGCCTTTGATATTTCAGTGCCTTAGAAGCTGAGATTTTTTATATGACTGTTCATCTGCATATCTACCTGTTCATACAGTTATTTGAAACTAGATGGGTGAATACTTCCAAGGGATCTTCTCTGTATGTTCAATAATCCAATAGGTTATGAGTAAATCCTATAAATGAATGTACTAGATACTAAATAGAAATGTATGAGTCTTGCCTTCAAAAAGTAGGAAACCTGAGACCTGTGCACTCAGTCATTTTTTTTCTTTTTTGACCTATCTTTCACCACAGTATATATGATAATCTACATAACAGTGTTGCCTTGAGAGTTTATAAAAAGGTCCACCACGTGAAGGTACTCACCAAGACTTGAGGATAAATTCAATTCCACCAATACTAGTTTCCTTCTCTTTCTGATTCCATCTCTTCATTCAGATCCCAGAATAACTGTTGTGACTCAACTTGATGTGGCCTTTGATATTTCAGTGCCTTAGAAGCTAATATCTACCTGTTCAGTTATTTGAAACTAGATGGGCGAATACTTTCAAGGGATCTTCTCTGTATGTTCAATAATCCAATAGGTTATGAGTAAATCCTACAAATTAATGTTGCTGTGTTTTTTAGCTTTTCCTGGTTAGGGGTCGCCACAGCGGAACTCCGGTCCGCTAATGATTGGCAGTAGATTTTTACATGCCGAGTTGCCAGCCCTGATGCACAACCTTCAACGAAGGTATGCCCATTCACACATGTCTCCACACAGAAGACGCTTTAGCTGAGAATCGAACAGGACAACGTCTTACTGTGAGGCGACAACACTACCGCAGCACCACCACCGTAGTCCAAATCCTACAAATGAATGTACTAGATACTAAATAGAAACATATGAGTCTTGCCTTCAAAAGTAGGAAACCAAAAAAAATAGTCCCACTACTTAATTTTTCAAGTTGTAGCAGTTCAACATGAAGCAGTAATAACATGCATCCACCTCTACACCAGTTAACAAAAGGGTGTGCAGAAATACCAGTTAAAAAAGAGAGTACAGAAGTAATGCCTCTCTGCAACTATCACAAATGTTTTACATGACTAGGAAGCAGGTGTCAAGACTTCAACTGATAATGTACCATGGTAGGGGAGATGTATTATCAATACAATCTCTTTCCAAGATGATCCCCTGCTTTTTTGTCCAAAACTATAAAGTAGTATTCAGTGCCTAATCTTCCTTCTTATAAAACCATAAGAGTGGCACAGCAATAAAACTCATGCCAGAAGTTCACATCCCCTGACACACAGGGGTAAATTATACATTTACAGTCAGATCACTGAGAACGTAGTTTATAAAATATTATTTTTCAATTAAAACGCTCAAACCAGTGGTGCATTTCTAACATCGACACCTGCCTAGTACCAGCATTGTTAAAGTTGCTATCTGAATGGATTAATAATCTGGGGTAAAAAAATTAACTTTCAAGACATCACCGAATATAACAATTAATAAGCTGCCACAGTATTTCGAGGTGGGCTACACTGTTATTGTTTGTTGCCTTATATTGGTATTTTGTTTCCCCTGGAATACTAGCCACATGGATACAATGTTGGGGGAGGAGATGACAAATCATACATTCTGACATTTCTCTGGATTTCTGTTAAGATCCTGAAATCAAAAATAGAGCTAAACTGAAGCATATAAGCATGAATTCTGTTTCATCAAATTCTGCAGTAAGTACACTCTCCTGCAATAATGAGACTCGTTTGAAAATTGGCATTCCAGTTAGAAAGGAAAACACACACTAGAGCCACAAGAGTCCTTGTTTAAAATGGATTGTGAAAGAAACACTGCTGTGGGGAGAGTGTTGCTCACAAGGATGGTTCAATGAGGACAACAAAGGAACCCTTCAACATTCAGACACCTGAGAGATGGAACAGCATGCACTATCCAACATGATGCCAATGATGTTGTAAGGGAGCATTAGTGGCTTCACTGCAGAGTTGCTGCAGGAAAGAATACAGCTGCATTGTAGTGCTGCGATGTGTACAGAACTGCATTTCTAAGCTGTAAGTTACAATACCAAAGTAAATCAAGGAATATTTATGAGCCAAATTCTCTCCTTTCTTCACAGTTCTGCTTACACTGCTTTGAAGTCTGGACACAAAAGCAGGCCTAGTGTGTGTTTTCTTATGCAATCCATGCTACTGGCGACATTTAAAAAAAGTATATACTGCCTACGGCCTTAATACTTTATGGAAAGGTTGATAAAACATCTCACTCCTTTATTTCTCGGTTAATATTTAATACATTTGTCACGAGGCATAGGAAATACAGAAACATATTTTTTACTGGACAAAGTTCTAGAAATCTGTGAAAATTGTACCTGTAGTCATCTCTCATCTACTGTGACATACAAGTTGCTGCTATTTTTTCCCCGCAGATTTAGGTTTTCTCCACCAAGATTTACTGATGCTACTTAACAACTTACACATATTTAAGAGAACATACGTTACGAAATAACTGAACTAAGCCTATACAAAGATTCGACCTTTAGTATCTGAATACCTCCTATTATGAAAAATAGTAGTGTTTCTCTTTCTGACCCTCTGTTATGATTTTTAAAGGCTATTACTATGATTTTAATGTAAAAGGGTTAAGACGAATGCCTGTATCCATAATTTAAAACAACTCACAACTGAACAACTATGGGAAATCTCTCCTTTGTCTTCCCTCTGTACAACACATAAAAGTCTGTAAGGTTGCATTACAGATAGTGCAAATGACTACTATATGATAGTGCAAATGAATACTATATGATAGTGCAAATGACTACTATATGATAGTGCAAATGAATACTATATGATAGTGCAAATGACTACTATATGATAGTGCAAATGAATACTATATGATAGTGCAAATGACTACTATATGATAGTGCAAATGACTACTATATGATAGTGCAAATGACTACTATATGATAGTGCAAATGACTACTATATGATAGTGCAAATGACTACTATATGATAGTGCAAATGACTACTATATGATAGTGCAAATGAATACTATATGATAGTGCAAATGACTACTATATTTTATTTGCTTGGCTGCACATGTACTATTCTTATACATTTTTTTGCAGTTTGTTGCACAGAATGGAAACTGCTGTCTATTTATTGTTCATCTGAGTGTTTGTACTTCAATAAATTTGCATATACAATTTATTACTATCGCCTTATTACATGCAGTGGACATTCCTGTCTTCATAGTAACTTATCGACTTCACTTAATCTGCTCACACCACTGAAATTAGCCCTTTTGTTCTGCTAATTATATTACCATTATGTCTAAGTAATACTGCATTGTTATACCTTGTTGTTGTTACATTTTTGTTCATTACTGGCAATATGCAAGCTACACTAGTTCATACAATTTTACACACTTGCCACTTGTTACTACTGATTACATAAAATCAAATGTACTTATTATCTCAGTTACTGACTGTATTTTTTTTTGCATTGCTGATTACAATAATATTATGGCAATTAAAGCTACTGCGCTACAGTACTGTACTAGATACAAGTGGTTTAGACTGTCTGATATACTCTTCCTGTCTCTGCTTATTCCTCTGCTGTTACTGCATTATTACTGTGTGCTTTGGTGACAGTGCTTATTGCTCTGCTGTTACTGCATTGTTACTATGTGCTTTACTGATACTGCTTATTGGTCTGCTGTTACTGCATTGTTACTATGTGCTTTGCTGATGGTGCTTATTGCTCTGCTGTTACTGCATTGTTACTATGTGCTTTGCTGATACTGCTTATTGCTCTGCTGTTAATGCATTGTTACTATGTGCTTTGCTGATATTGCGATTGCTATACTTAGAACTATTTGGTTAGACTATCTGTCGCTGTTGCCTACAGTTACTGCATCTGTAGTCATTGAGTTAGACTATATACTGTTCAGTGCTGTTACTAGTTAAGCAGAGAACAAATTAATGTAATATTTGGGATACTGATTGCACCTGAAAATAATGTCTATTGCTATCGTTGTTGCATTGCTATTTGTACAATTGTTCCATTGCTACAGAATCTGAAGATATTGTCCTCGGGCACTGCACTTGTAATTACTGGATTACAGTATATCATTTAAATTTATTACTGATTACTTTATCATTGCTACATATTACATTTTTTGCACATGTGAATACTTTTTCTGGTACTTATTGTGTCCACAGTCTACTGGCTATTGTATCCAGAATCAAATCTCATATTGTTGGATCATTTAGTCCCGTCCTATTTTGTCATTATTTTCTGTTTCAATGCATTATACTCTCTTCACTTACAGTAACAGTAAATGATTAAACTATCCTTTTTCACATCCATCCAATTGTACTTGTTATTATGAAATCTTAATCAGCTCTTTTCCTTCCTGTAATCAGTTTGATAGCACTGGACATTTTAAGGGACTGTAGTGACCACTTCATTCTTAATGAAATCCTTTTATTACTGTCTCAGAATTATTCAATATGTCAGAAGTGTAACTAATTATCATACTTGGAGGTTGTCATATCAACTCCAACACCATTTGGTAATCATAGCACACACACACACACACACACACACACACACACACACACACACACACGCACACGCACACACACACACACTTTGCTAAGGAAAAAATGCCTAAGACCCTAGACATTAATTTACATGGTAACTCCACTATGTCTACACACATGGCTGTAGCCAGTACATATACTAGTAACAGTCACAAGGGAGAAGATTCTAAGCCTATACGCCAACTAAGACTGCATTCGTCCACTCATGGGTAATGTTTTAGTAATAGATGACCCTATTTTCAGGCATTGTGTGCTTTCCTAGTTGGTAGATAGCTTAAAACTTGTTTCTTTTTGCTTGTATTTAAGCCTTGTGTTTGAGCAGAATTTGGCATAGATACTCAGAACTGCTTGTCATTTGGCAACTTTGCTACTGATTGCTGAGTATTTGCTTTCAGCTGGAGCAATTCTCTACTGAAAAGACAAATATAAGTATTTTTTGCACTTCTGTTATATATACTTATATTATATACTGTGACTGTACTTTATTAGTTTCTCAAGCTATGTGCTGTTATTTTTGCACTTTATAACAAAAAACAAAACAAAACAAAAAAAAAACTGTACTGTTTGCTGCTACTTTAAGTAGTTAATTGCAGGGTATTCCATTGTATCTGTTAGTTGTAGGTAGTTTGTGTGGTCTTGTTACTCTTGGGCTCCAAACCAACTATTCTACATTAAGAAGGTGTTTTCTGCACCCTTGTGGCAGAAGGTGCTGATCTAAACGGTTTAAATTGGGGATTGCTGGTGGAAGGCTTATTGTGTGCTTTCCTGATTGGTAGTTAGCTTAAAACTTGTTTCTCTTTGCTCGTATTTAAGTCTTGCATTTTTGTACTGCTGCTCCTTGTGTGGCAGTGGGTAGCAGTGCCTTGTAAGGCTGCAAAAGCCTAGAAGCTCAGTTTTTCCCTAAACAGCAGTAGTGAAACCCTTCCAAGCTTTTCTGCTGCTCTAGGAGCAATTCAGTTGTGTGCTGAGCAGCATTGCCTTATTGATCAACCTTAGCCTACACAAAGTATAGGTCCCTCTTGTAGTCTTTGCGGTACCAGCACAGTCCTGTCAAATTACCCCATTCCCTTTCCTAATAAAACATACAGTAAGAGCCTGGTATCATGGATGGGCAGTTTCCCATCATCTCTCTGGGTAGCCTGATAGACATGGGCATCCTGAGGCAATGCAGCAATTGTCTCATATATACTGACAACCACTTACTCCTGAAACAAACAAATACTTTATGTGAGAGATGTAAGTTACACTATGAAATTGGAGCCAAGACACTCACATAAGGACAAACTGAATGCCATATAGGTTGTCAGCACACACACACACACTTCCCACACCAAATAAGGACACAACACATAAACCCAGATATGCTGAGGTACTTTTGGTAAGCGTAAAGTACAGTTTTGTACCTACCATAAATGTAGATGTTCGAAGATCCACATTGCTGCAGTCCTTACACTTGGGTAGTCCGCTGTCCTCGGTCGGCCCGAATATCAAAGTATAAGGCTGACGTCGGTCAGGGCGCATTTGACTGACGTCAGGACGTCAGGGTACAAATGCGCATGACCGACGTCATATCCTCAGTCTTTTCTTGCCCCAGATGTCAGAAGACCCTAAAAATAAAGGTCAAAACCAAAAGACAGCAAACAACCAACCAACCACCCTTGCACTAACTATATGTACAATATATACAATATACACAAAATGTACAACCCAACCCACACAACCACCTCTAACTACAGAGGGAAGGAGGGAGGGTAATTGGACTGCAGCAATGTGGATCTTGAACATCTACATTTATGGTAGGTACAAAACTGTACTATGTTCTTCATCTCACATTGCTGCAGTCCTTACACTTGGGTAGAATCCCAAAGCAGAGGTAAGGAGGATGGCTAACTACAAGGAAGCAGGAGCTGCCAAAATGCCCTGCAAAACAGCAGTGGCAAAACCAGCCCTGGACTTAGAGTAAAGAGGCAGGTGATAATGCCTAGAGAAAGTATGCACAGAACTCCAAGTAGCTGCCTCCAAAATATCCTTGGTTGCCACTCCCCTCAAAAAAGCTGTTGAAGTGGCAGTAGCCCTAGTGGAATGAGGCCTAATCCCAGCTGGAATCTCCTTGCCATGATGGGAATAACAGAAAGCAATGCAAAACCCAATCCACTTAGAAATAGTTTGTTTTGATACAGGTTTGCCCTGAGAACTCAAAGCAAAAGAAACAAACAACTGCTGAGACTGCCTGAACCCTTTAGTTCTGTCCAAATAATAACGCAACTGCCTGTGGACATCTAAAGTGTGCAAAATCTTTTCCCCTTTATTTTGGGGATTTGCATAAAAAGTAGGCAAATGAATAGTTTGGTTTAAAGCCACACTAGAAACCACCTTAGGCATAAAGGAAGGATTAGTACGTAATGATACCCTATCCTTATGGAAAATCAAGAAAGGCTCAACCGCCATAAGGGCTTGTAATTCAGAAACCCTTCTTGCAGAGGTAATGGCCAACAAAAAAGCAGACTTCCATGATAAATATTTCAACTCAGCAGTAGCTGCAGGCTCAAAAGGTTGTAGAGTGAGTTTCTCCAACACAAAATTAAGATCCCAAGCAGGAGTAGGAGCTCTTCGTGGGGGTCTTATATTCTTTGCCCCTCTAAGAAATTGCTTGAACAAAGGATGAGAAAACAATGGTGGGTTGCAATCATAGTGAGCTGAAATTGCTGCAGCATGAACTTTAATAGAAGAGAAAGACAAACCTTTGTCTAGCAACTCAGTAAGATATTGAAGAGCCACACACAAATTAGGCTCAGAAACATCAAAATCTTTTGCTGCACTCCAAAACAAAAATCTCTTCCATTTGTCTGCGTACACTTTCCTTGTACTAGGCCTCCTAGCTTCCAAAATAACATTCAAAACTTGCTGAGGAAGTGGAGGCCCACTATGGTTCAAAACAGAATATGCCAGGCTGTTAGGTGCAGAGAGTGAAGCTTGACATTCAGCAAATGGCTGTCCTCCTGCGACAACAGGTGTGGAATCGAAGGCAAAGGCCATGGAGGCTTCCGTACCAGATTTCTCAGTAATGGGTACCAGTGTTGTCGAGGCCAATCCGGAGCTATTAAAATCATCTTTGGCTTGTCCTGTCTGACCTTTAGAAGTACCTTTAGGAGGAGAGGCAGAGGTGGAAAGGCATACACGTGAAGATTGCTCCAATTGAAAGAAAGAGCATCCACTCTCCAAGCTGTGGGATGAAACCTTTTTGTGCAAAACCTTGGCAGCTGATGGTTTAGTGGAGAAGCGAACAGATCTATGTCTGGAGTTCCCCATGACACTGTCAATTTCTGAAATACATGAGGATCCAATTTCCACTCGTGGGGATCCATAATTCGTCTGCTCAACACATCTGCTAAGGAGTTCTGTGCTCCTGGCAGAAACCTTGCCTGAAGATTGAGCTGTAAACTGAGAGCAGTCTCCCACAAAATCATTGCTTGCCTGCATAGAGGATAAGAATGTGTTCCCCTTGCTTGTTGATGTACCACATGACAGTTGTGTTGTCTGTTAGAATCAACACCTGCCCTGGAAGAAGTAATTCCTTGAAAGCAATTAATGCAAACTGGACTGCTAACATCTCCTTCATGTTGATATGTAGATGTTGTAGTCTGACAGGCCACTTGTTTTGTATCCACTTTCCATTTAGATGAGCTCCCCAAGCTTTGTCTGAGGCATCTGTCGTTAAAATCTGACTCGCCTCTGGCCGGGTCACAGAGAGTCCCTTGTTTAGGTGACATTCCTGAGCCCACCACAAAAATTCCTTTTGAATGCAAGGTATTATTTGAATGACAGTGTCCAGATCCTGGCAGTGCTGTGTCCATACATTTTTGAGATACCATTGTAGCTTCCTCATATGCAGTTTGGCATTGGGAAGCACCAGAATACAAGATGCCATGAACCCTAAGGCTTGAAGGACTGTCCTTGCAGTCAGCCCGGACTGATGAGATAGTTGATGGAAGTAAAGGGATAGACTATTTTGTTTGTCCGGGGTTAAAAAGGCCATCTGGGATGCTGTATTCAGTCTCACACCCAGAAGGCACATGTCTTGAGAGGGTACTAGACTGGACTTTATTTCGTTCACAGAATACCCTAGGCATCTTAGCACTGCTATCACATATTCCAAATGATGAAGAAGCTCTTCTCTTCCTCGAGCCAGAATTAGGCAGTCGTCCAAATAAGGATAGATCTGTATTCCTTTTAGTCTGAAGAAAACTATCACTGGAGCCAGAACTTTCGTGAACACTCTGGGCGCAGTAGATAAGCCAAAGGGCAATGCAGAAAACTGATAGTGAGAAGTCCCAGCTCGAAAACGCAGATGCTTTCTGCAACTTAGTCTGATAGGAACATGAAGGTAAGCCTCCTTGAGATCCAAAGTTACCATCCAATGATCTTTGCCCAGCAGAGGTAAAAGCTGCAGCAACGTCAACATTTTGAACTTGGGAATGTCCAGATAAGTGTTGAGGATAGATAAATCCAAAATTGGTCTCCACGTGTTCCCCTTCTTTGGTACTAGGAACAGGCGAGAATAAAATCCTAGGCCCACTTCTGGCAGAGGGACCGGTTGTATGGCCCCTAGTCGGAGCAACAGAGAAACCTGTTTGTGAGCCTCTATTCTTTGTTGAGGAGGAACGTCTGGCATGCCTTTGAAAGGAGGCAAGGTATGGAAATAAAACCTGTAGCCGTGGTGTATGATATCCAATACCCATCTGTCCTGGGTAAATAAACTCCAATTTTCTTTGAAAAGTGCCAACCTTCCCCCCAAAGGTGCTGCCAGGCGTGCAGGCTCTGGCAGCTGAAAAGGTAGGTCATTGGGTCTGCTTACGAAAGGACTGACCCCTGCCCTCACCAAGCCTGTGCAGGAGAACTCCCTGTTCTAGGCCTGAAAGAGCCCTGAGCTCTGCCCTACCACGTCTAGATCTACCCCTAGACTGTGAATCATAAGAAGGATACGTCCACCCTTTAGTAGGCCAATTTCTACTAAACTTTGGAGGCTGGACCTGCAAAAATCTTTAACAGTCTGCATAGACTTAGCCTTTTCTTCCATTTTCTTTAAAACTGTCTCAACAGGAGGACCAAACAACACGTCAGATTGTAAAGGAGCATCTAAAATCCTTGTTTTAACATGTTCAGACAAATTCTGATCCCTCAGCCAGGCGTGCCTGCGAAGAACTGACCCAGTGGCAGCCACCCTAGACGAGGCCTGTACAGCATCAAAACCACATTGCAAAGAATGCTTACCCACCTGTTCAGAAACATGCACTAAATCTTGCAACTCCTTACAATCAATACCTACTGCCAGAGCATCAACCTTAGACTTCAATTGTGAAAGGAAATAATGTTGGTATTTCAACATGTGAAACTGGCAATTCAGAGCCCTCATAGCAAGAGTGGAAGAAGTATAGACTTTCTTACCCCATCTATCCAAGGCCCTAGCCTCCTGGTCTGCAGGAACCGGATTCTTAACAACAGAAGCCTTAACACCCTTAGGCCCCTGGCTAACAGTTTCTGGGTCTGCCCTAGGACTCTTAAAAAGATACTTATGAGCTTCAGGCACCCTGTAATACCTATCCGGCTTAACAGGAGCAGGAGGCAAAGAATCAGGATTAAGAGAAGCTTCTGTAAAAACATCTTCCACTACATCCAAAACAGGAGGTATAGCCAAAGGCCTATGCTGGGGTAACAACAGAAATTCCCTAAGCCTTTTCCTGGAATCAGAGAAGTCCTGACCTTCCCACTTAAAATGCTCCCTCATGGAATGAAGAGTTTCTGAAAAAGAAAAATCCTCAGGAGGAGTAGCAGAAGGAGTAGAATCATCCACCTCAGAATCAGAATAAGGAGAGTACTCCTGCAAGTCTTCAGCCGAAGACTCTGAAACATCTGAAGCCTGCTCAAAATCCCCCAGCTCAGGCTCCACCCTAGGCCTCTTAGCAGGAGGGGGCATAGAACCCCTAATCAAAGTAATCAAATCTTCTGCCAATTTAAGCATATGCTTCTTGGGCACAGTACCTGAAGAGCTAGGGGTAACACCAACTGAAGCTAAACCTGGCCTGCCCCTGGGGGAAGCCTTTGAAACAGAAGGAGAGGGCCTAGCCACCTTAGGAAGGGAGGGGAGTATAGTAACATGAGAAGCCCCCTCAGCCTGACTAGTCTCCTGAGAGGCCACATCTTGTAATAATAAGGTCTCACCCTGGGAACACAAAGAAACCTCCAGTGGAGCCACCGGCTCCACCGACACCTCTAAAGAACCGGTGTCTGGTACAGACGGTTCTTCTAGCCTAAACTTAACTGCCTTGTCCTTGTTGTGAAATCTTAATCAGCTCTTTTCCTTCCTGTAATCAGTTTGATAGCACTGCGACATTTTAAGGGACTGTAGTGACCACTTCATTCTTAATGAAATCCTTTTATTACTGTCTCAGAATTATTCAATATGTCAATGTAACTAATTATATCATACTTGGGAGGTTGTCATATCAACTCCAACACCACTAAGACACACATTAATTTACATGGTACACCACTATGTCTACACACACATGTAGCCATTACATATACTAGTAACAGTCACAAGGAAGGAGAAGATTCTAGCCTACCAACTAAACTAAGACTGCATTTATTCACCATGGGTAATGTTTTAGTAATAGATGACCCTATTTTCAGGCATTGTGTCTTTCCTAGTTGGTAGATAGCTTTAAACTTGTTTCTTTTTGCTTGTATTTAAGCCTTGTGTTTGAGCAGAATTTGGCATAGATACTCAGAACTGCTTGTCATTTGGCAACTTTGCTACTGATTGCTGAGTATTTGCTTTCAGCTGAGCAAGAAAAGACAAAAAACCAACTATTCTACATTAAGAACGTGTTTTCTGCACCCTTGTGGCAGAAGGTGCTGGTGCTTTCCTGATTGGTAGTTAGCTTAAACCTTGTGTAAGGCTGCAAAGCCTAAAGCTCAGTTTTTCCCTAAACAGCAGTAGTGAAACCCTCCAAGCTTTTCTGCTGCTCGTCCTGTCAAAAAAACATATAGTAAGAGCCTGCTATCATGGACATGCAGTTTGCCATTATCTCTCTGGCCAGCCTGATAGACATGGGCATCCTGAGGCAATGCAGCAATTGTCTCTTAAATACTGACAACCATTTACTCCTGAATCAAATAAATGCTTTATGTGAGAGATATAGTAACACTATGAAATTGGAGACAAGACTCTCACAAAAGGACAAACTGAATGCCATATAGGTTGTCAGCACACACACACACCAAATAAGGACAACACATAAACCCAGATATGTGAGACTTTTGAAGAACATCTTACCAAAAGATCAGAGGCCTCCCAAACAGAAACCACTTACACACATAACCATGCAAAAAAACAACCACAACACATAATAACACATACCCCAGTGTCTCAACAAATAAGCCCATAAGGCATAACACCACAAAACCTAATGTATTGGTCATAGGTGACTCCATTGTGAGACACACATGTTCCCCTCACCAGGCTGGATGAGGAGCAGGTTACGCGTAGCTGCCTGTCAGGTGCCAGGATCCATCAAGTCACTCAAACAATAGAACCAGTATGACTCCATCATAGTCCATGTGGGGGTGAATGACTTTAGACATACCCCACTGGACTATAGGAAGAGAGACATGACTTTGCTCTCAGACTATGTGTTGCAGGCAGGTATAAGCCTAGCCTTAAGCAGCATTCTACTTTCTCCAAGGATGACACCACAATAGAAAGAAAAAATGATTGACTTTAACAATTGGCTTAGCTTCTGGTGTCAGTCCAAGGGGATCCAATATGTCAGCCTGGGAAGACATGGTCGACAGGCCACTCTGCTTTGCCAGAGATGGTCTGCACCTGTCTCCTCTAGGCTTTCAAATACTGGCAAATGCATTAGCCATCCCTATAGTGCCTTTTTAGGCAGTGTCAAAATAACCAACCTCCCACCATAACAAAATCCTCTCTAGATAAACTCAAGGTACTGCTGCTTAATGCTAGGAGTCTAAACAAGAAACTGCAGTCCCTGGAAACACTCCTCATTTTGGAAGATGCTAACATCTGTGCAGTCACCGAGACATGGCTCAAGGGTATAGAAAGCACCACAGCTGTGCAGGACTGCAACTCCTTCCATACATTCAGGCCACAAATTCAGAGTGAAAGAACCAAAGGACGAGATGCATCCATTTTCATTAAGAATAAGTACACCTCGAGACTGGTGAAAGAGTATGACTCTTTTGAGCTACTCCATGTCCAATTAACTATAGGCAAAGCCCCCTACCACATCATAGCTAGATACAGTTCCCCCACAATGAAACAGAAAAACATACTGCATACCTGGACTTACTGCAGTCACTTGCCATACAGCCCAACATCTTACTAATGGGTGATTTTAATTATCCTACAGTTGACAGGGAAAGATACATGAACAAAAACATGCTGGCTCAGAGGTTCTTGGTCTTTGTCAATGCAAATGCTCTGGAACAACAAGTCAGCACACCCACAAGAGGCTCAAATGTCCTGGACATAGTACTTACTAACACAGGAGAGCATTGCACCCCACTTTGTGATGCCCTCCCTGGTAAGATCAGACCATAAATCAGTCTTGTCCAATGTAATTGTAAGACCAGATACCCCAACAAGCTCAAAAACACAAGAGTTTTTCAAAGACAAATTACCCCCTACTAAGTGATGGTATAAGAAGTTTCAAAGCCTCCTGAAATGCAGATAACACAGACTCCTAATGCAGAGGTGTACACCAATGCCCTGTATAACCACTTTAGTTGTATAGAATCGACTGTACCTGACAGGATTAAAACCAGGTCTTGCAGAAAAAACAAGCCACCCTGGTAGACCTCTAGTATATACAGGCTATACAACAAGAGAAAGAAAATAATGTCCAAGAACAAGAGGGAACTGGCTCAGCAGAGGAAGAAATCCCTCACTAGCTGAAACAAACAAGTTCTGCAAAGCTAATTATGAAGCAAAAATATCCTCCCTAGCTAAGGATAATCATAAGGCATTCTTTAACTACATCCAAAATCTAAAAGGGAATACCCAGCTATGTGCAGAACTGGTTGTGGATGGCACCACCCATACTCAACCGGAGGTAATAGCCAACCTGCTACCTGACAGATTTTGAGCAAACTTCACCTCCCTGCCCCCTCCACTCTTCCCCAAAGTATACCTGCCACCATTCTTCAGCCTATTATCTCAAGGAAGCAGGTCATCTCAGCACTCTCCAAGACCAAAAACATGGCATCAATGGTACTAGACAACATCATAGGTTGTCTTATAAACAACTTAAAACATGACCTAGCAGACCCACTTTAATCCCTGTTTAAACACAGCCTGTGAAGTGGCTATGTTCTGGCAGAATGGAGGACAGTAACAATAATCCATCTGCACAAAGGGGGACCATCAACCAACCCTGGGAATTATAGGCCCATAAGCTTGATTAGCCTTATCTGCAAGGCCATGGAAAGAATTATTATGGACCTTATTAACAAGGATGTAGGTAATCTCCCAACTCTGGACCCAACCCAGTTTGGATTCGTTAAAGGTAGATCATGCCTGTTAAACATGGTTGACTTCTTCGAGAAAGTCACGAAGGCCTTGGATGAGGGAAAGACAGTGCATACTACATATCTTGACCTAGCCAAGGCATTTGACACAATGTCCCACTCAGGTATTATAGAGAAACTGAAACTCTCTCAATTGGGAATTAACCCCTACATTACCATATGGGGAGCCAACTGGCTCAATGATGTGACACACACTGTCAAAGTGGGTGACTTCACCTCTAGCAAAAAGCAATCACCAGTGGCATATCACAGGGTTCTGTACTGGGCCCCTTATTGTTCAGAATTTATTTATCAGACCTCTAGGCAAACTTGGACAGCCTGTGGCTGACCAAGTTCACTGATGATTGCAAACTGGGAGCAATCATCGAGTCCCCAACAATGTTAATATACTGCAGACAGGGTAAATACAGACAAATTATTGGTGCCAAAGTCATGGATTAAAGTTAAATGCAAAAAATGCATTATTATTCCCTTTGGGAAAGCTGACATCCTTGCTAACAACATTATAGACAGCAAACCCCTAAGTGTAGACCCATTGGTACATGATCTGGGTACTCAGGTTGATAGCAATCTGAATTTTGACCACTACATATCCACAGTAGTAAGGAAATCCTTCTAGGTGGCACATCTTTTAAGTAAAGGCATTGCCTCTAGAGTTAAGGATGTTATAATTCCATTATAATCGGCCCTCATCAGACCAATAATTGAGTACTATGCTCCCTTTTGCATGTACCTTACCAGACACCTGCAACAACTGGAGAGACCACAGAGGTTTCTCACCAAGAAATTACAGGGTACACAATACAAGTCTTATGCAGAAAGACTGAAAGCCTGTCACTGTATTCTGTCTCCTACAGATTGCTAATTGTGCCTGGCTTACAGGGCAATATCTGACCTGGCCCTGATGGAAATGTTATACGTTCGTAAATCAAACTGCTGGAGGGTCAATCACTCCAGGGATCTTAACCTAGCCTATGACATGAACAGGTCATGCTGGAGAGAGAGACTTTCACTTCTCTGCAACAAGCTTCCTATTCATGTGAAACAGAACCTCTCCCTGACCCTCTTCAAATGCAACCTAGATCAATGGATGGGTGACCACAAATTCACTCCTGGGTTGGCACCCATGTCCCTAATGGTCAGGGTAAGTTGGTATTAACTACCATAGACCCTTATCTCTGCAAACTTCACTCACCTAACCACTGACAATCGGGTCAACTCGGGATAAATATGGCTAGGCTTGTAAGGGCTCTAGGGCCATTAGCCTAGTAACTTCCTATGAACCCTCACCGGGCTGGATAAGAATAGCTAATGGTTTGCTGTCATTCTGGAGAAAGGCTCAGGAATGTAATGGGGGTTTTTAGACCCATCCATCTTGGCAAATACAATTATGTCCTAACAGTGGCCCTTGAGGGGGTGAATGACCTTATATGTTTTACTCAAGGGGACTTGTGGAAGGACATAATTCATCTTGCTAGGCAAGTGTGAGGAAAGAAAGACTCTGATCTTGAGTGGAAGTTTACCATCACCCAGAATGCTGCTGAGGTTCACAAATGAGATTATTAGCTTTCATAACTGGTTATGTGTGTACTGTCATTCTAGGACTGTGCAGTATTGTCATCTTGGAACCAGATGTCTGACAATCTCTATTATTTTGCCAGGGTTGGATTGCACCTCACTTACTATGGCTTTTACATTCTGGCTAAAGCCTTTTCTACCCTTCCAAAGTAGATTTTTAGGCAGGGTCCATTTACTGGACTTTTCAAAACAGTAAAGTGGCTGTACTGAATGTAAAGAGTTTTAAAAAAATAATGCCTGAACTTGAGGTCCTCCTGCAACCTGAACACGTTCATATGTATGTAATTACAGAGATATTGTTTCAAAGCAAAGAAAGTACTTAATCCATTCCTGAGATTAGTACCTGTCAAATCTACAGACCTACTAGCAACTGCAGGGGAGTATCTGTATTTGTCAAGGATACTATCACATCACAGTGGATTCCTCAGGAACCGAGATGTGAACTCTTACATGCCCAAATCAATCTGTCACAAGGTATGGGGAGATTACTGGACACCAAAGAAATCACTGGAAATACATATTTGTTTAACAAAATTGTGTTTCAAAAAAGTGTTTGCATTGAGTCTGTGGCTTAAAGTGGGGTATCAGAGACCCATTGTCTGTCTGCTTAAATTGGAATTTGCAACCAGCTGAGATGCTTTGCACCCAATAGACTTCACCTCTTTCCCCAGGGATTTTATTCTCATGGTATCTTTTTAGAACAATTCAATTTCCAGAAAAAAAAGAAATTAAAATGAAACAAAAAACATTCAGAGGTGAAGGTGAAATTTCTAAATATCTGAAGTTAGAAAAAAAACCCAGGTAATTTGGAAGACCTTTTATACCTGGAGGATGTTGATATTTGCACCTTTACTGATACCTAATTTATAGATCCAAAATACACACGTGTGTGTGTATACCTATATACGTGTATACATACATATATATATATATATATATATATGTGTGTGTGTGTGTGTGTGTATATGAGTCTATATTAGATCACCGAATGCTTAGGTAAGCGAATGGTGATTAATCAGCCCCATATAAGTGAAAGCTTACAAAACAGAACTGTCAGAACAGCGATTTTTTCCAAGGGAAAAAAAAATCGCTGTTCCAACAAAAAAAAAAGAAAGCACATTAAAACATGAGATTAAGTGAGGGGCTTCACCCCCCCACACACCCCTACTTATATATACCAACTCCGAGACCACACGATAGTGCTGAAAATGGCAAAGTACCAAAGCGGCCAAGCAAATTCTTTCCCAAGGATAGAATTTGCTTACATGCCACTTCGATATTTTGCAGTTTTGGTTTTGTCAGTTCGACAAAGGTGCATTCGAACACATGCATCTTTGGGTCTGCTGATAGGAACCCGTGTATATATAAATATATATATATATATATATATATAGATATATATATATATAGATATATATATATATACACACACACACACACACACACACACACACACATATATATATATATATATATATATATATACACACACACACACACACGCACACACACACACACACTTACATTATACATATGCATTCCATATACATAAAGGCATAAGTATGCCTCCTCTCATTATTGCAGCTATGGTGTAGTAGGCTTTGTATAAGAACAGCTAGACATCAGAAACCAGAAAAGCTCAGGGCTAGAAATTGCTCACAGAAAAATAAATGTTAATGCCCCTTTATAATATCATTTGAATTTACTATACATCATCTATTTCCCTTACAGGGTATGAGAATTTTGGTTTTCATTGGAAGTCTGATATTTGTAATTGCAAGTCCTGGAATTACCAATAAATAAATAAAACAGTAAAACTATAGAACAGTGAATGTCAGCAATTCCTGTTCTCCTTTAAAGCTGTTTTTATAAGAAGCCAAGCTCCTCTGTACCACCTGATGTATGGGGGATTGCACCCTACACCCCCCCCACTACTTATATATCCTAACTCCGAGATTACTATACCCTGGAAAAAGCAGACTGTTCTGAGACACAATGATCTTGGATTTATAAATACAAGTCCCTGTTACTGCACATTCGGTCTCACTATTCCAGGACTTGCACTCCTGAGTTTCAGAATTTAAAGCTGTTACAAATACTTTCTTAACTAAACTCCTGGCAATAGATTGCAATTAAAATACAAGCTTTATGAAGAAATTAACTACTCAAATATTGACAGGGTGATCTACTCAAAATCAAATAAATATTGTCAGATATTAAGTTTGTTAGTCAAAACAATTCGGAACAAGTAATACCAAATCCAGCTGGGAGTATCATTAATTGGATATCATACTGACAAACTTAAAAGACCTTAATTAACACAGATCATTATCTTTAACCTAGGAGTAAAATCAAACTCATTCATTAAGATAGACTTCACCAATGGAGACCAGGATCCAGTTAATGATGTATTATAACATACTGGGATAATTTCCTTGGTGACCCAAACAGATACTATTAAGAAGTTCAGTATGTTTTATTATATTAACTTCTACATTCATGAATGCATGCCAGTAAAACATAAGGATTCATCCTGATATTATGTCCTCAAAAAATGAAAGCACAACATCAAATGTGCAAAAATGAATTTCACAAATCATGAAAGAAACATTACTTGGTAACTTCACACACAGCCTACACTTTGCATAACGTACTAACTCCTCAGTTGCACAGTCTGGGGAAAAAGAACAAGCATCCTAATGCCAAATAACTGCTCCCATGTGATTTTACAGTAACACACTCTACATTTCTAGATATGCAACACATGTAAGGTATGGTTACTCACAGCAGGCTTTGATATTAATAATCCAGTAATGGTTTATTTGATAAAACTGCTCTCAGGTACATTACATAATCGAAGATGTAAATAAGCATGTATGATCAATAAAAGATTTTGGTGGAAATACAAAATTAATAAGATATACAACAGAAGAAATAGATGTTACTTATCCTACAAAAATTGCCCTAGTCATAAAAACTTAGATTAAATAAAGTACAGCAACTGCTTACTTATATTCTCTTACCAAATTTTCCATATGACCAGATCCATTTATGAACTTAAATAATTTAATTTCAAAGCTGAAACAAAGAAAAGAGTGTTCTTCAACTGCATTAGAAAATTGAACATAACATGCTTTCAGTAAACACTGAAGTGATCACTCAAACGCAGAATATAGCAAATGTACATGGAAAACCCTGTAGAGAGTCTGAGTGCTACAGAGACAAGGATAAACTTCCTTATTTATGTACAGATATTAGATCTGCTGCCATAAATAAAATAATATAGCACCAGACAACACATTAGAAGCACAGATTTACATTACATCGGAGAGTGGGTGGCCTAATGGTTAAGGTGTTTGCCTTACAAACACAAGGTATATCCAGATTTGTGGAAATGAGGGGATTAGGTGCTTTTAATATTTTTTTAAGTATCCTTGTACTGTGGGGTTTTGATAAGCTGGGGGCTGATCACAAACCTATCAATGTACATCCATAGAACTTAGCATACTTGGCAGTTTTCCTATACAAAATCAAGGAAAACCAAAATAACAAAGACCAAATCCAGCAAAAGTCTACCACCAGCAAGATAGTCCAGGAATGAAAAATGCTAGCCAAGAACAGCTTGAATGCCTATTAGCGGGAAAGCATTATAGCCCAAAGAATTCCTAAGGGCCTTAGAACTTGGAAATTCCCCAGTGGTGTTAAATAGGGGAGTCCTTTCTACTGTAAGTTGCTTGCCATGTTTGACAGGTATGGGTGCAAACTACTGGAGTGTATTATAAAACATAACCAACAGGAGCTGGATGTGCTCATTAGTGAAGCAGGCAGGATGGATGCAGTTTTACACAAAGACCTACAGTCTTCCTCATTTCAGGGGGAGTATGAAGCGATTTTTAGGAAAGTAGATCGTGAAATCTCTTATCAGGACTAGAAAGGAAAATAAATTTGAGAGGAACCGGATGGCCTGTGAAGAAGGGAGAGCATATCCTAGACCTCCAGCATCCAACAAATCTTCTGCACATTAAAATGAATAAAAACTGCACAGAACTTACTAGGCGGAACAGTTTAATCAAATAAATAAAATGAAAACGTAAGCGCTTTCACGACATACAAGTCGCTTCATCAGACAAATCAAAAACAGTTAAAAACATTGTTATATAAGTTGTCAGTTAATAAATCAATTAATTAATCATTTAAAATTTAAAAGGGCAATAAAAACATCTCTGAATATCAAAAGCATTAAACCAATAAGTGCTTACAAATAAGCAATACAGAAATATGCATAAAAAACGTATGTAAATAGAAATCCAAAAATATATAAATATTTGAACATAACAACGGATGTGTTAAAAAAGGGGTATAGAGCTATTTATGTTTCAATGGATGTGCCTTTAAGAAGGGTTTCAAAGAGGACATACCATTGAGAACTGGAGACTTCTCTGCATTAAGTAAAAGGATCCACTTTTGTTCAGCTGACTCAGTACAGTTTTCTAAATCTCCCCCTCTTACATTTACCTCTATTACTTGTAATACTAGAAATCTGAAAGTGTGTCTGATCAGTATTCATTATATGAGTTGCTAGAGTGTTGCTGTCCTTTTGATTATTGATGTTCCCGACGTGATCAAGTATGCTATCTTTAAATAATCTATTGGTTTTGCCCACATAATATGCATAGCACTTCTGGCAAAATGAAAAACAAACTATATTAGCAGCTTGTTCCTGAAAGAAAACAATGATGTATAGCCTATCTTGTTCATTAGTTTTGGAGCACTATGTAAAATATTCCAGTTTTTCTTAATGACATTATAATATTCATTAATGTCACTCGAGTATTGAAAAACCACCCTGAAAATATCATTACAGGGTGCATGTGATTCAATAGAAGGTGCCAATTCTGTTCTTTTACCAAAATATGGCTTACACCTATTTTTTTTCTTTCTGTCCATGCTTCATCCATAGCAACATCTATTCCCCTAGCTTTGTAACCTCGCTCTAAAAATTTAAATTTAAGTTCAGAGAGAGCTTTCTTTGCATCTGTATCATTGTTATGTAACCGTAGCACTCTATAGATCTGAACTTTCAGTGTGTGTTTCTAGGAATATGTCTTGGATGCATACTTCTATGTAAGAGTGCATTCTTCCTTGTGGGTTTCTTGTAGATGCTGCTAGACACTTGATTTAAGTCAGATTTGGTCAGCAGCACATCTAAAAGTTCAATCTCATTCAGAGAATATTTGAATGTAAATTTCAAAAAGTTGGTTGTATTGTGCATGTAAGCAACAAAATCGTCTAATTCCTGTTGATTACCCTTCCATAACAGAAAAGTATCGTCCACAAAATGAACATACCATATAATCCTGTCACAATAAATATTTGTTTCAGACAGGATGTGGGCAGATTCCCAATGTGCCAAAGCTAAGTTGGTGTAGCTAACTTTCTGAAGATAAAAATCCTTGTTAAAATTACAAACGTTGTTTTCTAAAACAATTTCCAGAAGAGCACATATCAACAACCTTATTGTTAGAAAAACATGTGTTCGTCATCAAAAATTCTCTGATCATTTCTATACCCCAGTCATTAGGGATGCTAGTAAAGAGAGACTCAATGTCTAGAGTAACAAAAGCAAAATCACTGCCCAGAGTAGTTACGACAGTATACAGTCTAAAAATGTTTTTGTGTCTTTTAAAATAGTATTGCACGTGTCTAACAGTACATGTAAATTGTTTTCTAGGAAGATAGACAGAGGATCCGTGTACCAACCTACACCAGAGACAATAGGTCATGAGTGTTCCTGTTCTTATGTCTCTTAGGAAGACCATATATCCTAGGTATCAATGGATGTGTTGTGTTAAAAAAAATTAAATAAATCCTCATTGATCAGTTCTGTCATTAACAAGTCGAAAATCAAGGAGGACACTTTTTCCATAATAGTGTTCACAACGGCTTTAGAAATACATTGATATGTATTAACATCATGCAACAAGAATTCCATCTGTCTAAGGTATAGATCTCTGTCAAGGACAACTATGCCTCCACCCTTGTCAGCAGGTTTGATGTCTATGGAGTGCATATTCTTAAGTTCGTTAAGAGCTAGATAATCCTGGCTAGACATATTACAAAAATCGGCTCTAGTTCCTTCATTGAATAACTGTCTAAATTAAAGTTCACATGCATTGACAAAGATTTGAACTACAGGATCACTGTTAGGAACAAAAGTACTAGGCTTTTTATAAGGAAAGGTAGCATTAGCATAACTCTCTTTATACATGGTTTTTAATGTGAGATTTCTACCTAGCAATCTCAAGTCTTTCAGCATTTCTGCATGGTCTGCCCGTTTAGCAGGAATAAAGGACAGACCTTTATTCAATAATGCAATATGTTCACAAGTTAGTTCTAATGAAGAAATGTTAATAATTAAACCTGAGTTCAAAAGCATCTCCTTTTGACAGTTTGTGTATTCCATTCTGCACTGGGATGGCGTTGCAGTCTCCCCTTCCTTCCCAGGCTTCTGGATCTGTTGTTTATTGGCAGTGGATCTCTCAATAAAAAATTGTTTTTGACATTATTCTCCATAGAGCCATTCGATAAATGTATATTAGCATGTGTGCCAGTTCGCGATCTAACGACAGGAGTCGACTGGTCTATGTGCTCAGTGTTGCTGGTACTAGCTAGAGGTAAAACAGCTAGGGCTTTTGTGGGTATATTTAAACGCCATTACAGAATTAATGGGCATAGCCCTGATTTCTTCAATAGGTGTGCTAGGCAAAGTCTGAACTGGATTCACAGAGATGGGAGCCGATGTTTTTGCTTCTTCCCGTGGCCAAGAAAAAACATGTTGATTATGAAAATCTTTAAAATCTCTTTGTAGTTGTTTCATTTTAGTCAACTGTAGTCTTTTCTCATAGGCTATAATACTTTCCTGTAGCGAATCTATTTTATCTGCAATCACATAAGAAGTAAATTGACTGTGCATAGAGTTCTATAAAGAAACAATGTCACTCTTCAGTTCAAATTCTATGGGTAAAAAGAAATCTATCAAGAGGTTAATATATTGGGCACTAAACTGCAGATTCAGTTGTTGCCATCTGCGTAAAAGTTCAGGGTAAAATTTGCCGTAGCTAGGCATATTGAGTACCCTGAGACCTCTCGGTATGACTTTATGCTCCAATGATGCTTATAGGTGCAAGCGTTGCCATTGCAAACGCTTGTATTTGTAAAGTTTGTTTTCCAACTCTCTGTAACATTGTAGGAACTCATGTGATAGTCTGTTACCCTCTGAGCTACTGTCTCCTTCCTTAGTAAGATTGAAATTCAAAAGTGGATTTTCATCAATGTTTAGAATACGAGATAGTCTGTCAAAAACCAATATCCAGTGAACGAGGATTTGATGCAGCTTCCAAATAAGCTGTTTCTGCCATGCCCTTTTCTCTGAACAAAAAACGAGAAAAGTAAATTCTTCTGCACATGACGATGTCACTGAGGAAGCAGAAACTGCCAGGCGTAACCATGACGAATGCCAGGAGAGCCCTTTAGAGCTAGGGCAGGGGGAATTTGTTCGCTGTTCTGACAGAATAAAAATCAGAGACAGAACAGTGTCTAGCACAACCAGTGGAAAAGTAGCCAGGGAAACAGGTGGCAGCAACCACGGGGATATCATACAGCATGACTGAAGAACTTTGTGCATTAGCCGACAATGAGTCTGACTTTCAAAGGGAAAATGCCACAGAAGGACCTTTGTTGACATTTAATAATTCAGGTGACTTTAAATTGCAGTAACTTTGAATGCACTGTTAAACATGTAGATCTACTCAGCAAGGGTGAGTTATTTGTTCTTTCTGCTCAATTTAAAATAGATACGCTGTTAATTGACTTAAAATTGTACCTCAGAAAAATTAATCTGGGGCTAGTATTGGGAAATCGAACAGATTTTACTAGTAACATTTTGAAACGTAGCAGCACATTTAACCCCCCCCCCCCATTGCCCTTAATATTGTTTGAAAAAATTGTAGAGCTGGATTTCAGAGCCTTTTGTAAATTTAACCATAATAACACGAGTAACATGAATAACCATGCATATACATTGCTTTTTCAACTAGCTAGGAACAAACATTTAAGGGTTATGAAATCTGACAAAGGGGGAGGGGTAGTGGTCATGAACAGAGACTACTTGCACAAAATAATGAACCATGTCACAAATTGTGATTTGTATGAGAAGACGTCATTGAGTTACACTAAACTGAAATACTGCAGAACTGATTTTTTTCTGCAAGACTTGGAATAGGGGGAGATCACACTGGAAGTACACAGGTTTCTTCAGGTATTGCATCCTGTTGTCCTGTGTATATTCGGGATCCCCAAGATTCACAAGAACATTGTTGACCCACCAATGAGACCAATTGTAAATGACAGTAAATCCAGAATCCACCCCCTTGGGGTCTACGTGGATTCTTTGCTAAAAAAGTGTTTGGAACCTTTTGATCACATTTGCAAGGACTCATGGGATTTTTTGTGTAAAATGAAAAACTTGGAATTTTCAAGGGACTGTTTTTTTAACAGTGGCTGTAATTGAGTTGTTTAACATTATACCACATGAACGAGATCTGGAATGGTTCCATGATCTCCTGTGTGAATGCAGTGAGTTTAACAATGACACTGTTAATGTTTTAGTTTTATGCATGGAAATGGTTCTGAAATATAACTTTGTTTTTCTGGAGGGGCAATAATATAGGCAGAAAAAAGGGGGTAGCTATGTTAGCGTCTTGTGCTCCCATATTTGCCAACATAGTATTGCTGCAATGGGAATGATATGTTCTTTTCAGACACTATGAGGTTAAACCTTGGAAGTTATATCTCAGTTTTTTGGACAATATTTTTATCATCTGGGATAGACACCAGAGGAGATCCGGGATTTTATGGAATTTATTAATTCCTCTACATTTTTTTGAGGTTTACTCACACCATTCAGTTGGAAGTACCAATTATTTGGATGTTACTATTTTTAAAGATTATCAGAATGAACAATGGGCTAGTAAAATTTACAGAAAACCCACATGCAGCAACAACCTATTACATTTTGAGAGCAACCACCCTCTCCATCAAGAAATAGGAATCATCAAAGGCCAATATATTGGAGTGGCCAGAATGGTTTCCTCTCACAATCATTTTGTGGAAGAATGTGAGACACTGTGGCACATGTTGCTCAAGAGGGCATACCCCGAGGGCACAGTTGCCATGATTCAGGATAATATCATGGAGAAAAGAATGAAGGGAGATACAGTACCCCTTATACACCCCACCTCCACTTTGGCCACAGGTGCATTTTCTAGGAGACAAGTGGATGGGCCTATTATGCAAAAAGCCTTTGTTACAGAGTTTTGCAATGAGCCCCCTCAGATTAGGGGTATTTTGATCAAAAACTGTCAGATTTTTTTTCTTTGTTTAAAGAATTCGGAGACAAAATAGGGAACCATCCAACCGTGGTCCTTAGAAGGGGCAAGACCATTAAAAATCATCTTGAGCACACATCTGTCCACTGTGAATATGGACGCAGGAACAAAATGGCTGGCACCTATAAATGTGACTTTTGTAATTATTGTAATGACATACTGGAAGGTGATAACCTGGTGTTAAACCAAATGACAATTAGATCTAGGAATTTTTCTAACTGCAACAGTATAAGGGTGGTTTATGTGGCTGTATGTCAACTGTGTAAAAGTTTTTATGTAGGATAGTAAAAGTGCCCTTGCTAAACACATTTACCCAAGTCACAGTTTTCGATTTTTTGTTTTGAAACAAGTGTTACAAGACCTTAAAAGGGGACCATGGGAGGATAAATTGGAAGAAAGGGAACTGCGTTGGCAGTTTAGATTAAATGCTACCAACCCTCCTGGTCTCAATGAAGGGGTGTATATAGCTTGTGTGTAGCCAGGTGCTGCTGTTCTGTGCATTTCAACAAACTATATATATATATATATATATATATATATATATATATATATATATAAACTTTCTTTTTGTTGGGCAAGGATTATTTTTATCATTTTATATATGAAAAGTAATAGATAACATATTTTTTTAAGTTTTAGCTTGTAACATGTTGTTGCTAACATGCTTTTTTCTACAGGTGAGTGCATTGATGATGCAAACTGTCATGTGATTATACGGAGGGTTATTTAAACTTGGTGTTTGTGTTTTTGTAACAGATTTTGATGAAGTATTTTTATATGAAAGCGCTCAAACTTGTCAGTTTTGTGTGTTTTATTAAACTACTGGAAGCTCTTCTTGGCCTACATTTTTTCATTCCTGGACTATCTTGCTGGTGGTAGAATTTTACAAAATCAAGGAAAACCTAACAAATCAACTAGTTTGCTTTACAGAATCAAAGGAAAACTTTACTAAATTCCTCTCAGTCATGCTAAGCAAAATGTCAATATGTTGATACATTCCTGATATATGGCAACAAGATGTAATGGTACCAATTCTCATAGGGTCCCATTAGACCCCAGAAATGTTAAACTTATACACCTAATATTCTATGTAAAATCATGCAGCTAATTATAATGCTGCTTATCTGAAAATGACACAAATGACCTATTTCTGTTAGGGGGAGATGCTATATTTTGAATCATGAGGCATTCTTTGAAAAAGTCACACAACAGCGCTTGAAAAACTTACAGTACAATGTGCTTATATTGACCTTGATACAAAATTCTACACTGTTTCACATAAGGAAATAGCTGACAGATTAAGATCACTAAATGGCAACCATGTGGATGGAACACTGACTCTGTAACATGACACAGAAAGTCAGGGTGGGCAAGTATCACTTGTCTATCTGGAGGGGGCTTATCATTGTTGATCACAGGGCTCACTTCATGGGCTACTTCTTTTCAGACTATTATGCTCAGATATAAAATTGGGAACTGGGGTCTCAATAACCAGATATGCTGATTATTTTAAAATGGATAAACGTATGTTGGGAGATTTTGGTGACAGTTTGGGCTAGACAGTCAATGGCATGGAAGACATAGGATGCAGATGGGGAGATTGCAAGGGATGGTGACGGAGGTGATCAGTGGTGGCTGGTGACTTCAAATCAAATGGGGGCTGCAGGAGACAGATGAATGGATGGGGCCAATGGAAAGGGGTGTAACCAACAATAAAGGGGTGGAGCTATGCTCAAAACCACAAAAACTGGGACTTTAATTAAATACACTGCCCTGGGTGCCAAACCATCATTATGAGAGACCAATCAAGACAAAAGGATGTGGTAGAAGAAGTGCATTGGCTACATGACAGCTTACGTAATATCTAGATGGAAATAAAAAGGTTGTGAGGCATGAAAAAATAAATTACTTTTTAAATACATTACTGGAATGCTAGTCAAAATCAAGTATAAAAAAAAACAAGCAGCACTCAACTCAAACCGCTTCTCCTTGCTCTGCATTTCTAATTATAATTTATATTTAGCTTTATAAAACTACCCAAGTAACATGCTGAAAGTAGCAATTTTTGTGATACCCCCACTTATAAAAATGTTTCTTATCCAAAAAAGACCTGCTGCCTGACAACTATCTACTTGTTTCATGGGGAAAACATGATCAAAGTAAAAAATGAACAGCAAACAAGAATAAAGCTCAAGATATTACTGCACAGGTTATGGACCACACATGATAGAATGGCATTCTGTTTAGTTTACTGGTAAAGCCTGCAAAGATGACTGCAAGTCTCCAACAAATGTAGTGAGCTTCTGAAAATACTGTAATCCTGTGCTTTATTACAAATGCTGTCATATGGATTTCAATACCCAAGGCTTATACGTTATCTAGTTATGTAAATATTCTTTGCATGGCAACAACAAAAAGGCTTTCAATTTTGGTAATTCTTTAACAGCATGAAACCACAAAAAGCAGGGTGAAACAAACCAATAATCCAAATGTAATGGAATGGATGAAGACCAGGAAGCTTAAATATTCAAAGTTTTATTCCACAACAGTCACGATCAGAAGTTAAACCACATAACAGCAAAGGAAAGGCCACAGCATAAACGCTATTATTCCAACTGCGTTTTCGTTTATATCCCAACACTTCATCAGATGTACTTTATTAGTCTAATCCATCTGCTATTTATACCCCATTTAATGAATCAATTAAAAAATTCCCTCCAAATTCTTAATAGATTAAAACTTTTAAAAAAACATCTTCCAAATTAACTAACTGTCTTTGTTATTATGGACACATTTTAATATGTATAAAACAATTCTGGAAATTCTAGACTCAAAATAAATTCAGCAATAATATGTGGCATTATGTAAATACAATGCATTTATAGTATATATTCAAAATAAAAAAGCTGTATAAAATTTCAGTTGCTTAAATCATGAACAGACGAAAATAGCCTGTACGTGTCTGCCATCTAGTGGCTATTTGTCAATATTGCTACTGAGTGTTAGTTTTTCTAAAAAATGTAACCATAGTAATACACAACTTTAATAAATTAATTCCTGCTATTTCATAATTATTATATAGCTAAAACCCACAGGAGTTAAAATTTATTTATGAATAAATATTATTTAAAATCTTTAAAGGGGTAAAAATTATATAAATAATAAAATAGATATAAAGTATTACACTAGACACAAGTTTATTAAATACATTCAAGTATATGTTACAATTTAGCTGCCCTTAACTTTAAAATGGGTAATATACTTGTATATTCATTCAAACCCGGTGGGTTATAGGACTCTAGTGTGATTTGCCACCAGAGCTCCCTATATTCTATCTTCTCCTCCCAAAGCCCACCTCTTATATCTTTTTCAGTATGTTCAATAACTGTGAATTCGAAACTTGCTTCGGGCATTCTTAGTATGTCTATAAAGGGCATTAGTCTCCTTACAATCTTTGACATCATTAAGATGTTCATAGATTCTCCTTTTAAGCTTCCTTTCCATTTTCCCTATATAGAATGAATAACAAATTTTACAAAACGCTAAGTATATTAAGCCCAAAGACTCACAATTATAGTAATACTCTTCATTTGTTATTATTCTATTCCTACTCATTATATTTATACTATTCCCATTTAATATATATGGGCATTGTGCACATCTGCCACACTTGTATGTACCTTTTTTCTTTTTATCATTCAAATTATTAAGTTTCTTGTTTTCCAAAATATTTCTTAGGCTATGTGCATTTTTATATACTACTTTAGCTGGAATGTTTTCTGCTTTCTCTATGTCAGTTAAATTAATGAATCTCTTCCATTCTCTATGAAAAATTTGTTTTATATTGTTATTAACACCATTATATTCTAAGGTAAGAGCTAGGTTGTAATTTTCTTGTTCTTTATCTATAGTCTTGCTTATGTTAGAAGTGTTAACCAATTCCACTCCTCTCACTATAGGTGCGAATCTAGTTTCTCTTCCTTTTTCAACTTCTTGTCTGATTTCTTTAATAAGTTTTTCTGGGTAGCCTCGGTCTCTAAACATACTCCCTAGTGTATCACATTCTCTCATAAAGTCTTCTTCATTGCTGGTCATCCTGCTACCCCTCACAAACTGGCCTTTAATAATGTTCCTCTTACAATGTGTGGGGTGTGCACTATTATAGTGCAAATAAGCATTACAATAAGTGGATTTCCTATACACTTTGGTTTCTAAAGTACTACCTTTCTTATAAATTTCCACATCCAAGTACTTTAAAGAGGTATTAGAAATTGTCCAAGTGAATTTCAGGAAGTTTGTAGTGTGATTCAAATATTCTAAAAATTCATTTAATTTCTCTCCACTTCCTGTCCAAAAAAGGACTATGTCATCAAGAAATCTACGGTATAGCACCCACCATTTACTAAATGCACATTCCAACACATATTTTTCCTCCCACTTTGCCATTACCAAATTAGCAAAAGTGGGGGCACATGCCGCACCCATAGCCACACCTTGTGTTTGCTTGTAAAATTCGCCATTAAAGAACAAAAAATTGTTTTGCAGCACCATATCCATTAACCAGACAGATGCCTGCTTATCATTATTTGTCAAACTATTGTCTTCGTATATAATTTCTTCATAGAACTCAATACCCTCCTTATAGGGAATAGAGGAAAATAGATCCATTACATCTATAGTAACAAAAATAATATTATCTATATCAGCTATATCAGAAATGACTTTCAATAAATCCCATGAATCTTTCAAGATTTGTTGCCTATCTACCCATAATCTTTTGGTCTTATTGTCAACAAACTTGGCTAAAGTAGTGGATCTATTTCGTTTTTATGGGTTTTAGGTATACCAAATATTAGAGGGATTTTTGGTTTTTCTACCTTCAAAAAGTTATACATATCTTGATCGATAGACCCTTCATACAGCATATCTTTTAAGTTCATGTCTATTCTATTACATGCAATATTTATTTCATTTTTAGATACTATTTCATATTTGGTGTCATTCCATAGGATCTTATACATTCTGCTGTCATATTCTACCTTATCCATTATAACAACTCCTCCCCCTTTGTCAGGCTTCATAATTCTTAAATTAGAGTCATTTTTCATCTCATACAACAATCTCTTCTCATTTTCCCCATATTGTTTGGGTATTTTATGGTGTTTAATTCTTCCTTTCTGATTTCTTTCTCTATCAGTTTTTCAAAACATTTTAACTGGGGGTGCATCGGTGGGTTGTAAATGGATTTCCTTCTTAACACCATATCTGTCCTATTTATAGGGTTGGAGAACATAAAGTGTAAATTTATTTTTCTTAAGAACACTTTAATGTCCATTAAAGACTTAGTAATATTCCCTCTAATATATGGTATAAATTTTAAACCTTTAGAAAGTAGGTTAAAGTGGTCTTTTTCTAATATTAAGGAGCTGTAGTTATAAATATTAAAATTATTGTATGTCCATTTGTTATGTTCATGTATTATAATATCTGAACAGGGTGGGGGTGGGGATTTTAAGAGGTTATTAACTTCCGTTAATACTTCCCCCTTCCCCTTCTCCCCCCCCTCACATAAAAATTTCTTTCTTTATCAAGCTGTTTGTTCATAATTCTTTCAGACCTCCTCAAGGGAGGAAATTCTTCTTCATACTCATGTTCTGCATCATATGGACAAAATTCATCAACTTGTTCCCCAATTAACTTATTATTCTCTTTATAAAAATTATCTTTCTGATTTCTCCTATTGGATGGGATCGGATAACTCAAGTTATTTTGATATTCATATATATCACGATCCATTTTTTTAATCTTTCTCTTTATTAGTTCATCCATATTACTATCTATATCTTCTCTAACATTAAAATACTTATTTCTTTCTTCTTCAATAGAGAAAAGCAGGTCTTTCCTAATACTCTTGTCCAGTATTTCTATTTCTATATACAATTCCTCTTGTAGTCTAGTGTTTTCTTTCACCATTAATTTTAACATTTCAATTCCACATTTATTAAAAATCTCCAACAATTCTTTATGAAACTCAGAATCAGTAATAACATTGTTGGGGAATTTATAAATTCTTAACCCCTTAGGTACAATCTCTTTAGCTATACATTCAGTTAAATATGCATTTTCAACATTCAAAATTCTATGCTTGTTCATTAGTCTGTATAACATGTTAATACTGTCCTTGTAAGTGCTGTTACAACTTTGCACTTTAGGAGCACTTTTACTGTCTTTAAAATCAAATTTGTGAAATAACCAGTCATTTAGTTCTTGGAAATTGTTAACAGTACCTTTCCCATTTGCAACACGAAGTGGTCTCTTGTCTCGCTTATCTCTCGTTCCATTTGCCTCCACGCTGGAAGTTTCTTTCAATATATTTGGCGTGCTGGCAGGGTTAAAGCTACCTCTAACCCTCTCTCTATTGCAGCCGGCGTCATCTTTCGCGCCCATAAGCTCCATTTCGCCATTACCGTTATTCAAACTCCTCGTTAGTTCTGACCATTCGGTTCTTTGCGGAGAAACTGTCTCTCTCCTTCCTTGTGCTGTAAGCAGCGTGGAGGCTACAGGAGTGAGTAAATTGATAAGCTCCGTAAGCTGTCCAATTAGCTTACGCGTCAATCCAACGTCTTCCTGCAAAGATTTTGCAGGGACTTCCTGGCTCTCCATTCCGACCACCAAAAAAACCAAGAAACCACAAAAAGCAGGGTGAAACAAACCAATAATCCAAATGTAATGGAATGGATGAAGACCAGGAAGCTTAAATATTCAAAGTTTTATTCCACAACAGTCAAGATCAGAAGTTAAACCACATAACAGCAAAGGAAAGGCCACAGCATAAACGCTATTATTCCAACTACATTTTCGTTTATATCCCAACACTTCATCAGATGTACTTTATTAGACTAATCCATCTGCTATTTATACCCCATTTAATGAATCAATTAAAAAATTCCCTCCAAATTCTTAATAGATTAAAACTTTTAAAAAAACATCTTCCAAATTTCTAATTATAATTTATATTCAGCTTTATAAAACTACCCAAGTAACATGCTGAAAATAGCAATTTTTGTGATACCCCCACTTATAAAAATGTTTCTTATCCAAAAAAGACCTGCTGCCTGACAACTATCTACTTGTTTCATGGGGAAAACATGATCAAAGTAAAAAATGAACAGCAAACAAGAATAAAGCTCAAGATATTACTGCACAGGTTATGGACCACACATGATAGAATGGCATTCTGTTTAGTTTACTGGTAAAGCCTGCAAAGATGACTGCAAGTCTCCAAAAAATGTAGTGAGCTTCTGAAAATACTGTAATCCTGTGCTTTATTACAAATGCTGTCATATGGATTTCAATACCCAAGGCTTATACGTTATCTAGTTATGTAAATATTCTTTGCATGGCAACAACAAAAAGGCTTTCAATGTTGGTAATTCTTTAACAGCATGCTTATTAAAGCTTACTTGCATCTTACAATCTCAGACAAGCTTACCTGATGGTCATTAAAGCATTGCAACTTAAACACAGAGCAACAGGCACTGCAACAACATGCATTTTCTGAATAAGAAGAAGCATAAATCAACAGTATAAAAATATGACAGAAAACCAGAACATTCTGCAAAATCAAGGACAGATGAAAAGCCACTGTAGTATTTGTGTCTACCTTTGATGGGGGATACTCAGCACACTTACACTGCATAACTGCTCCTTGCCTTGCTTGGACACATCCAGAGTCACTACATGGGGGAGTGTGTTGCAACAAGCATGTCGCAATTTGAAATGTCTCTGGCTGACAGTGATGGCCCTGACACATGTCATACCTCTCAACCTCAGAGCAAGAAATCTGGACAAAGCCATAAACAGAAGTGAGACAAAGGACCACAAATAAGGACACTTTTTAAATATTGCTCTTATAAACTTAGAAAGGTAATAAAATAGTATGTCTTGCAATAGTATGACTTTTCTGAAGGGTATGAAATCTGAAACTCAAATGTCTGTCATTATTTTCTAACTTCAATCTTTAATGATTTGTCACTAATTTGCCAGAAAACCACAATTTTATGAAAAATGGACCAAAAATGTGATGCAAAAATATAAAATAGCCACACAATACAGCTGGGAACCTGTCAAAGAAGGGACACTTTTTAATATTAGTACTGTTAAGTTGAGCAACTGACAAAATAAGAGAATCTACATGCATTTCTGAAATAAAAGTAGTCTATAACAACTCTGATGATTACAATTATTTCTTAATTGTAAATCCTCCACATTTTCTTCCAAAATTGCCATTTTGCAGAGGGATTATTAGGGGAAGCAACATTTTGAACCAAAGTCAAGGACAGTTGAGAGGTTTGGATATACCTAATTCTATAAAGCAATTTATTTGCATGTACCTCTCAATGCAGGAAATCTGGACAAGGCCATGTATATTGGGGGAACATACAAACAGTACTAAAAATTGCTGTTGTATAAACTTAGATAGTTGATAAAATAACAGGTCTTGCTTTAGCATGCATTTTTCTGAAGGGTATGAAGTCTGAAAATCAATGTCTGTCATTATTTAATGACTTCATTCCTAAATTATTTGCCAGAAAACCACACATTTTATGAGGAACAAACCAAAAATAAGAAACAAAAATCTATTAATTCATTCATACAGTTGAGAGGTATAGTTCAGCCTGGGCTGTCTTTGAGTTTGCCATCCCCCCCCTCACAAAATCATGGTTGAATGGGGCATCTCCCCTGCAGGCATTCCAATGTCCCATTACTTGGCTATTTCACCCCATTTACCATAAACATTGTAATGTGCATACTACTTTACTTCTACGATAATTTGGCTTTCATTTAAAAGTTTTATTTTACATTTTTACAGCACAAACACTAATAGACTTCTGCTGAACAAAGCAATGCAGTCTCACAATGAAAATAAACTTAGCATTAAAACTTCTCTGCCCTTGAAACTCACATTCATTGAAACAGCTTTGAAACCCACATTCAAAGAAAATACATCTGGCCAGCGGCGGATAAAGATCAACTTTGGACTGTTTTCAAATCATAGGGCCCTTGCACAGGAAACATATGTGTTCTTTGATACACCTTCCTGGTTGTATTAAATTATATTCCTTGTATAATACAGTACAGTTGTTAGAGGACATTTTAAATTTATTGTTTTGAACATTTTTTCCAGTAAACAATGAAACAAATTGCATGCACCAATAATGACAAAACTGTCCAATTCAGAACATTTCCATCATAAAAGTCTACTCAACCTTTTGCAATCCACCAGTATCAGTAAATATGCACAATCTTTGCAGAAGTAAAAGTCATCTAAATAATTCCACATTAAAGAGATCTGTAACTAATTGTTGCTGCTAGCAAACAACTCTATATTTCATTGTTTCATCTACAAATAAAGTGCCTGCTGCCCTTGAGGAATAAATTGCCCATGTTACATTTAGAAATGATATGTTAGTAATATTGCAATAGAGAATGGATGGCAAACTGATAACAGGTTGATAGTTACTAGGTATATCTGTCAAAGAGGACATTCTTAGGACTGCAGTATCCACCCCCTTTAAAAGTACAACACAGTACAGTATCAGCAAATTATCTACATACTGTGGGAGTAGAACCCACAGCCTTCTGCATCAAAAGCAAGTATACTACCTATTGTGCTATTAACAGTGCAAGCAGACTCAGAATAAGCAGCACTAAACTTCTCTTCCCCTGAAGTTCTTAACTCCTTGTAAAATCCACTCAACTGTATCTCTCAACTTTGCAACACATGAGCACAAGAAATCTGGAAAAAGCCAAAATTTATTGGGGGGGGGGCAAAAGCCCAAAAAACAGGGACACGTTTTAAACACTGCTTGTATAACCTTGGAAAGTTGCTAGAATAAAATGCTGTGTTACTACCATGCATTTCACTGCCAAGACTTGAACCAGGACCCTGTGCACTACTACAGTCAGAGAAACATACTACTATGCCAAATCAGCTGTTTCTTGAAAGATAGGAAGACGGAAACTTAAATGGTTATCACTTAGTGAATTCAGTTCTCACCATAGCTCTCAACCTCTTAGCACAAAAAACTTGGACAAAGCCAATAATGGGGGAATACAACCCAAAAATAGGGACAAATTTCAAATACTGATCTTATAAACTTAGAAAATTGCTAGAATAAAATGTTTTGTGTTACTATGTACTTTCTGAAGAATATGAAGTCTGAAATTCAAATGTCTGAAAATCCAGAAAACTCTAAAACCACAGAATTTATGAAGAAGAGAAGGGAACAAAAATATGAGGCAAAAATCTGAATGCTTTTCACAAGTGGTAGTGGGTAGGGAATTCAGGTTCTTGCCACCTGCACCCAAGGTTGAGGAATTACTTTCCTCAACAACCTGTATTCAAACTGGAATCTTAGTTTGAGAGACAGCCTTACAGAACTATCTTCAAGTATATAGAGCTGAGTATATTTTCTGTGTTATTCTGTATTATAGAGCTAAATTGTCTGCTTGATATCTGTGTCTTACTGCTCTGCAAATATATAGAAAACAGTATATATATTTTTTTATAATTTGCACATTCCTTACATCTGTGTTGAAACTGTTTCCCCACCCCCCTCCCTATTCTTGGTTGTAGTTTAAATTTGGTGGCTTTTGCAGTGCCCGCCCCACTGTAGATTTGATCTAAGACACTCCCCAGGACATCTCTTTACGCATTCTACCTAATAAACCCTTTCTGCACTTGCTTTTAGTCCTTTTTAATTTAATTACATTTTTTCAAACTGTGTGTGGACTAATATTGCTACATATTCAAGTGTGCCAGCTTGCACTGCATGAGAATTGTATTTACTACTGCTTTTGCTACTTTTCTAAAAAAAAATCTTCTGCTTTTACTGTACTTGTGTTTCTTCCTACTTTATTTTGCTTTTGCGTCATCTTAAAAGTTCTCAGTTGTATTTATTACTGCTTGGTGTAACTCATTCTAAGCCTTTTAGTTTAAACACTTGGGCTTCAGACCAGTTGTTTTACATTGAGAGGTTTGTGGTCTGCACTGTAGTGGCAGAACAGGTAGCTTACATCCTTCTAAGTTGGGAACTGCTGATTGAGGGGCTCAGTGTCTGTTATTCTAAAAGTATATTAATTCTGGTTTAAGCACTTGGGCTTTCAGGCCAGTTATTTTACATTAAGAGGGTTTCGTGGTCTGCACTCTAGTGGGAGGAGAGGCTGGACTCTGCCCTTCTGAGCTGGGAATTTCTGGTTGAAGGCTTATAGTGCATGCATATCTGAATTTCTTCTTACTGAAATTGGTACACCTTGTTTGCTGTAGCAGGCCTGCTGAATCTAGCTTTGTTTGTATAACTTGAGCACTAATCCAGGCATTATTTCAAGTATTCAGTTGTATTTATTACTGCTTGGTAGTAACTTGGTTAAAGTGTAGCTATCATTCTAAGTCTTTTGTATTAAGCACTTGGCTTCAGACCAGTTGTTTTACATTAGGAAGGTTTGTGGCATGCACTGTGGTGGCAGGACAGGTAGCTTTCATCCTTCTAAGTTGGGAACTGCTGATTGAGAGCTCAGTGTCTGTTATTCTTAAAGTGTATTAGCTCTGGTTTAAGCACTTGGGCTTCAGGCCAGTTATTTTTACATTAAGAAGGTTCGTGGTCTGCACTCTTGTGGGAGGAGAGGCTGGACTCTGCCCTTCTGAGCTGGGAATTTCTGGTTAAAGGTTCATAGTGCCTGAATATCTGAACTGTATCTTACTGAAATTGGTACACCTTGTTTGCTGTAGCATAGACTAGATCCAGGCCTGCTGAATCTAGCTTTGTTTGTATGCTTGTTATTTCCCTGGAACGCTAATTCCACCTAAAACGTGGCTTCTCAGCGCTTCTGTGGATCCCTAGTGATATCTGCATTGCTTACTGTACTTATTTCCTTGCTTCGCTTGAAAGAAAGTTACTGTTTGTCGTTTTTGCATTTAAGTTACCTGTAACACATTGCACATGTTACCTGGCACTTGCTCACTAAAGCAATTATAAGTCAGCACTAAAAATTAAAAGCACTACACCCTCGCTCCCCATTGGCCCTTGTTTTCAATTATAAAGGAATTCCCAATATTATTCTAGCATGTCCAAAGGTCAGTTGTCAATCTCCTCTCCGGTCCAGCTGGTGAATATTGGAATCTTGAGTCAATGTTACAACTGCCTCATGTACACAGACAACCCTCTCCTCCTCCCAACAAATTCCAACACATGTGAGAGAGGCATCCATATAGCCAAACTGGAGGCTAAGCTCTCTCAACTCATTACTGGCATAACCAGTCAGGAGGAGAAGGAAACCACACTCACTACAATTCCAGTCTCACGTAGACCTACCACGACAGCAAACCAAACACATAATCACACAAAAACATACTCGGAGGCTCTAAATAAAGATCTGCCTAAGCAGCAGAGACCTCCAAAGCAGACACCCAAGCAACCGCTACCCCAAAACAAAACATGTGCAACACATATCTCACAAAGCCAGTGTGCCGAACAGTCACAGCCCTTAAGGCTAAACAACACACCTGATACACTTGTAATAGGTGACTCTATCGTCAGTCACACTGACGTCCCGCTCACCAGGCTGAACAAGGAGAAGGTCACGGTGATCAGCCTGTCTGGCGCTAGGATCCACCACATAACACAAGCACTCAGGTTACTCCAAGGCAAGTACAAATATGACTCAGTCATTGTCCATGCTGGTGTGAATGACCTGAGACGTACCTCCCTGGACTACATGAAAAGAGACATAGAGGAGCTCTCTTAGCATGTAGCCCAGGCTGGTATGACCCTGACCTTGAGTAGCATCTTACCCTCACCAAGAATGATGCCACAATATGAAGACAAGATGATCAATTTCAACAATTGGCTTAAGTATTGGTGTCATTCAAAGGGGATCCAATGCCGGTCAGCTTGGGATGATATGCACGACATGTCACAATGCTTTGCTAGGGACGGCTTGCACCTGCCACCCCTGGGCTTTCGGATATTGGCAAAGGCTCTTGGTACCCCCATAGTGCCTTTTTTAGGCAAGGCTCAAAAGACAAACCCACCTCCATAGGTATCACAAGGGATAAGAAACTAAGAGTAATGCTACTCAACGCCAGAAGTCTAAACCTCAAGATGCACGCACTCGAAACTCTCCTTAGCATGGAGAACATCGATATCTGTGCAGTAACAGAAACCTGGTTCAGGACTCCCGAGAGCACCCCAGCACTACCAGGTTATACCTCATACCATGCTTTTCGGCCCCAAAACTTGGACCGAATCACAAAAGGAGGGGGAGTATCGATATTCATCAAAGATACTCACACCTCCAGGTTGGTGGCAAAGCACGAAGCATCAGAGAATATCCATGTGTAACTAACAGTGGGTAAAACTGCCTTCCAGTTTATAGCCTGCTACAGACCACCCTCCCAAACCCAGGAACCCCACTCGGTCTTCCTGAGAACACTGGAAAATATGAAGGTCTCTCCGAACACCATTATATTGGGCGACTTCAACTACCCAAACATAGATTGGGAGCATTACTCTAGCTCCAACACCCTTGCCCAAAGTTTCCTAGAATTCATAAACTCAGATGCTATGGAACAACTTGTTACCACTCCCACAAGAGGGGAAAACATACTGGACCTGATCATCACCAACATGGGGACTCTATGCTCCAGTCCAGAAGTGTATCCCTCACTGGTAAGATCAGACCATAAACTGATCTCACTGGATATTCACATCCCGACCCCACCCCCTGCCCAGAAAACCACAGTGAAAAACTTCTCTAAAGCAAATATCACACTCCTCAAAACCGAGGTGGAATCCTTCAAAGCCCGGGCCTGTGGAAAATCGGCCCACACAGAATCCTTTATAAATGCATTCTATGAACACCTTCAGGAATGCATGGATCATCAATCCCAAATAAAACCAAGACCCAATCCTCCAAAGGCAGACGACCTGTCTGGTGGACCCCAGCCATAAACAAACTATACAATAGAAGGAGGAAGCTACTACATGATAGAGCAAAATCCCAAAAGGAAGGCATCTCTGATCAGTATTAGCAAAAACTAAGGGCACTCATAAAATCGTCAAAGGCCAGCGTTGAGAGAAAAATTGCACAGGACACTAAGGATAATCACAAGGCTTTCTTTAGTTATGTTAGGAACCTGGGTGGGAATTCCCAGATATGCTCAGAATTAGTCCAAAATGACAAAAATACACGAACCCACAGACATTGCCAACATCCTAGCTGACAGGTTCAGTGCAAACTTCTCCCCTCCCACCAAAGGGCAAATATCTATCCCAGCAGAGTGCTGCCCCTGACATCTCAGATGCTCAGGTGGGAGCCGCCCTCTCCAAAGCAAAAACACAGCATCAATGGGACCAGGCGGTGTCCCAGGCTGTGTCCTACATGAACTCCAAGAAGAGCTAAACCCAAACATAAAACTACTGTTCAATCTCAGCCTTACTACAGGATATGTACCCAAAGAGTGGCGTACAGCAACAGTGGTCCCTCTCCACAAAGGTGGTGCCTCAACGGACCCTGGAAACTATCGCCCCATAAGCCTGACTAGCTTGGTCTGCAAAGCTATGGAAAGGATCATCATGGACCTCATAAATAAAGATATTGGGGACCTACAGACACTGAATTCTACCCAGTTCGGCTTTGTTAAGGGCAGATCCTGCCTCTTAAACCTGGTTGACTTCTTTGAAACAGTCACCAAGGCCATTGACGAAGGGAAGGTGGTCCACACAGCCTATCTGGACCTCGCAAAAGCCTTCGATACAATACCACACTCGGGCATTATAGATAAGCTCACCAGCTTAAATATAAACCCCTATGTCACTAGATGGGTTGCAAACTGGCTCAAGGACAGAACCCACATGGTTAGAATTGCTGGAGCCATGTCAGACTCCAAACCAGTTACAAGTGGCGTCCCACAAGGCTCAGTCCTGGGACCTCTCTTGTTTGGTATATATTTCTCGGAGGTACAGGCCAACACGGAAGGACTGTGGCTGACTAAGTTCGCAGATAACTGCAAACTGGGCACCATAATCGACTCTCCAGCCGACACAAGCATCCTCCAAAAGGGCCTCATAGAAACAGACAACTGGTGCCAGAGCCATGGCCTCAAGCTAAACGCCAAAAAGTGTATAGTCATCCCCTTTGGTTAAAACAAAGTGCCCACAAATTACCACATAGGTGGTAATCCATTAAGTACAGAAGAAGTAATTAGGGACCTGGGGGCCCAAGTTGATAGCAATCTCTCATTTGACAACCACGTGGCCAAAGTGGTTAGAAAAACATTTTATATAGCCCACCTAATCATGAAGGGATTCACATCTAGATTAGGGGAGGTCATCGTGCCTCTTTACTCATCCCTCATCAGGCCCATAATCGAGTACAATGCCCCTTTTGGGATGTACCTTACCAAACACCTGCAGCAACTGGAAAGACCCCAAAAGTACCTCACCAAGAGGATCAAAGGGCTCAAACAGTTGCCATATGCTGCCCGGTTAAACAAACTCCAGCTCTACTCAGCAGCATACCGCCTGCTCAGAGGTGACCTGTGCCTGACGTATAAGGCCATGTCCAACCCGGAATTAAGGGACATGCTGCACCTCAAAAATCTAAATCCCATCGAGCTACACTCGAGACTTGAACCTCAGCACTGAAATAAATAGGACATGCTGGAGGGACAGATTCATAACCCAGAGGCTCCCTTCACTATGGAATAAAATCCCAGTCCAGGTTAGGCAGAGTCCCTCATTGACTCTCTTCAAGAGGAATCTTGATGAGTGGATGGGAGATCATAGGTTTACCCCGGGTATCACTTCTGTGTCACTGTTAGACAGAGGCACAGTATACTAACCTCGAAAAAGGGCATAGCAAAATTAATTTAAAATGGGTGGTGAAAGCCAAACATACTCTGGCTAGGCTTATAAATGCCCTAGGGCAGATAGCCTAGTATGAACCTATGAACCTATGAAATTTTCTCTTCGGGTCTCCACTGAAAAGGGCTCTCTGGTCTTAGCTGGACTAACCCGGTTAACAAATGTAAAAATAAATAGAAGTACTGCCAGTTACATAGAAAAGTGTGGATTGACCATTTTATATGAAAATGTGTGTGTTAAATAATACGCTGTTATGATCTCTACAACAATAAAAATGACAAAAGTTAACAAAATCAGTTGACAGTGTTATCCTTTGACTCTACTGGAAATGGTAGTGGGAACCAAATGAGTCTGACAGGAGAAATATGTGAACAAAAGTATGAAGTATGTTGAAATTGTTGGAGAGGAAAAGAAGCATGAAAACCTGGGGCATAGTATCTCACACACAAAGGTACACAGACACATACTCTCACAAATTTACACATTTGCACTGAAAAATGTGTGATGTCTTTAAATATATGCTGTGATTTGTGAGAATATTTGCATGGAAGGGCAGCTGTGCAATACTTAGTTTGTTAACAAGGTCTTAATTGCCATTTAGTGTTGCATAAAATGAGGTTGCCTTAAAACAGCAAACTAGGCAGTTAGTTCTTCATTGATGGAACATCTGAAGGAAGACCTTGGATGCATTGAGAGAGAAGCTAATCAACACTACATGTGGATTATACCTGTGGAAATATCATATACAGTATATACAATATACAGTTAGAACTTAAAATGGGCCTGGAAAATCCTTGGACATTTCTTGTGTTAATAGATAGGCTGTTTCCCAAATGCTGTGTGCTCTGTACACAGTTGTTGAGAAATAACCAATATACTGTTGTTTTTATTTTAAATTTGCAAACCTAATGGGTTGATTCTCTGGATTATGGATTGTTACATGAACTTATGATTTGATATATATTCTGCCTTGACTATATACAATAAATAGTGGTATATTAATGTGTCAATGTCCACAAATTCATAAAATTAAAATAATTGTATTGTAAAGCAAAACAAGTACATGGTGTAGACTCATCTCATATAAACTAATGCACCAAAGCAAATTAACTTTCTGTAGTGGCAACCAAATAAAATCATGTGAAGCATCTTCTTTCTTTCAAAGTCCTAGAGTTCCATAAACAAAGGCATACAGTCTCTCATACAAAGTCTAAAAATTCTTTCTTTGGACATGAAGCATATAGAGGTTTTACAGTAAGCCACCTTTTCGAACCTGAATTATTCTCTAGCCATCAGTTATGGTTAACTGGGGCATTTTACACACACACACACACACACACACACACACACACACACACACACACACACACACACACACACACACACACACACACACCTCCTAAAGTAAGTACCTATTTTGCAAAAGTATTCCTCCTCAAGCAGCCATTTTCTATATACAAAACAGCTATGATTTGCGAAACAGCCGTTCCCTTGCAAAAGTATTCCTCATAAAATACAGCAGCCGTTTCCTCCATAAAAAACAGCCAGTAGTCACGATTTGCAAAAGTATTCCTCCATAAGCCAAGTTTAAGCAGCCGTTTCTGCTTGTTCTTGGTGCCGGAATGGCAAGCACACATGTGTGCACTGCCTCTGTGTGTTCCATTCCGAGCAATGCCTGCAAACCTTGCAGTCCGATTCCCTTCCAATCTATGCAGTTGTAACTGCATAGACTTCTGGGGCATCTGTAAGACTGCTACCTTCTTCTGAATCTGGACTGGTTAAATGACAGTCCAGATTAGAACTTCCACTCACACATGCGTGAGTTCTGATTTTATTAATTTGGTTTTCTTTTGTTTTCTCAGCTGGATGGGCTGCAGTCCTGCAACCCAATAGCACCAGCCACCACTGGAGGTGATTAGGAAGAATGTCCAGGGACCTGAAAGGATGGGAAGGGTTCTGAATGCAATTAAGTGACCAGTTTAGAAACATTGTTATGCTCCATGATCTTATACCTAAAATAAGTGGTACTTTTTCCCATCGAATATAACTGTGATAATAATACATTATAAGTGTATCTGGAATTAAAGAAAAGGAAAGTAATTTTAGGGCATTTGCTCTTTGGAAATTGCACTGGATAAAGTTGCTGAAAGGGGAGCTTGATTTCTGCATGATATGACATCTGCAACATTTAAAAAAAAACTAATGGTAAAGTACCTGCACCCTCAGCTCAACCTCAAAGAGGGAAGCCATGCAAAAGCAGAAACAAAATTATTAAGAAGGCACCACTAATTGCTAATCTGAGAATTGCTTATTTCTGTTAATTTAAAAATGCTGCATATGAAAAGGGCTTCCAGGAAATCAAGATGGCTGTGACAGATCTTAGAATAAGAAGAAACAACCAGGCACGTCAGTGTAACAACACAATGAGCTCCATACCCAGCAAAAATGCAATTCAACCACTGTCTAGTGAAACACAATTAATTCCAATAAAATGAAAAGTTAAGCACTTTCGTCTTGCCTACTTTACAGAGACTTCATCAGAATTAAAAAAGCACTCATACCACCCACCTTTTATATTCAAACAATTTGCATATAAATTAGGCTAATTAAAGATTAAATTATTAACAATTAGATATTAAACATTACATAAAATAACATGTCTTCCATACAAATAACACCAAAAAAAAAACCTTTCCTAAAAAACTATTTATTTAAAATCTAAAGCTCTTTTCTTTAAAACTGGGGCTAAAGAAAATACATTTGTTAATACTGGGATGCATATTTGAGCTTAATTTAATAATTCAATGAAACTCTCTTAGCTGTAAATGGAGCTCCCGCCACCCACCTCTAGGATTAAGTGGAACTTGTTTGTTTGTCACTGGACATTGGTTGAAATGCATTTTTGATGAGTATGGAGCTCATTGTGTGGTTACACTGAAGTGCCTGGTTGTTTCTTCTTAGTCTTGTTTTGTGGCACTTCTTCATTTATTTATTACATTTGTTTACTGGGTGATGTACGTCTGGGCCAGAAGCCCATTTTCAGCGGAGACCTGGGGAGAAAAGCTCCTGACATACAGGAGAAAATCTACTACTACTAACAATATTGACAACATTAATAATGTTTCAGATGTATTAACATTGTAAATGAAAAGCAAAATATTAATTCATGGTAAAGACAAAAATACAGTTTCAAAAACAATGTGTATGAACATACAGTAATTAAAAGGTGACATATTTTAAACAAGCAGTGGCAGAAAATGGTTACAATATAAGATCAGTATGATTGCCTTGTATCTTAAGTCCAATCTTATGGTGTTTGGTGAGAAGAAAATCAAATTGAGAAGTGGATATGTTAAAGCAAAGGGTCAAAAATGTCTTCAGTAAAATAGAGGTCTTGGATGGCTTTTTATATTACAATAACCTGATTCTGTTCTGGTTATCAGTGAGCGATAAAATACCCAATGCATTGTAGTTTTCTTCCTGCACTGACGCATTAAGTCTATGGAAGGAAATTTGTCTTCTCTTGTCTTGTCCTATCATTGCACATTTCTGAAATTCCTTTAGAAAATATAATGTAAGATCTACACTCCACCAGAAGGCGTCTTTGGGGAAATCTATACCTACTGAAATTAAGAGATTTTTCCTTCTGAGATAAGCAAGCATTGGGCAATTTACAATTACTCTGTGAGATTCTGCATCCTGAACTCCTGCTTTCTGCATCAGTTGAACTGCCAGTTAGGAACCCTTCTACTTAGCAAGTCCTGTATATAATGACTTATGGATTTCTTTTACAGAATCAGACTTTGCACCTAGAGAGTTGAACCATCAGCTACTTGATCTATGCATTTATGTTGCAGCAAGTTTAGAGTTTATTGCGTGACAAGTGCAATATAATAGTGTATCACTGACTTACTTTCCCGCAGCGGTAGCTTTGTCGCCTCACAGTAAGACGTTGTCCGGTTCGATTCTCAGCTAGAACGTCTTCTGCATGGAGATATGCGTGAATGGGCGTACCTTCGTTGAAGATTGTGCGTCAGGGCTGGTTACTCGGCACATAAAAATCAACTACCAATCATTAGCGGACCGGAGTTCCTCTGTGGCGACCCCTAACCGGGAAAAGCCGAAAGACACAAACATCATTGACTTACTTTCTGTTTTTGAAATGTTTGGTGAAGGTAATGATCAGAAATGTAGAACAGACATTTTGGCATTTCCACTACCATGCACTACAAATTGGTTGAGCATTTCTCCTTGCAATGCGATACTGACATGGACTATGTGAGCACTTTTAGTGGGATGGAGTGCTGTATGATGGACATGTTGACAGATGAGATCAGACAGGAGTTCTCATGGACTATGATGTTTGCTGAAGACACTGTGAACTGTAGTGAGAGTAGGGAGTAGGTTGAGGAGACCCTGGGGAGGTGGACATATGCTCTAGAGAGGAGAGGAATGAAGGTAAGCAGGACTAAGACAGAATATATGTGTGTGAATGAGAGGGAGGCTAGAGGAATACAGGGAGTAGTGTTAGCGAAGGTGGATGAATTTAAATACTTGGGATCAACAGTTCAGAGTAATGGTGAGTGTAGAAGGGAGGTGAAGGAAAGAGTACAGGCAGGGTGGAGTGGGTGGAGAAGAATGTCAGGAGTGATTTATGACAGACTGGTACCAGTAAGAGTGAAAGGTAAGGCCTACAAGAGGGTAGTGAGACCAGCTATGTTATATGGGTTGCAGACAGTGACAGTGACAAAAAGGCAGAAGTCAGAGATGGAGGTAGCAGAGTTAAAGATGTTAAAATTTGCTTTGGGTGTGGCGAGCATGGACAGGATTAGGAATCAGTATATTAGAGGGTCAGCTCAGGTTGGATGGCTTGGAGACAAACCAGAGAGGCACGCACACACACACACACACACACACACACACACACACACACACACACACACACACACACACATGTACTGAGGAGGGATGATGGGTATATTGGGAAAAGGATGCTAAGGATGGAGTTGCCAGGTAAGAGGAAAAGATGAAGGCCTAAGATAAGATTTATGGATGTGGTGAAAGAGGACATGCAGGTGTTTGGTGTGACAGAGCAAGGTGCAGAGGACAGGAAGAAATGGAAATAGATGATCTTGTGTGGCAACCCCTAACGGGAACAGTCGAAAGAAGGAGGAGGTCTGCTGTATGACTGGATGTGTGGCTTTGGATGGTTTAAGGGGTGAACAGCATGTAAGCCTTACTGACTGCTTCTCTTTTATTCAAGCCATGCTCTCAGGTAGGTTAGCAATCCCAGTGGGAGTTCATTGCAAAAGCAGGTCTATCCACCATTTCTGGCTTTTGCTGGGACTACCATATTGCTGAGGTGCAGTTTCTCTTTAGTTTGCTATGTTTATTTAAAGGGTCATGACTTGAGAGTCTCTGTCGCATAACATTTTAGGCAGCAACATGAGACTGTTATGCTTATATATATATATATATATATATATATATATATATATATATATATATATGTAACATGTCATTTATTTATTTATTTGCATTTGTTTACCGTGAAAGTCCAACTGGGCAAAGCCCCATTTCAACATAGACCCAGGTAGAAAAGCTGCAAAAGTAT